>NC_044550.1:91232173-91832173 GCF_007565055.1 Rhinopithecus roxellana | reverse complement strand
CCTGGATGACTAGGTGCATTGTCAATGAACAGTAATATTTTGGAAGGGATCGTTTTTTATCTTTTTATGAGCAGTATGTCTCCTCAATAGTGGGCTTAAAATATTCAGTAAGCCATGCTTTAAACAGATGTGCTATGATCCAGGCCATTGTTCCATATTTAAGAAGCACAGGCAGAGTAGATTTAGAATAATTCTTAGGGCCTTGGGATTTTCAGAATAATAAATAAGCATTGGCTTCAATTCAAAGTCACCGAGTGCATTAGCCCTTAATAAGAGAATCGGCGTGTTTTTTAAAGCTTTAAAGACAGACAGTGTCTTCTCTCTAACTACAAGTCCTAAATGGTATTTTCGTTCAACACAAGACTGTTTTTTCTACATTAAAAATATTTTGTATAATGTAGCCAGTTTCATCAATGACCTTAGCTAGCTCTCCTTGATAACTTGCTGCAGCTTCTACATCAGCATTTGCATCACTATGCCCTTTCATATTATGGAGGTGGCTTTTTTCCTTAAACTGCATGAACCAACCTCTTTCTTACAGAAGAAATGCTTCCAAATTTTCTCTGCACTTTCTTATGTCTCAGCCTCCATAAAGTTGAAGAGATTTAGAACCTTTCTCTGGATTAGTTTCGTCTTAAGGGAATGTTGTGGATGGTTTGATCTTCTATCCAGACCACTCACACTTTCTCTGTATCATCAATAAACCTGTTTCGTTTTGTTATTTTTTGTGTGTTTACTGAAATTGCACTTTTAACTTCCTTCAAGAACTTTTCCTTTGCATTTAAAACTTGGATGTTAGGCAAAGAACCCTAGCTTTTGACCTGTTTCAACTTCCAGCATACCTCCCCCACTTACCTTCATCATTTCTAGTTTTTGAATTACTACATTTTGAATTTTGAAAATCATTTTGAATCTCATTAAAATGAGAGGTGTGTGACTCTTCCTTTCACTTAAACACTTAGAGACCATTGTAAGGCTATTGTTGGCCTAGTTTTAAAATTGTTGTGTCTTAGGGAATAGGGAGGCCTGAGGAGAGTGAGAGAGATGAAGTGTTGGCCAGTCAGTGAAGCACATGTTTATCAATTAAGAGCACACAGAACATTTATTAATTGTTTGCCACCTTTTAGGTGTGCAGTTCATGGCAACCAAAAACAATGACAATATTAACACCAAAGAAAACTGATCACCATAATATAATAATAACAAAAAAGCTTGAAACATTGTGAGACTTACCAAAATGTGAGACAGAGACATGAAGTGAGCACATACTGTAGCAAAAATGGTGCCTATAAACTTGCTGAAGGCCGAGTAACCAAAACCTTTTGTTTGTAAAAATTGCAATATCTGTAAAGCATAATAAAGCAAAGTAAGCTTGCACAGTGAAATACTGATATTAAACTAGTACATATAGAAACATTGTTAATTTATTGACTGTAAATTTGCATGTGATTAAAAGGATCTTTTTGAGTGCTATTGTTCCATATGATAGATATTTTGTTCTGTTATCCCATTAGTGAAAAATACCGTGTACTATTAACCATCATAGAATCCTAGAATGGCAAACTGGTATTTCCTAATACAACACCTAGTTCAACTGCTGTTGATGCTGGACAAAATGGTCCCCCAAAAATAGTTTATATATTGTTCACCTTAATACCTGCTTCTCTGCTGCTTCCGGTAGGAATTCTGTATAGAATCTGGAACTAAAGTTTGGAATACAGCAAATATATCTAAATTCAACAGTATCTACAAAAGATATACTGATTGATAAAGATAAAAATACATGCACTAAAATGCAAAAATATATTAGAAAAGATAATACTTATTTTAGTCTTGGAAAAGCATCATTCTTCCTTGTTCTAGATACTTAATTTATTGCAGAGTGGTAGATAATATTTTATTTTCTCAAACAGCATAAGATTTTATATCTTGAAATGGAGTATTTTAAGGTTTTTAATATAAGGAGCATACAAACATAATAAATTTACACTGACGTAAAAAGATTTTAGTATTATAATTAAAAAATATACACCTATAATCTGTAGCTCTAAAATATAAAGCAACTTATAATACTATGAATGATAAATATACATTTAATCAAAATTGTCAAATTTTAAGTTTACATAATTTTGTGTGTTCTCAAATTATTCCCTGAATTATTATTCAGAAGACATCCTAAACTCTAATTCTTAAAATCAAACTACATTATTATCTATGGATACATACATAAAGGGAAAAAATAAAACATCAAGAAAAAGTGATCCTCTTTGGTTTTTGGAATCAGAAGTCACTTAGGTTTTCAAATTTGGCATGTATTTCTATGATATAAGAAATTGTAATAATAAAGGAATGTTAGGACAGTACAGTGTAGAGGTCCACACTTCAATTTGGTAGGCAAGCAAAATTCAGACTATCAATAAAGTGACTGTTGTTATTCTTTACTAATTGCTTCAAATGTAATTTCTTAATTGGATATAGCTATCTTTTCTCTTATGTGGAAGTATTTTTCTCCATTGTCTTTGTCTTATGAAAACAGTATATAGACAGTATTGGAAATTTTTACTTTCATGTATTCATTAACATGGTGTTCTAAAGTTTGCCTTGCAAATTTAACTGCTAAGAATTATATAAATTCCTTTAAAAATAATTAATACATTATCAAATGTATAAGCAAGTCCTGGAAGTTTTACTATGTCAAATATTTTAAGTATGCTAAATTAAAACATTTTGAATAAAAAAATGCAAGATATTTCACACAACTCTTTGCTGAAGTATGGATGCTACTTAATGAAAAAGCAGTGGGTTTTTTAAGTAGAAATGAACAGATATTTATCACTGATTTGAAGTATCATATCATGCCAGAAATAGTTTTAGATAGTAAATACAACACCATAATTTAATTTTTTTCTTTCATAAACAATGTGTCACAGGAAAAAAAAAAATCACTGATAAAATCTAAACCTAAACTTAATCTAGAGTAAAATGTCATCAAAGATTACATAGGGACTGACTTCATTGAAAATATATCACTTCATTATATAATAAAATTCTAACAAATAGAAAAATTATTTAACCAATATGAAAATTATAAATAATATTGATAACAATAATCATAAAATATTTTATACAGTACAACAAATATTTCATTTAAAAAATTAAAATATAGGATAATTTATGTAATCTAATTCAACATAAATGTTGAAATAAAAATTGCAGTGAACATGTGGTTTTAAATAGTGATAACATCTGCCAATACTAATATGGTTGTTTCTTGCCTGTCTCCATACTTTTATTTATTTTCCTTGACTTACTGTACCACCCAGAAAATCCAGTACAATATTGAATGAAAATGATGTTAATGGAAACTTTTCTTTTCTTACATATCTCAAAAGTAAGCTTTCAGAGTTTGTCCATGAAGTATGACGTATACTTTAGATGTTTCGAATATACCTGTTGGCAGATAAAAGATGTTTATGTTATTCCGAGTGTGCTAGGATGTTATCATCAATGATTCTTTTCTATCAAAAGTGTAATTTTTTTCAGCAGTCATTGAGATAGTTTATGACTTTTCTAGTCTTTTATTGTAGTTAATTATTTTTATAATACAAGGCAACCTTGGTTTCCTGAATGAAAATGAGAAAGCCTCACATCTGTTCCCAGCTTTATATATTTATTATTCTGATGTCCTTCACAGAAATGTCAAGCATCACAATGTGAGGGGTGGGGCATACAAATTATACTACTTAAATACACACACGTATACTCAGGTGTAATGTGGAGTATATCTGGAACTGACTTTTAAATAAAAATTTTCTAAACATTTTGTCCAGCTTTTTGTTTTTATAATGTGTTGAATTACATAACAGATTATATCAATGAAACACCATTATCGAATTGTTTGCCTTCATCTGCTAGTGAAGTTAAATCATGTTCTTAACTTAGAAGATTAAATTGTACAGTTTTCAAGGATTAAACTACTTTTCACCTCAAAGGGTAACTCCACTTGGTCATAA
Source organism: Rhinopithecus roxellana (assembly GCF_007565055.1). Taxonomy (NCBI): domain Eukaryota; kingdom Metazoa; phylum Chordata; class Mammalia; order Primates; family Cercopithecidae; genus Rhinopithecus; species Rhinopithecus roxellana. Next base: position 91,828,160 of record NC_044550.1, on the reverse strand, counting down.
TGTGTGTGTGTGTGTGTGTGTGTGTGTGTGTGTGTGTGTGTGTGTATTTACTTGCATATTTTGGTGCTTTCAATTGCTAGTATTTTATTGATGACTTTTTTTCTGTATTCAGGAGAGTTATTCAGGAAGGTCTATAATTTTTCATTGTAATGTGTTTGTTATGTTTTTATATCAAGGTTTTATTGGATTCATAACATATGTTCAGAGGTGGCCCTTCTTCCTCTGTTTTACAAAAAAAGTTGTGTAACATTGGTATGAATTAATTTCTTAACCTTTGCAGGATTCACCAGTGTAAACCTCTGAAATTTTTGTGGGGAAAGATTTTGATAATTAATATAATTTATTTAAGAGATAAAAAGCTGTTAAGATTTTGTATTTAACCACATGTTTATTGGTTTAACTTGAACTTTTCAAACAATTTGTCCATTTTTCCAAATTCCTGTTCACAAATTTATTGATATGAGTGTTTAAACCATGAATTCGTTATCAACTTCCAATGTTTTTAGCATATGTAGTAATTGCACCTGTCTCAATTCTAATGCTAGTATTTTTGTTTTATTTTATTTTATGTTTTTGAGAGGGAGTTTTGCTCTTGTCACCCAGGCTGGAGTACAATGGTGCGATCTTGGCTCACTGCAACCTCCACCTCCTGGGTGCAAGGATTCTCCTGACTCAGCCTCCTAAGTAGCTGGGAATACAGACATGCACCACTACAGTTGGCTATTTTTCTTCCTTCCTTCCTTCCTTCCTTCCTTCCTTCCTTCCTTCCTTCCTTCCTTCCTTCCTTCCTTCCTTCCTTCCTTCCTTCCTTCCTTCCTTCCTTCCTTCCTTTCTTTCTTTCTTTCTTTCTTTCTTTCTTTCTTTCTTTCTTTCTTTCTTTTTTTGATTTTTAGAAGAGACAGGGTCTCCCCATGTTGGCCAGGCTGGTCTTGAACTCCTGACCTCAGGTGATCCACCCACCTTAGTCTCCCAAAGTGCTAGGATTACAGGTGTGAGCCATTGCGCCTGGCCTGATAATTGATAATTCCAACTGTCTTAATGTTTCCTTTATGAATCTTATGGGAGTTTATCAATTTTAACAATCTTTTCAAGTAAATAAATTTTGCTTCATTAACTTTTCTGTTTTTATTCTATTTTGTTGGTTTCTTCTATTGTCACTGTTATTTCTTCTTCTATTTATCATGGGGTTAGCTTGCTGATTTGTTCTAAAACTTTGTTGAGAGGCGATCTTAGCTAATTTAGGTTAAATTTCTCCTGCTTTCCTGTAATCATTTAAATTTGTATGTACCATATTAGCTGCTGCTCAAATATTTTGAAATCTTATATTTCAATGATTATTTAGTTTGACATATTTTCTAACATCACTTTAATTGGTTTCTTCATTGGCCATATTGTGTGTGTGTGTGTGCGTGTGTGTGTGTGCGCGTGTGTGTGAAATCTTTACATCCCTATATCACTAATATTTAGAGGCTTTTCAGATAGTTTTCTGGAAATGATTTTTCATCAAATTCTTCAGTGATCAGAAAATACCCTTTGCAAGATTTAATTTTGTTAATGCACTGGAATTGCTTTATGGCCTCTATATGGTACATCTTGTGAATGTCCCATGTGACCTTGGAAGAGTATGTTTTCTCCAGTTTTGGGGTATATCGGTCAAACTGGTTGAGAGTGTCATTCTGATACTTTATATTCCTAGTGTGTTTCTTTTTTCTTTTCCACTATTACTTGTATTATTCTAGAGGGAGGAGTGATACCAATTATTGATTATGACTATGAATCTATTTCTCTCTGAGTTTCTGTCAGTTTTTTGCTTCATATATCTTGAATCTCTATTGTTAAAGGTTTTCATATATTTGTAATTTTAAATCATTAGATCTTTCTGTTATATTCATCATTTTAATATTTATAATTTATATTTACTTACATATTTACCATTTTGAGTGTCTTTATTCCTTTCTGTATATCTGAATTATCACTTGGTGCCATTTGCTTTCATTCTGAAGAACTCTGTTAGCACCTTATTTTATAATTATTTATAATTATTTATAAGGCCTTTCTTTCTTCTTTCTTTCTTTCTTTCTTTCTTTCTTTCTTTCTTTCTTTCTTTCTTTCTTTCTTTCTTTCTTTCTTTCTTTCTTTTTTTTTTTTTTTTGAAACAGAGTCTCGCTCTGTGACCCAGGCTGGAGTGCAGTGGCGTGATCTCGGCTCACTGCAAGCTCCGCCTTCCGGGTTCACACCATTCTCCTGCCTCAGCCTCCCAAGTAGCTGGGACTACAGGTGCCCGCCACTACACCCGGTTAATTTTTTTTTTTTTTTTTTTTTCAGTTGAGACGGGGTTTCACCGTGTTAGCCAGGATGGTCTTGATCTCCTGACCTCATGATCCTCCTGCCTCGGCCTCCCAAAGTGCTGGGATTACAGGCGTGAGCCATCGCGCCCTGCCGAAGGCTTTTATTTCTTTACATATTCTGCCTGATCACTTCATCTTTGTTGATTGATTACAGTTTCTATCATCTCAGTGAATTTTTCTATTTGAGGTTCCATAACAGATAGCAATAGATAATTAAGCGTTCATATATTAAATTGAAATTCTCCTTTCTTTCAATGTTTTAGATTATCAAAAAGTCGTTTATTATTATTTTAAATTGTGAATACTTAATCCTTGAGAATAAAATTAATTACAATGCTCTGTACAGTGTTTGGAATATAGTAATAAGTTGCTATCAAAGTATAGGTAGAAAATATATTAATCAGCATAGATAGTTGGAATATAATTGTAAATTATATAATTGCAAATTGTAAATTATAGTGATTACTTGCAATGTACTGGAGGCCTCGTGTGCATGTATCATGCAGCATACGCATTTTTCATCTTAATAATCAATGAAGTCAATTAATTTTTGAAACATATACAGTAAGTACACTGTATATGAATTCCAGTTCTCTCTAAGGTTGTTCTGATTTTAGAATCCTTGCTTCTTTTGCCACTCTGCTAAATTACTTTTCATACTTCTGATTTAATGAAGGCCTGTTTTGTGACAGGCAGTATATTAGAAGATTTACTGACTACAACTTATTTATTTAAAATGAAGTAAGTTTTATTAACCTTATTTTGAAAATAAGGAAACAGATTCAAGGAACTCAACTTATCTTCTCAGAATCATACAATTGTTAAACATCAGGTCTTTGGTTCATACTAGAACAAGGTTGAAAATGTTATCAGAATTCATACAGAACACATAAGCTTTAATATTCATACCACTTATATCAATTTGTTTTTTGTAATTCTGAAATACAATAATTATTATACAAGAGTTTCAAAATATGACAGAAGAGTTTAGAAATGTCCAAGATAAAACTGCACTGTGAACCCCCTACTTTAGGGAGATTAAATAAACTGTAAAAGAAAGTATTTTAAATAGAAATAATATATTCTAAGCCTACTGTTTTTATTATGTAAACCCTCAGAAATTGTACATCTTCAAACATAAAAAGTATTTGGAAATGTAATATATAGTGATTAAAAATAGCATAAACAACATGATTTAGTCAATGATGTATATAATTAAGCTATATTAGAAATTCATTTTGCATAGTTTGTTTCAAAGTGGTTAGCAGAAAATAAATGTCGAACATGACTTTTAGATTTAGGTACATTTTTTGCTTTCACATAATTATAAATTTAGTCAGTCACGGATCAAATATGTTCCAGAAATTTCACACAATATGTAATCCATAATTTAAAAGATGCTGAGGGAAAGTGCTCCTTAAAGAAAATATCAGGTGAATAGATTTGAAATGTAACAAGACTTTTTTGTTTGGGTTCATTCGAGTGTTTTCTTATAGTGGATGGTATTCGAAGAAGTCATTGGAGATTTTTGTCTTCTGTCTCCCTGTCTCCTGGTCCTGCACTCCCATCCTACACTATCTAATCGCCCTCTTCCTGCCTCTTCTCTAACCATCATCAGTCTTACCAACTGTTGAGTACTTATTAAATTTTTAGACAATCGTTTTTTTCTTTTTTTTGAAACGGAGACTCGCTCTGTCGCCCAGGCTGGAGTGCAGTGGCGCCATCTTGACTCCCTGCAGCCTCCGCCTCCGGGGTTCACGCCATTCTCCTGCCTCAGCCTCCGGAGTAGGTGGGACTACAGGCTCCCGCCACCACGCCCAGCTAATTTTTGTATTTTCAGTAGAGACGAGATTTCACCATGTTGGCCAGAATGGTCTCGATCTCTTGACCTCGTGATTTACCTGCCTCGGTCTCTCAAATTGCTGAGATTACAGGTGTGAGCCACGGCGCCTGGCCGCTATCATTGTTAAATGTTGGAAGTATTACATGAGGTGCAGCATTAGTGAATTATCATGTATTAGTCCTAGAATCCAAGAAATGCTGTGATTATCTTTGGGGTTCATTACAGATTAGCCACCCTCTGAGGTGGCTAAAATATCTGTTCCAAGCTTGTTTGAATTCCAGTATTAGACCTATCTTAAGATACAACTGTTAAACTTGTAACAAAAGAGCACTAATATACCATTACATTATATTTACATTCACAGACACATTTGTATTATATGCAAATTAAATCATTCAATCTTGTAACATAATTGATGCCACTGAGGTCCCTATTTTATAGAAGGTAATTCTGAGACAAGAATCACATAATTGTTTCTATTGTGTATCCTACTTCAGCACTGTTCCCTACAACTCCCAATCCCTAAACTTCATGTTAACCAGCTTCTCAGTCCACAAAAGAAATTTCTTCTGAAGTTTTATAGCGTCACATGGCCTCACTGAGGTAATACGCTAATGAAGGAACTTGGTCCTTAATGCTTCTCATCCCCAAGTGAATTACATGACTTTTTGTCTCTGTTAAAATAATTTAGAAAATTATATCACAAGTCCATTTTAATGTGTTAATGGAGGCCAACGAATGTCAGAGCACAATAGTTGAATTTAATAGTGTGGATTTAAAGCACCAAATTAACTTATTATTGTCACAGAATAGTTGTGTTGAAATGCAAAAACACAGAAATCTGACTTTTCCAGACCTGTAAACTGCCACTAACTTTATTTTCCTTGAGTGAACAACACAACAATGGATACTTTGATTGAAATAAATCTTTGTTATTTTATTACTTTGCTATTAAACTACATTAGTAGGAATAAATTTTTATTTATTCGTATGAGTATAGTACTTCCAATCATTAATGCAAAATTCATTTCCTCCATATTTTATTTTATTGCTTTCTCTTTATTCTAAAGTAATGTTAAAATTCCACTTTGCTCTTTGAATGACTATTTTCTTCACTTGTTTTGCAATTAGTCAAAATTCTGCAATGTAAGTTATTATAAAGAACACAATGTGAAGAAACTCTTTTCTCTCTGGGCTTCCCACACATGGCTGCTTTAATTTCTACTCTCTGACTTTTGCCAGTGGATCCTCCACTAACAACCACTGGATTTTGGAGTCTTTGGCCTTAACCCTCTTCACTTCCTCAGATGAACTCATCTAGCCCTGAATTAAGTGCACATGACATCCACAGTTTTAACTACAGCAGCTCTGATCTTTTCATTTGCTCCCTTTGGGGCTTTGAGTTTGGAGGGCCTTCCCCGGGTCTTTACTTTCTGACTCCTCCCATGGCTGTTTGCTTTTCAAGATTTCTATTTCTGTTAGAAAGTTACCTCCTGATAGAGAGACCTTTTATCACCGTTGCATCTAAGGTAACATTCCTACCCTATTTTTTTCCTACCATAATTGTTACACTACAAAATTCGCATTTCTATGTGTTCAGTGTATGATGCTCCTCCCTGGAATATGCTTCCTGATGGAGGAATATATTCCTTGGTCATTTGGTTCACTTCTATACACAGTGCCTTGAATAGTGTTTATTCCCAAATAGGTATTATATATTATATAATTATTTAGGAATAGATGTTAAAACTTCATGCATAAATGAAAACTTGTAACACATTGCTAAATGTTAGTTATTTAGTGATAAGGCTTTACTATAAGAGTGTAGGTAGAAGATTATAAATTAATATTTGTTAGGTGTGTGCATAATAGATAAATGAAGAAATGTAAAGAAAATAAAAATATCTCCATTTTCTTGATAAATTAATGTAAAATTGCAGGCAAAAACAGGCCTTTATGTAATAAATGACATAATCCACTGATTCAGGAAGTTACATATATATATACACACATATATACATATATACACATATATATACACATATATATATACATATATACACGTATATATACATATATACATATACACATATATACATATATACACATATAGGAAGTGAGGACAAGAAAAGAAAAAATATATATTATATTATAAATATATATTTAAATATATTATATATATTTAATATAATATGAAGAAAAAATATATATTTATATATTTTTTATATTTATATGTTATATATTTTTATAATATAATATATATTTTTTTCTTTTCTTGTCCTCACTTCCTCTGAGACCTTGGGCAAATTTTGCAGATCATCCGTGTCTCAGTTTATTCTCTCATAAAATGAAGAATGCTGAATTTAGTAATGTTGCCATTAATTATATATCCATCTTCTATAAGCTTAAGATCTAATTGTGGTGGCCATTTTACTTTGTGAATGAGAAAAGGGACTGTGGAAATTAGATATAATATCTTTGGGAATCTAGATCTAGCATAGTCGATTTTTTGTTGTACCTGCACCTGAAATTACCAGATAGAAATTACGGCACATAAAATCTCCACAGAAAAACTTCATCAACAATTAAAATATTAAAAAAAAAATTATAGAGGAAATTGACTTAAGTATGTTAACAGTTTCATATCAATGTGTCAGCAGGCTCTCTTTATTATTTCAAGAAAGAAATTTGCAGCAGAGTCCTAGTTTTCCATTTCAACATCTCTCCATTTGATTTTTAATTTAGGTTTCCACAGGAGAAGGAAAGTGTTGCCTGTGCTGAAATGATGATTCCCACTTTCTTGTTCAGCTCAATCTTGCATTAGATCTTAGAAACCCGGGTTTTATATATTGGCCTTGGTCATGCAATCACCACAGGTTTCTCAAATTTAAAGCAAAGTTAAGCTATAACTTTGCCGTAGCAAAGGGATAGAATCAGTTTCCTTCTTAGGCCGTCAACACCTGCTGGGAATGAAAAAGCAATATAATTGATTTTCATTGCTATATACGATGTGCCATTTTTGACTAAGTCATCTTTATCACCGTTGCTAGCTTAAAGATTCTATAATAAAGACTACAGTTTTGTGATTTACAGCATGCTTAATTTTTATACATACAACAAGGCACTTTACAAGTTTGTGCAACATACTGCAGAAATATAATCTGAAAGAAGTAAAGCCAACGTTCAATTTTTTTAAACCTTATGTTGTTATCCTTTTTTTGTTTTTTTAATTTTTTATTTTATTTATTTTATTTTAATTATTGTACTTTAAGTTCTAGGGTACATGTGCATAACGTGCAGGTTTGTTACATATGTATACTTGTGCCATGTTGGTGTGCTGCACCCATCAACTCGTCAGCACCAATCAATTCGTCATTTATATCAGGTATAACTCCCAATGCAATCCCTCCCCCCTCCCCCCTCCCCCCTCCCCATGATAGGCCCCGGTGTGTGACGTTCCACTTCCCGAGTCCAAGTGAGCTCATTGTTCAGTTCCGACCTATGAGTGAGAACATGCGGTGTTTGGTTTTCTCTTCTTGTGATAGTTTGCTAAGAATGATGGTTTCCAGCTGCATCCATGTCCCTACAAAGGACGCAAACTCATCCTTTTTTATGGCTGCATAGTATTCCATGGTGTATATGTGCCACATTTTCTTAATCCAGTCTGTCACAGATGGACATTTGGGTTGATTCCAAGTCTTTGCTATTGTGAATAGTGCCGCAATAAACATACGTGTGCATGTGTCTTTGTAGTAGAATAATTTATAATCCTTTGGGTATATACCCAGTAGTGGGATGGCTGGGTCATATGGTACATCTAGTTCTAGATCCTTGAGGAATTGCCATACTGTTTTCCATAATGGTTGAACTAGTTTACAATCCCACCAACAGTGTAAAAGTGTTCCTATTTCTCCACATCCTCTCCAGCACCTGTTGTTTCCTGACTTTTTAATGATTGCCATTCTAACTGGTGTGAGATGGTATCTCATTGTGGTTTTGATTTGCATTTCTCTGATGGCCAGTGATGAAGAGCATTTTTTCATGTGTCTGCTGGCTGTATGAATGTCTTCTTTTGAGAAATGTCTGTTCATATCCTTTGCCCACTTTTTGATGGGGTTGTTTGTTTTTTTCTTGTAGATTTGTTTGAGTTCTTTGTAGATTCTGGATATTAGTCCTTTGTCAGATGAGTAGATTGCAAAAATTTTCTCCCATTCTGTAGGTTGCCTGTTCACTCTGATGGTAGTTTCTTTTGCTGTGCAGAAGCTCTTTAGTTTAATTAGATCCCATTTGTCAATTTTGGCTTTTGCTACCATTGCTTTTGGTGTTTTAGACATGAAGTCCTTGCCCATGCCTATGTCCTGAATGGTACTACCTAGGTTTTCTTCTAGGGTTTTTATGGTATTAGGTCTAACATTTAAGTCTCTAATCCATCTTGAATTAATCTTCGTATAAGGAGTAAGGAAAGGATCCAGTTTCAGCTTTCTACTTATGGCTAGCCAATTTTCCCAGCACCATTTATTAAATAGGGAATCTTTCCCCATTTCTTGTTTCTCTCAGGTTTGTCAAAGATCAGATGGCTGTAGATGTGTGGTATTATTTAGTTTCAATAATTCAGTATAAAATTTCTCTAGTACAGTATTTAGCAGGTTCAAATTTACTCTATTGAAATTAAAATTTTTAATTGACACATACACATGCTACTCAGATAAAATGATTAAAGTGATTATTCCAAAGTATAAACTGCAAAATTTACATTAATGTCAGAAGAGTACATTACGAGACAAATTTCCCTGAGTCCCTCATGTTTTTGCATGTCTGGTGAGCAGAGCATTGACAGTTTTAGTTCTGGACCATATTTTTGAGAATATACATGTAGCAAACAGTCTTTGAAAACAAAAATAGTATCTCCCTGTGTAACAGAAGACAGGTTTGTTTACCATCTGCAGCATGCACCTGAGCTGTTTGCATCGCCCTAAAGGGACTTAGGGGACAAAAAGAATGATACAAGTATGAAGCTCATGCTGCTTGCTGTACCTTGTCTCTGATCCATGAATCTCATGTCTTCTTCTAGTATTCATGAAACTGTGTCAGGATGAATTATTAGCTTAAAAGTAAAAAGTAAAATTAGACCATTCATGTTCTTGACAATTTGAACTGATTTAATTTGGAAAATTAACTGTGTGAATTATTCAAATGCAATTTAATTTGATAATGATCTCTAAATAAAATGTTTGCTACATAATCCAATGAAATACATAATTTAAGTGTTTACATATATTTGTTGGTTTGGAAATTGGAATGCTACAGCATGGTTTTACATAATAATACAAATAACCACACACATCTATGGAGGTGTTATCCAAGGAAGTCTGATAAATCTAAGTGGCAAAACTTAATGATATATCACTTAGTAATATATCTAGTCAAAGATAAAAATAGGCTTATTTTCAGCATTATGTATTTTTAAATGTTCTTAAAGAATACTTTTTCCAAATAAATCCGTGTGAGCTAAAACAATAAGACATTATAATTAATGTATTCATTAATTCGTTAAAATTCCCGTTGATCACTGTGTATGTGCCAGGCATTGTGCTGCATGCTGAGACTAACACAGTGAACTAAACAGCATCTACCTGCATGTATAAGGCCTTCGAGGCAATTAACAAATAATCACACAAAATTTAAAAGTTAATGTAATTATATTAAAAATAGAATAAAATTATAGGTTATTAATATGATAAAATATACAAAAGGGACCTAATTTATGTTATGCAACAGGAGATTCAATATGATATCACTAGGACATAGAAGATATTCTGGAATGTATATACCAGGCAACAGGTATGAAAACTCCAATTTGGAAGACTGTGGCTAGTTGAAAGATTTGACAGAGACCACTTTGGGTGGAGCCTACTTTCAGGAGAAAAGTCTAGGGAGTTATCAGATATGTTTTTTAATGTGAAATTTAAAACTCTCATATGACATTTCTATTATTACACCACATATACTCTCTTCTCCTTCAAACATTAAGCTGAGGTGTAAAATATTTTTATAGATATTTACATTATTGTGGATTATACTACATTTACTCTAGAAACCTATTATATTATTTTTAAAGATTCATAGTCATGATTTTTCTTCATCATTTTTTGTAATTTTAGAAATGTGTGGAAAATTTCCAAACTATGAAATAGGACTTATTTACAATTACCCTTTTTATACATTTTTCTTAACAAAGACGGTTTCTGAGCCTGTTTATTTCCCCCCAAAAAAAGACAATTAAAGAAACAGTCCTTTCATGTGGAAGCAAGAATATCCACTTTCACTTATAAAAGAACTCCAGAACATCTTAATTTTACCAGTCACATTAAAGAAAACATGTTGACCATTGGGATTGAGGTGAACTGTTAGAAGCAATTATCAAATGTTACCCCTTGTTACTTTAACAAGTTTATTCCCATCGAGAAATTTCTAATATATGCAAAATTAGATGTGCTGATATACAAGTTATTCATTCCTTATGATTAAGAGTCTTCTGCTTGGCCGGGCGCCGTGGCTCAAGCCTGTAATCCCAGCACTTTGGGAGGCTGAGACGGGCGGATCACAAGGTCAGGAGATCGAGACCATCCTGGCGAACACAGTGAAACCCCATCTCTACTAAAAAAATACAAAAAACTAGCCGGGCGAGGTGGCGGGCGCTTGTAGTCCCAGCTACTTGGGAGGCTGAGGCAGGAGAATGGCGGGAACCCGGGAGGGGAAGCTTGCAGTGAGCTGAGATCCGGCCACTGCACTCCAGCCTGGGTGACAGAGCAAGACTCCGCCTCAAAAAAAAAAAAAAAAAAAAAAAAAAAAAGAGTCTTCTGCTTCACATTTTATTGTAATTTGCAAAGCATTTTCCAAAATATCATTTAATTTGCTCCTGATACCTACTTGTGAGGTAAAGTGAGCAGATGTTTTCATTTCCATTGGGCATATTTGGAAATTGAAGCTTAGAAAAAGGAAATAAATTGCTCCAATTTTTAAAAATGGGTCAGTATCAAGGCTGAGTTTCAGATCCAAGTATTTTCAAACACGTGATAACCTAAATATTTGCATTTAAATTGTTACAAAGGTAACAAAAGCAACAACAACACTTCCTTTTTTTTTTTTTTTTTTTTTTTTTTTTGAGATAGAGTCTTGCTCTGCCGCCCGGGCTGGAGTGCAGTGGCTGGATCTCAGCTCACTTCAGCTCACTGCAAGCTCCGCCTCCCGGGTTCACGCCATTCTCCTGGCTCAGCCTCCCGAGTAGCTGGGACTACAGGCGCCCGCCACCACGCCCGGCTAGTTTTTTGTATTTTTTAGTAGAGACGGGGTTTCACCGTGTTAGCCAGGATAGTCTCGATCTCCTGACCTCGTGATCCACCCGTCTGGGCCTCCCAAAGTGCTGGGATTACAGGCTTGAGCCACCGCGCCCGGCCACAACAGCACTTCTTTAAGAAGCACAGTATTCTTTGGGAGGCCGAGGCGGGCGGATCACGAGGTCAGGAGATCGAGACATCCTGGCTAATACGGTGAAAACCCGTCTCTATTAAAAACACACACAAAAAATTAGCCGGACGTGGTGGCGGGCTCCTGTAGTCCCAGCTACTCCAGAGACTGAGGCAGGAGAGTGGCGTGAACCAGGAAGGTGGAGCTTGCAGTGAGCTGAGATCGCGCCACTGCACTCCAACCTGGCCGACCGAGCGAGACTCCGTCCCCACCCCCCAAAAAAAACAGAGCACAATATTGATGGCAAAAACATTATGCATTATGCACATATGCACATGTGGTTATATAATATCATCCACTATAGCTTAAGGCGGCAAAAAGAAAGAATAGGAAAATAATCATTTAATGATGACAAATATTCAGTATCCAGTGAATACCATAGATAACTTTTGTTTGACATAAGCATATATTGAACTGGTGAGTTGACTGATTTAAGATTAGAAGCGGCACAAGAACCAGCTTTCTTTATTCAGGTTTTCAAAACCAATTATATCTTTCTCTCTGTTATTAGTTAAAAGAAAATTATCCATTCCCGTAGGACATCTGAAAATATAGCCATGCAGTCTTCATTAGTGACCAGTAAAGAACAGGTGCCCAATAAACATTTTCTGACAGAAAGCAAATTGTGTTAGAGAAAGTTTTTAATACTCTACATTTTTTAAACTTTTAGCTATTTTTATCTCGAGACAGATAACATAAATATGAAAAGAAGCCATAGTTTTATAGTATGATATATATTTCAACTGTCATGTGTTGCAATTAGCAAAGCAAAACTCCCAATTCTCTCCTGACTTAAAAATGGCAGCTGAGTCAACAACAGCAGTATCATCTAGCTGCACACAGAAAAAAAGAATTATAAAATTTAGCAATATATTGCTCATATATAACATATTTAAACATATTTATGGACTAATCATCACATCTTAAGATTTTTTCTCTACATTTTCATAATAATGGAGAACATGGACAGTACAATTTTCTGCAGCTGTTTATCATTGTTACCTAATTGACAGTCGTCAAACTCATTATATGACTAATAACTTGTGGGTTAGCACACTCTTTGTGAAACGAACTGTCAGTATGTATACATTATTGAGTTATCACCTTTTTTGTTGTAAAACCTTTCTGAATAACCTTCAAATCATTTCATTTAACTCTTGCAACCTCTCTTAATGAGGAAATTGAATAACTACTGTTACTTCTTTAACTCTTATTTCTTAACCAATTATGTCATTTGGTGGACTCAACATTTATAAAGTTTTAAATTTAAATTTTTATCTCTGCCCATATAACCCTAAAAGTTTATGGTACGTGATATTCTGTATTTTGCTTGTAATGCAATTTAGATTCACGATCTTCCATTGCTGGTATGAAGAGAAATGGTCTCCAGATATTCGGAAATCCAACTGACCATCTCATATTAGAATCTTAGGTTTTTGGTTCTTAATATAATTTTCCAATGCAATGACTCCTGTGAATTGCTCTGAACATTATTTAAGAAAACGAAACAAAATTTAATACAAAACTAACTTTTAAACAGTGATTAAGTGAGAAAGAAACCTCAGCTCAAGGTAAAAAATGTACATTAGTTTTTGCTACATACATGACACATTACTTCAAAATTTAGTGTTTAAAATCACAGATAATCGAGCAGGGCGTGGTGGCTCACGCCTGTAATCCCAGCACTTTGGGAGGCTGAGGCGGGCAGATCACGAGGTCAGGAGACTGAGACCATCCTGCCCAATATGGTGAAACCTCATCTCTATTAAAATACAAAAAAAAAAAAAATTAATAAAAATTACGCCTGTAGTCCCAGCTACTCGGGAGGCTGAGGCCAGGGAAGCAACTGAAGCCGGAAGGCGGAGGTTGCAGTGAGCCGGGATCGTGCCACTGCACTCCAGCCTGGTGTCAGAGTGAGACTCCGTCAAAAAAAAAAAAGAAAGAAAGAAAAGAAAAGAAAAAAGAAAAAAAAATCACAGATAGTCATTATTTCTGGAATATTTGGGTGTCAGCTTGGAGGTTCTGCTGATCTGGATTGAACTTCACTGATCTTGCCCGGGTTTACTCATTTACTCATTCCTAAACTGATGGGTAACCTATGAGCCAGCTAGTCTTGGATGGCTTCAGCTGAGATACCTTTGCTGTACTCCACGTGGTTTCTCATCTTCCTGTAAGCTAGTCTGAATTGATTTTCATGTTGATAGCAATCGTCCAAGAGATAGCAGGCCATGTCATGCAATAATAGAACAAGAAGAAATGCACACTTTTCTTTTTCCAAGTCTCTGCTTGCGTTACATTTGTTAATACCACTTTAGCCAGATAAATTAACACAGCACAGCACATAGTCAAAAAAAAAAAAAAAAAAAAAAAAAAAAAAAAAAGACCGGAAAGTTACAGAACAAATGACATGGTTTAGAAAAGCAATTAAGACCATCAGTGAAATCAGTCTACCACTAAAGGTAATTCGTTTGTTCACAACACTGTTGAAAAGACTTATCTTCGAAGACAGGAAATGATTCTCCACTGAAGGGTGAAGACATTTCAATTTTCAGTTATTTGGGGAAGAGTTGGATCTCCAATGAGTAACTTTCATGCAAGGACAAGAACTTAGAAATGAAATAGAGGTTATTTGGTTTTTTATCATAAACTAATTAATAATCTTGGAGGCAGTTTCCTCATAGCAATTATTATGGCAATTGCGTTCATGTACAGGCAAACTGAGAAACTCTAAGATGTTTTTGGAAAAAAAAAAATTTGAAAGCTTGCAAATGTTAACTTCCACAATAGATATTCTCTTCAATTTTTTTAACAAACATGTATTTAAGATCTACGTATCTTTAGGGCCTAGAAATAAAATTATACACAATTAAACCATTGCAATTAAATAGAAAATTACACCATAAAGAAATAAGTGTATCAATATGGCTCAGTTCATGGATATTGTGGAAGGCTGTGTGCTATGGCATGTTTTACTTTACAAGTTTTTATTTAAGTATAAAAACAATACAGTCATATGAATAAATGAATTTTCACAAATTGAAAACACTCATGTAACTAACTCTGGCATACTTCTGAATTTATTTTCTGTATGCTAATCCCTTTTCTGTCCCCTTCTTATTGGTGGATGAGTAGGATATAAAATGAGTACAGAGCAAAACATGTGGCCTGCAGTAAACCACATAGTTGACCATTCGTTTTCTTAACTTGGCATTTTCCCTGCCATATACTGAAAATTTAGGTACTGGTTATAATGCATTGCCTCTATTCTCTAAATCACCTTGAAATAACTGCTATACAATAATATGTAAGCATAGATTCTGTAAATATTTCACCTATTTAACCATGGATGAGGAAAGGAGTTTCTCTTTCTGGTTCTGCTGTGTTCTTTTAGGCAGGCTCCCACACCGTGTGCAACTTCCTCAATGCTCAGGGTTTCCCAGTGAAGGGTTTCCAACAGGGCATCTCTTATTAAAAAATGTCCTCTTGTACCACCTTGGGTGGTTTTGTAACCCCAGTGACTTTCTCTACTGTCCAGTGAGTCATAGATATGCCCACTCTCATCAAGGAAGTCTGGATCTCAATAGTGCTAGAGAAGAGCCTGTTCCTCAGGAGTACTATGTCATTCCAAGGGGTGGTGGTTTGCTGTATATCTGTTATTTTTATATTTTTTAGAGTACCCTTTACTCTTTAGTAGATAATTTTCCATTATTCCAACTCTCTGTTATAGTTAATAATTTATTTTTATTTAAAATTTTTATGTTCAAGTTACTGTGTGATTTTTATCTTCTGATTGATTGGTTCCTAAATGATGTGCTTGCTTTATTCAGGTCCCCGAGTTCTTCTGATTCAAAAGTGATGATCCATGATAACAGTACTAAGAGTAGGTTTTTGCATAATAATATATTTATAATTTATTCCATGACCCTTAAAATATCTATTAAGAGAACTGAATATTAAAATCAACCCAATAACATGTTGAAAAGATGATTATCAAAATGAACATTGAAGCTAAGAAGCAAATGCTGTAGAAAAAAATGAGAAATTAAATTATTGGAGCACAAATATCAAGAGTTTGTTAGTTTTACGATTTGAAGGTATAATGACATCAGAATCTGATTATTTTTAAAATTGCATTTATTTGTTATTGATCTATTCCTGTACAATTAATTAATTGATTGACTAGTTTTTACAAAGGCTATAGATGACCGAGTGTTCCAATTTCCCTTAGCCAGGTAAAAAATACATTGTACTGGAGAACTGACATTGTTGTCCCACATACTGATTTTTTGTGGCATATCATTGCTTCTTCTAAATTATAAGCAATATTTTTCAGGTATGTTGACACTTTTGCTTTGGTTATTGTCTGGGAGACATTCTATCTTTTGAACATGATTCTGGATTCTCTGCGTCATCCATGTTGTGTATATCACACAATCTAAGTGCAGTTCTCTCATTCTTCCCTACACTGAAAAATACTTTAAAAAACAAATGTATTATCTTAGCTTGAGCTGCGTAACAAAATAACATAGACTTGGTGCCTTTAATAACAGGTCTTTATTTTCTTTCAGTTCAGCAGGCTGGAAATCTTATATTAGGGTGCCATCATATTATGATTCTGGGGAGGGTTCTTTTCCTGGATGGCAGAAAGCCACCTTTTCTTTGTTTTTTCACATGGCCTTTCCTAGTGCTTGCAAGTAGAGAAAAAGAGAGAAAGAGAGAGCTCTTCCTCTTGTTATAAAGCCACTACCAATCATATCATATTGGGACCTCACCCTTATTTTTAAACATAATGCTATTGTGCACTTAATAAACTATAATATAGTGCAAGCATAACTTTTTATATGCACTAGGAAACCAAAAAAAAAAATGGTGTGGATCTCTTTATTACCATATTCACTTGATTGCAGTGGTCTGAAACTGCACCTGCAATAACTCCAAGGTACGCCAATGTGTGTGTGTGTAATTACTATTTATTTTCATATACTATTCCACATGAAGTGATATGTCAGCTCCTTAGAACTCTGTGCCCTCAAATACTTCTCTCATCTTTTTTCCTATTGTTGTTATGCATTTTACTTTCCCATTGATACAGGTACACAAATACCTTTTTTTTTGTTTAATATAGTACATTATAAATATACCAAAAAGTGAAGTTGTTATTTATTTGTACACATCCAACTTTCTTTCTGGTATTAATTCCTTCTTCCTGAAGAGTTTCCTGTGGGATTTTTTACAATGCAGATTTGCTGTTAATGAATTATCAGTTTTTGGCTGAACAAAATTTTATTTTCCCTCATACTACAAAGGTCCTTTTGCTGTATATGACATTCTGGACTGACAGTTCCTTAATTCCCCCCATCCCTGCTTCATCCATACCCTAGCAGTTTAAAGATGTCAGTCTTTATTGTCTTATGACTTTTGTAACTTATGATAAGAAGCCTGTTGTAATTTTTACATTTGCCCTTCTGTATGTAATGTGTGTCTTTTTTCTGGAAATTAAACATTTCTCTTTATCTTTGGTCCTCTGTAGTACAAATATATTTCTGTCTTTTTTAAAATATTAATTATTTTTAAGAAAATTCTTGACCATTCATTGTCAAGAATTTCTAATCTCTAATCTCAAATATTCTAATCTCTGTTCTCCCTCTTTTGGTGTTTCTCATTGTACGTATTTTAGACTGATACTGACTGATTTCTTTTGGATACCCTGTTCTATTTTTTCCCACTAATTTGCCCTTTATGTTTTAATTTCAATAATGTCCATTCACCTATATTCAGGTTCACTGAGTCTTTTCTTCAATGTGTGAGGACTACTGATAAGTCTTTCAACGGTATTAATGCATTAATCCTCTGTGTGTGTGTGTGCGCACGCTTGTGTGTGCGCATATGCGTGCACGCACATGCTTTTTTCTTTTTTTTTCTGTGTGTGTGTGTGTCTTATTTATTTATAGCATGTCCTTGAACACTTTTTTGCTTTTTCCATTTTTCTGCTAACATTACCCATCCATTCATGGATTTCTTCAGACCTTTCCCCTAGAAATATTAACATATTAATAATAGTTATTTTAAATCCACTTTCTATTTTTTTTCAACAATAGGATTATATTTGAGATTAGTTCCATGGATTGTTTTGTCTCTTAACAGCCTATTATTTTTTCTCTCTATTTTGTGTGTCTCATAATTTTTAGTTGAAATGTACATACTCTATGCAAGGTAGGGGAGACCAAGTTTAAAGTGTTTATGCCTGGAAGTAGGCATGCCCCTTTTTCTGAAGATCTTTATTGAGAAGCTAAGCTTGTTTTGGTTTTGTTAGTCACTATGGTTACAATGTACTTATTCCTTTAGTGTTATTTTGTGCTTGTGATGGGAGCTGTATTAATTGATCAAATTCTTTATTGTGCCAGGTCCATCCTCTGTTTTAAGTGTTCCCTGTGAGCCTGCACTCAAGAGAGGTTGTTTCTCATGCTCTTGTCCCTCTACCAGGAGTAGTTTGCTGTTGCTTTTTTGTTGGTTCTTTGCAAGCATGGGTGGTGCAGGACAAGGGAGTGTTATACATTTTCTCACTCAGTGTCAACCTTAGGTAGTTATATGCCTCTAAGCCTTTTGAGCAGAATTTTCTGTGTTCCTACCTTGTTCACGTTGGTAAGGGTTTTCTTTTTTTTATTTTTCTGGAACAAGGAGGGACTTTCTCTTTTCTAAAAACTCAGTGGGTTTTCACCTGTGTTTTGAAAGGGACAGGATTGACTGCCTTTTTTTTTTTTTTTTTTTTTTTTTTAAGCAGTTGAATACTTTATGTCACTAGGGGAGAGGATGCAGGTAAGAATTGTTTTTTTGTTTTGTTTTGTTTCTCACCTCAGCATCAGCTGTTACTCAACATCAGGCCTGTATCATGAGGAATTCCTCTCTTGCCCCCAGTCTTTCTGAAGAGCAAATTGCAAGGTCTATTAAGAACAGACTGCAAAAGTGACTGTTCTCTATGTCTAGGCTCCCAGGGTTTTATACTCTCACAACTTGTGCAAGTTCAGCTTTTAAGCTATATTTTAAAAAATTTGTTGTTTTTTTTTTGTGCCTACTTGCATGGTGCCTTCTTTTCTTCCAGTGCCCTCATGTAGGTGGATAATTGCCAGTGTCTTGTCTCTTTTTAGAGGCTGCAGGGTTCCTCGAATTTGGGGATAGTTAGTTGATCTGCAAATTTAGCACTCAGATGGATTCCAGAAAGAAATTATTGTGTAGATTATTTAGCTTCATCTCATTATTTGGATAGAAACTCTTTCCGTTTATATACCAAGATAAGGCCAGAACTCTGGAATCTGTATTCATTTACTAATGATACAAGAGTTACCAGGATTTTAGGTTCTTTGTTACCAGGATTTTAGGTTCTTTGAGCCATTCGGTTATGAATATTTTTGATGAAACCAAAATAAAATTGTGTTCGCTTTCAAAACATGGCAAAATATAGTTTAAAACCTAAATGAGTTTTTTTGCATTAATTTTTAAGAAGTACAATCCAGGTTGTACTTGGGATTTCTGCATATACATAGGGGAAGCTGTTCACTTTGAGATACTTATGTAAAGCTTACTTTGCTTTTTTTACTAACTCAGTTTTTTTGCATTTCAGTATTATACAAAGGGTTTATGTAGGTCCCTTACAATTAAAAAAATGATACGTCTAGACTTTGCGACCATTTAGAAAATATGCCCTTACCAATGAATCTGAAGCCTCCTATAGGCTTCTCTTCATTACACTCTCCTTCTCCTGTGCATATGACTCCTACTGTGAATTATATGTTAACCCTTTTTGTGCTGCTCTTCATCTTTTTACCATAAATGTATATATCCCTAAGACACACAGTTTATTTTGTACTGTTTCTGGATGTTACATAAATGGAGGCATACTGTTTGTGTGTGTGTGTGTGTTTAGTGACATTGTGTTTGGGGATTCATTCATGTTGATGTCTCTAGCTATGTAAATATGGAATTTCAGATCGTGAAATGTAGAGCTAGATGACCTAGTTTTGAATTTTGTGCTGTGAACTTAATAACCTTCATAGGGAAGTTACTTAAACTTTCTGAAATTTGTTTCTTTATGTGTAAACTATGGTAGTGTCAATACGTAAATAATATAGATAGGAATGATTCAAGGTTATATGGGTCATCTTGAATTTTTTTTTATTATTATTATACTTTAAGTTGTGGAGTACATGTGCGCAATGTCCCCTACATTTTGGAGAAAGAATACAAATTATAAATAACAATTAGCTATGTAAATGGATGTTTACTTCCAAAGAGGAAAGAAATTACAGCAAATCATAAATATATTTGCAAATTTTACAGAAATATATGGCCATATACACACATTGCAAAGCTACTATCATATCTGTGGAATGGGCTTGTCCAAATGAGGAGCTCTTAATAAACTTGGATGTTATTAGCTTCATGGCAAATCTGACTCTTGCATGTATTTAAAACACTTGGAATAGTGTTTTTTTGCATATATTTAAAACCCTTGGAATAGTGGTTTTATAAAAGCAGTGTTATTATTCACCATGATTGTGTTGTGTGATTAATCTGTTGTACTTGGGAGTTATTTCCAGATTTTTATTATTAAAACGGATGCTATAAGCATTACTATAGCAAAATGTATGTGTGTACATTCATATGTCTGAGTTGTAGAATATGCTCATATTTGAGTTTATATTTTAAAGACTGGTTTTGCCAATTTACAATTTCACTATGAGTTTATGCGACTTTTCATTGCTCTACATGTCAGTCAGCCCTTGGGATTAGGCATTTTAGTTTTGTAAATCTAATAGATGTTTAAATGGTGTCCTTGTTGTTGCAGTACATTTAATTTTAATGATTAGTAGTGATATTGAACATCTTTTTACAAATATAAGTGATATTTGTGATTTCATTTTCAGGACATGACTTTTCACATCTTCATTTTTCTATTGAATTGTCAGTCTTTTGCTTTTCCCTTTATCGGTTATAGATAATGGGTTGCTTTGTCCAATTATGGCTTGTATTTTCATTGCTTTGATAATGTATTTTTACAAATAAGAATTCCTAATTCTGACATCGTTTAATTTGTAAACTACTTTTAAAATGATTTCATTTTGTCTCTCAATTTAAAATGTCATCCAATATCCAAATACCTGAGATTATAAAAGTATTTTCTTACATTTTATACAAAAATATTTAAAGTTCTGTCTTTTACATATTTGTACTGTTTCCTCTGCTCTTGATTTTTGTGTATGCTGTGAGGTATAAGTCCAGCTGAGAATTTTCTGTATGGCTAAACTTATCTAGTTGCTTCAGCCCTGTATACTTAATAGACCAATCTTTCTCTACTAATTTGCCATGCTATGTCTGTCACATATCATAAATGCAGCATGGCTATCTATCTATCATCTATATACTTGTCATTTATCTATTTCTTGGGACAGAGAAAGAAGAGAGAGCTGAGAATATTGGTTGTTTCCAGAAACGCTTTATCTGAATACACCACTTCATCTTAGTTTTAATCTTGTAGATGAGTCTTGATATATGGTAGAGGGAAATCATCTTTGTTTTCTCTTTTTGTTTCAGGATTGTCATGGCTTTTCATGCTCTATTACACTGTCTTACAAATCTAAATCAACTTTTTATTTCCTCAAAAACGTGTTTTTTGTTTGTTGTTTGTTTGTTTGTTTTGAGACAGGGTCTCACTCTGTCACTGAGGCTGGAGTGCAATGGAGCAATTTTGGCTCACTGCAACCTCCACCTTCCAGGTTCAAGCTATTCTCCTGTCTCAGCCTCCCAAGTAGCTGTGATTGCAAGTGCACACCACCACACCTGGCTAATTTTTGTATTTGTAGTAGAAACAGAGTTCTGCCATGTTGGTCAGGCTGGTCTCAAACTCCTGACGTCAGTTGATCTACCCACCTAGGCCTCCCAAAGTGCTGGGATTACAGCCATGAGCTACTGTGCCCAGCCAACATGTTGATTTTTATCAATTGAAGTTGTGTTGAAATTTTGGATTAATTTAGTAATAATTGATACCTTTAAAATATTGAGTTCTAGTTATGTTTTCCACTGAGTAAGATATTCTTTAATACGTTTCAATAAATTATTATCATGTTCTCAATGAATATTGTTCATGTTGTATTTGTATTTGTGAACTTTTTGTGATCTCATAGCTATTGTTACAAATCCTACTGTTCTCATTTTGCCTAATCTACTTTCCTTTACCTTCTCCACACTAGAATTTGAGGGACACATCTTACCCTCTTTGTGTAGCTTTTGATAACCTATAAGCACTCCATAACCTATTGCATTGGGTCTGCATATTGCACAAGTGTCTACTCAGGACAACTGCCATAGGCTTCTTCTGCTTGTCTTCTTTTATTCTAACAGGAGAAATACCTGCAGCTCATTTTAGTCCATTCAAAACTTTTTCAAGAGTGAATGTAGAAACTTCTATATTTCTAGAACTCTTTTACTTTTAACGAATTACATTGTATTCTAAACAACATTTGTAAAACTTCATGAAACTCAACAACCATTTAGAACTTGTAGGGATTTTCATTAATGTTCCCCTTTTTCCTGATTATTCTGAGAGGTAGTTATTCCTAAATTGTTATTCTAACAATAAGGAATTCTGAGAAGTGTGGTCAAGAAGAGAACATATCAAATAATTTGAAGATATTAGAACCTTTTTGCAGGATTATTTTCTTAAATTTATTAAAATATAATTAATTTAATTATTTTACATTTATTCTCTAACAATATTTTTACACAAAGTTCTCATCATTTTGGTTTTGCTTTTCATACCAGAGAATGCAGCTGTTTTATTTTTGTTTGCTTAATAATTTTAAGCAATAGTTTCAATCCATGTTAGTTGATATTTCTATTGCATCTTTTTAAATTGATTCATGAAGTGATTTACTTTAAGGAAAGGAGCTTTTAAAATGATGTATTTACCAAATTAAACACATTATTTAATTATTATTTCACAGTGTTATTTACTGATTCTATGTTAAGTATGTTAGTAAATAGGCTACTGAGAAAAATCCATAGTTTCTAGAAAATCTTATCTACTGTGAAATAATAGTAATTTAGTCGGTCTCCATCTGTAGAAGTTTGCTTAAATTTATTTTATTGTTATTTTATGAAAATATATTTTGTTTACACAAAAAGCTAGGAAAATAGCTTTTACAGTATTGCAAAGTAAACGCCTATACTAGAAAATTCAGAATTTGAAAAGAAATTACTTCAATGTCAGTGTATATCAAAACATGTATTTTATACAGAAGACTGTATTTAAAGTGCAAATAATATGAGTACCTATACAATTTAGAACTATAAGGAGGAACATAATATGAAAAAGAAAGTGGGCTAACGTTTAAAATTTACCATTTTATAACAGATGAAACATCTTTTAGATTGAAGCGATCTAAACAATATGATTTAAAAACATGTGGTTAAATAAAGGCCTGAAATTCAACTGTTATGTACTGATATAATCAATACCTGGTTTTTATGGCCTTGTACATTCTGATTAACCAGTGCTCATCATCTATAGGTTGTTAAATGTTTTGTTACTCTAACATAACTGATTATAATCAATTGGTAGTTGCCATAAAAATTTTCACAATTTTACATACGTGCTACAGATGTTCTTTTTTCCAAAGTTCCCATTTACACTACCTTGAAAAATATATAAGCAATCAACTCAACAAAATAAATGATTTTGTGTTTTTTTCCTATAAACTCTTTCCAGGCATCAATGCCTGAAGGCAACTCTGTAATGGTGTAGACGCTCATAAAGATTTAATCGCTGAGGAAATATTTATGGAGTGTCTATTGGCAGTCAGATTATAAAGGTGTAACAAGGGTTCGGAATAAGTGGAAGATTTTGTCCCTGAATTCAGGTTGTCTGTTCTAAGGCTATAACTCTCAACTATGGCTGAGCCTCCACATCACACATTTGTTTTGATCTATTTAAGATTAGAAAACTGCTGAGAAAATAAAAGATCAGAAATGCTGTATCAGGATGGAGGTAAAGAGTAGGTTTGATATGTCTTTATACATATAACAAAACTCAAAGCATAAATTGGAGGCTTGGCTAAAATTAATGGAGAATCTAAAAAAAAAAAAAAAGAATGTGTTAAGAATTATATAAAAAGAACAGCCAAATTCTTCAGTCTGTTTGGATGCTAATATGAGACCCCTCACCTTCTTTGGTGACCACAACCAAGTTATTCAACAGCAGTATGTTTTAGTTTTCTTATCTGCAAAATGGGATTAATAATGGGGGCTTTTTGACAAAGTTTAAATGATAAAATTTCATGTTTCGTTTAAATTGTTCAGCATAGCACTCAACATATTTACATGCTCAATGAATATTTATTATTTATTTTAAATAGACTGAAATATGGTGTTTTATTTTAAATATATTGAAAAGATCTATGCTTTATTCAGACTGATAGGAGGATATTAGTTAAAGTCTAGCTCATTCAAAAAGCTGCCTGAAAAGGTGTTTATAAAATTGTATATTAAAGAAAATTTTGGCTGGAATATTTTAATTCCATTTAGAGGAAAGAGATAAAAATATGAACAAACAAATACAGCTTAGAAATGGTAATGGTAATTTAGATATACTGTTTTAGAAAGAAGAGCTGTGTAACTAAAAGAGATTTGGTGTTATGGGATAACACAGATTTCAATAAAACACCTTGAAAGTTGTAGTCTTGGATAATTTTTACGTCATGGGATGAAGGAATCTTGATTATACTAGAAAGAGAAAGACTGTACTCTCTAGGTAGCTCTATAGGACATATGGAAAAGTTGTTTATTTCAGGTTTTAAATAAATTTTAAAAGAATTATCTGAAAATATACATTAAAATGTTAATATACAGTTTGGCATATTTGAACATAAACATAACCACAAATACCATCCACATATATTCAGAATTTTCACTATTGTTTTTAATTATTCTTGTCCAGTGAACTAATTCTTTGTTGTGATCCGGTCTCCATGATATTTTCTGGTTGTAATGAGTTTTACACTTTCTTGCCCTACATTTATGTCTATGTTATGCAGACTAGATATCTTGCTATTATATTTCTAGTCATCAATAATTATTTTTTTGCTCAAAATCTTTCTTAAAATACTCTAATCTTTCTCAACTAATTTATACAAAAGTCTGGCATTCCCCCATTATACTCTACAACATGTCAAATATCTGCTTACTGTTCACGTGGGGTACAGTCTTTTGTCTTTTCATTTAGCATTTCAGCTCCCTAACAGTGTTCTGTCTGTATGACCCCTGTTTTTAATGGTAGCCTGTGGTGAAAGCTGGAGTTATATTGTGAAATTTGTATCAATGGTTACTTTTTGTAGAGGTTCAAGCTCCAAATCCTCTCCTATTGTGTAGCTCATAAGGCTTTCTCTCATTAAATTAGTGAGAGTAGCACCATGACAGTTTCCTCTGGGAGTTGTAGAAATGTGGTATGATTGATCTTACATAATATGATATTGAGGATTTATATTTTATTGAGATTTATGAAGGAAATATTCAGTTAAACCGTATGACAGCCAGAGTGTACAATATGTTTCCCCTTCCCTCCTTTTCCTCCCCTTCTGCCTCCCCTCTCCTCACCCCTTCTTCCTTGACTCCTCCTCCTCCTTCTCCTCTTCTCCCATTTATCTCTTTCTTTTCTCTGATCTTTTTTTCCTTGTCAGAAGATTTTTATCATTTTCAAGGCCAGATTCAATAGCTCCATAATCATTTTCTTGTTTTCGATAAATCTGTAGTGTGAGTCAGTTTGAGGGAAGCTATTTTTAACAGAAATTCACCTAGCATAAATATAGGTAAAGTCAGAAATTATATCAGATATGGTTTTGGAGTACTATCATGTGAACTTTGGTAAGTCAGTGGATACTGTCATATTTTAAAGATATAAATATTTTTTAAAAATCACATTTCAGAGGGAAAACAGTTTCTTTACCAAAAGATACTGACAAAATTAGTTACATTTTACAAAAATGAAGTGAAGATAAATGCTCACTTTTTATTGATAAATATTGTATATAACATTAAAAACTGAGCAACACATTAAAAATTTAGAAATAAACATGAAAAATTCTAAATCCAAAATTAAATTTGGTAAGAAGCAATGAACAAAAAACTCGTAGAAAGTAAATCCTCAGAGTAAATATCTGGGAAAAAATCTTAAAGTATATTCAAAATTTGCCAATTACATCTTAAAAAGCTAGAGAGGATGTGGAGAAATAGGAACGCTTTTACACTGTTGGTAGGAGTGTAAATTAGTTCAACCATTGTGGAAGACAGTGTGGTGATTCCTCAAGGATCTAGAATGAGAAATACCATTTGGCCCAGCAATCCCATTACTGGTTATATACCCAAAGGATTATAAATCATTCTATTATAAAGACACGTGCTCATGTATGTTTACTGCAGCACTATTCACAATAGCAAAGGCTTGGAACCAACCCAAATGCCCATCATTGATAGACTGGATAAAGAAAAGTGGCACACATACGCCATGGAATACTATGCAGCCATAAAAAAGAATGAGTCATGTCCTTTGCAGGGACATGGATGAAGCTGGAAACCATCATTCTCAGCAAACAAACACAAGAACAGAGAACCAAACACCGCATGTTCTCACTCATAAGTGGGAGCTGAACAATAGAACACGTGGACACAGTGGGAGGTGAACAATAGAACATGTGGACACAGTGGGAGCTGAACAATAGAACACGTGGACACAGGGCGGGGAACATCACACATTGGGGTCTGTCGGGGGTGGGGGTCTAGGGGAGGGATAGCATTAGGAGAAATACCTAATGTAGATGACGGGTTGATGTGTGCAGCAAACCACCATGGCACTGTATACCTATGTAACAAATCTGCACATTCTGCATGGTATGTACACCAGAACTTAAAGTATAGTAATGATAATAATAATAATAATAATGATAATGATAATAAAAAGAATTTTCTGTACCAGCACCTCATATCCTCATTCTCTGCAGCTGAGAAAAGGGGTTGAATACAGGGGTTGACATGTTTTACAATGTTGTCTTTTGACCCAAACTTCAGTGGATCTACCCAGCCTTTCTTCTATGGGCACATGCACTCTCACTACATTTACAGCCTTTTTTCTTCAAACCTCGTAGTATATTTTACCTTTTTTGTTTTGAACATTTTGTCTCAAATTTCCTCTTTGTTCTCTCTTCCTGTCTTTATCCCCGAGTTCAAGTTATGATTGACAAAGAAGGCAGTGTGTTGTGGGAGCATGAAACACAGACTCTGGAGTAAGCCTACCTGGTTTCCAATCCTAGCTCTGCTAATTAGAGGCCAAGTGGAACTAGTAGCTTACTTGACATCTTAGCATCCCTGGCTATGAAGTGGGAGAATATTAATAGATCTTGTTTCATAGGTTTAATATACAGATGAAATGTGTCCATTTCTGTGAAGTGTTTACAGTAGTGTCTGGCTACTGATAACTGCTTTATAAATAAAGATTAAATGCTTTGAGTTTTGTCTCGATAATTTGTGGTTAATTAGCTTTCTGTTACTGATAGCAATGTTTTGGAATGCAAAAGTGTTTCTTCTTCATATAAATATGTCAATTATTCTTTCTTTTTTGATTTCCAATTTTTTTCATACTCAGTGAAGATTTCATTAACTAAGAATATATATATAGTTTTATTATGGCATTTTTTTGTATTTAAGTATTTCATATAGATTTTATTTTAACAACAGCTTTACTCTGATATTCTCCACAAACCATAAAATTAACCCATTCATAGTGTGCAATTCAGTGCTTTCTACTATATTAGCAAAATTGTGCAGCCATCATGGCTATCAAAGTTTAGAATATTTTCATCCCTCCAAAAAGGACTTCAGACTTACTAGCAGTTATTTCCCTCTCCCCCAGCCCCTCAGTCCCTGGTTACCGCAAATCTGTCTTCTATGTCTATGGATGTAGTCCTTCAGGATATGTCATATAATTAGACAATTTGTGGCTTTTTGTGTCTGGCTTCTTTCACTTAGAATATTAATTTCAAGATTCATACAAAGGCCCTAAGGCTGAAAAGAAAGGTTTATTCATGTTGCAGTACATATCAGTACTTTATGCCTTTTTATTGTCAAATAATCTATACTCCATTATATAGATATGCTACATTTTATTTATCCATTCATCCACTGATAGACATTTGGGTTGTTTTCACTTTTTGCCTTTTATGAGTAATAAAGCTATGCACATTTGCATACAGAAAGTATCAGACATGTTTTCAGTTCTTTTGGGTGTGTACATAGGAATGAATTGCTAGTCCTAGGTAACTTAGTTTAGCTTTTTGAGGAGTGGCCAAACTGTTATTCAAAGCAGAGGCACCATTTAATACTCTCACTAGCAATGTGTAAAGGTTCCAAATTTTCCACATCCTCTCCAGCATCTGCAATTGTCTCTTTTTTATTTTAACCAATGTAGAGCATATGAAGTAGTATCTCACTGAGGTTTTTATTTGCATATCCTTAGTGACTAGTAATGCTGTATGTGCTTTTATGTGCTTATTGTTCATTTGTAAATCTTTTGAGAAATGTTCGTTTGAATCCTCTACCCATTATTTTAATTAGACTATTTGTTTTATTTTGTTTTGTTTTGAGCACCCAGGCTGGAGTGCAGTGGAACGATTTCGGCTCACTGCAAACTCCACCTCTCGGGTTCAAGCAATTCTTGTTCCTCAACCTGCTGAGTAGCTGGGATTACAGGCGTGTGACACCATGCCCAGCTAATTTTTGTATTTTTAGTAGAGACGGGGTTTCCCCGTGTTGGCCAGGCTGGTCTCGAACTCCTGACCTCAGGTGATCTGCCTGCCTTGGCGTCCCAAAGTGTTGGGATTACAGGTGTGAGCTACCATGCCCAATCTATTTGTTTTTTGATTGTTGAATTCTAATTACTCTTTATATATTCTGAAAAGAAGATCCTTATCAGATAAATTTTCTTCAAATATCTCTTTACTTTCTTGATGTCTTTTGAGCAGCAAAAAATTTTAATTTTTATGAAGCTGAATTTACCTATTTTTCTTTGGTATGTTGTGTGTGGCTGTTGGGATTCACTCTTAGTGGTGAGCTAGTGATTGAACAGGGATTTAATTAAATGCCTTGCATCAGTAAGTCTCCCAGGCTTTGTTGAGGTTCTCTATCTCTGTTTTGTGTTACAATATGAGTGTTCCTATATAGTTCACGACTCTGTCTTAGCCTTCAATTTCTGCTTGTGTAGAGCCTTGTGTGCAGCTGGAGATGAGATAATAGGGATTCACATATCTCTGCTGAGCATGCACACAGTCCTGCACATTTGTGTGGGCTTCTAGACTCCTAGGAATTTGTGGAACTCTACAAATTTCTCTACGGAGAGCCCACTCCTCAGGTTTATCTTGTAATGTTTATCTAGTCAAACACTACTGTTATCTACAACTAGTATCTCTGTTGCAGAAAGTTGTAATGTTAAACAACTGCTGTTGTTTCCTTTCAATAAAGAGTTTAGAGGGGCGGGTGTGGTGGCTGATGCCTGTAATCCCAGCACTTTGGGTGGCTGAGGCAGGAGTTCAAGACCAGCCTGGCCAACATAGTGAAAACCGAGTGCCTCTACTAAAAATACAAAAATTAGCTGGGCTCAGTGGTTCACTCCTGGAATCTCAGCAATTTGGGAGGCTGAGGCGGCTGAATCACCTGAGGTCAGGATTTCGAGACCAGCCTGGCTAACATGGTGAAGCCCTGTTTCTACTAAAAATATAAAAAATTAGCCAGACGTGGTGGCACGCACCTGTAGCGCCTGTAATCCCAGCTACTCGGGAGGCTGAGGCAGGAGAATCGCTGGAACCCAGGAAGCAGAGGTTGCAGTGAGACAAGATCATGTCATTGCACTCCACCTTGGGCAACAAAAGCGAAACTCCATCTCAAAATAAAAACAAAAACAAAAACAAAAACTAACTGGGTGTGATGGCGTGCCCCTGTGGTCCCAGCCACTCGGGTGGCTGAGGCAGGAGAATTGATTGAACCCGGGAGGCAGAGATTGCAGTGAGCCGAAATCATACCACTGCACTCCAGAGCCTGGGAACCCTCTCTCTCTCTCTCTCTCTCTCTCTCTCTCTCTCTCTCTCTCTCTCACACACACACACACACACACACACACACACACACACACACACAGACAGACATTAGGGATAGGGATGGGACTCTTTACACAGAGTGAGCTTTAAGTGTTGCTCAAAGCTCAAATAAAAAGAAGTCATGAAAATGTCTATTTTTGAGGAGCTGCTAATCTATCCAACAGGTACAATTCTCTCAGGATGAGTCTTGGAGGAGCTTCAGACTTGCTCTTTCCCTTCCAATGTCTTCTAGGATGATGATTTTTCATAGCTGGCATAATTTCAAGGAGCCTAGTTCAAGGCCACCATGCAGCTGTGGAGAGGTGTTGAGGAAGTAAAGTTAAAATGCCACATAAATTTTGCCATTCTTATTAGGAGCCAGCCACTTTTTGAATAAATACTCTGTGGGCTGTTGTGAGACTTTCTCTGGTTCCAGAATTCTGAAAAAAAATGATTTTGGCAATTTTTGCCAGAATAATCATTATCGTAATGGAAGAGAAAATTTTCTGATCTTTGCTGTTCTGGAGGTGCTTCATGGATTTGATTTTAACAGTGCAAGTTTATTTCCTTTCTTTTTTTTTCAAAATGGTTATGCATTTATCTCTATTATTTTGAAATGGTATGGTTATTTTATTCAAATGTGTTGATGGTATCTGGGCTTGGAAATAAATGCTATTCTATGTTATGTCTATAAATTTTATCACCGAGATCACACTGCTTTAATAATTATATTTATTGGTAAATATATAATTAAGTAATATAGAAGTAGTGGATAACTACCAGGGTGAAGAATGCAGTTAACGGATATTTGTTATAGCCATTCATAAGAAGAAAACACCTTATAGCAGTGCTAATCTTTTTTTAAATTTTTTTATTTGTAATTATTTATTTATTTAGAGACAGAGTCTCACTCTGTCGCCCAGGCTGGATTGCCGTGGCACGTTCTCGGGTCACTGCAACCTCTGCCTCCCAGATTCAAGCAATTTTCCTGTCTCAGCCTCCTGAGTAACTGGGACTACAGGTGTGTGCCACCACACACAGCTAATTTACGTATTTTTAGTAGAGACATGACTTCATCGTGTGGGCCAGGCTGGTCTTGAACTCCTGACATCAAGTGATCCACCTGCCTTGGCCTCTCAAAGTGCTGGGATTACAGGGGTGAGGCCACCGTGCCTGGCTGGCCTGTATTAATCTTGAAAATGGGAACTAAATTAGAACACATATGTGGAAACTAACTTACTTTATATATTAAACACACATTTCAAATAAATATTTGAAAGCTATATTTATGAGTTGAGATGATGCTTTTTAAACAAAGCATATTGTTAGAAAATTATAATTACAGATCCT
Organism: Rhinopithecus roxellana; assembly: GCF_007565055.1. Taxonomy (NCBI): domain Eukaryota; kingdom Metazoa; phylum Chordata; class Mammalia; order Primates; family Cercopithecidae; genus Rhinopithecus; species Rhinopithecus roxellana. Next base: position 91,796,925 of record NC_044550.1, on the reverse strand, counting down.
TTACACTTATACATCCAACAATTCTCATTTTGATAATTTTAAAACAACATTTGAGTCTATTTGTTTTGCACCTGAGTACACCTTTAAAAAAACAAAATTGTTACAATTAATTCAAAATGCAAACACTTTGTTTTATTTCATTTTTTTAATAGGATTTTGGAGATGATGGGTCCTTGTACATTACCAAGGTGACCACAACTCACATGGGCAATTACACCTGCTATGCAGATGGCTATGAACACGTCTATCAGACTCACAGCTTCCAAGTGAATGGTAAGAAATGATTTTTGTTACCCTGACTATTCAAAGAACAGCACAGTTTACTAGGAAGGGAAGCCCTCAATTTTTTTAATTTTGCAAGGTACTAATAATATTTCAAGTTTTGAGACTCAATTGATAATGTAAACGTTTTTTAAGTAAAAAAAAAAAAAACCCAGTTTTCAAGTGAATAAGCACTATAAATTAGTACTATTTTTGTTATCATAAAATGTTAAAGTAACTCATTTTAATTGGAAAATTAGAACACAAGAACTTTACATTATGTTTTAGTTTAGAATATTAACTAGGCAAGCATAAATTTTTAGAAACAAAAATTTTAAATAGATCATCTATTTAATTGATTGCATTAATGATATAGACTACTATTATTCATGTATAGCAAATTTTATACCCTTGATGGTTAATTTAATGGCTGTCTATGAATGTGGACCAGGTGGGCTGATATCACTTCTACAATCAGAGCTTTTCTTTATTTCTAATTTAATTTAAGTTGTAGTTATTTACTAGCATTAATACAGGATTGCATATGTGACTTATTAGTAAACATTTCATTTCCATAATTTATTGTAATATATATGTTAATATACTCTATGACTTATAAAAAGGAGGCAGAAACTTACTTGGCTTTCGGTAGGAAAAGCGAGATGGCTAGTGTGATGAGCATGAATTTAGAGCAGAGTGGCAGATAATGAGCTTGTAGAGGTAGCCTTGGGGCAGATCACATGGAGCCCTGTGGACCTAGGTAAATATTTGGATTTCCATTCTAAGTATAAGGGGAAGCTATCGAAGTGTTTAGTATATGGAGTAGCACATTCTGATTTTGTTTAAAAAACAAATGAATAGTTTAAAGACTATTTTAGTGTCCAAGTAAGAGATAGTGGTAGCTTAAAATATAGTCTTAATGGTGGAGTTATAAAGAAGTGGTCACGTTTGGAATATATTTTAAAAGTACTTCTGTGAGTATCCCTGAGGAATAGCATGTGAGTGCGAGAGTTAAAAAATGATCTTAAGGAATCTGAAGGAAACAGTTAGGTATATGGGTGTACCATTTACTGCTTTGAAGAAGGAACACATTCTGGGATTGGGTGAAATTAAATTTTAGCATGGTAACTTAAATATAATTATCAATGAAAATGTCAAGTATTCAATTGAAGAACATGAAAGCCCGAAGTTGTATGTTCAGGTAATATCAATATGTATAAATTGCACTTAAAGTCATAAATCTGAGCTTAATTAGGTCACATTAGAAATAAGTATAGATGGATATGAAGTCAGAGGATTGAGCCTTGGATCTGAGGTTAACAAGTGGAGAAGACTGAGAAGGAGAACCCTGTGATGAGAAGTACGTGTACTGGAAATCAATTAATAAAATGTTCCAAAAAGTTTGAACACATTGGGCAATCTGATTTAACTATTGTTGACACTCCAAAGCAGCAGATCTAGTTCTTGGTTTCTGGTGAAAATACAGTTGGCATCTAGACATAATCAAATCTTTGAACCCAACTTTCCATGAAGCCAGGGAAGAAAGCAGGCAAGACGCAAAGTTGATTCATGCTGTTCCCAGTGGCCTCAGATGTTTGGAGATGGACTTTCATATATATAGTAATTATACCTGCTGATACACAATCTTGAGGGAGTAGGACAAGTGTGCGCTGAGGATGCTCCTCCCTCTATGTAAATGCTGCATCCATGGGGAAATTGTTCTTGCACATCTGGCGCTCACTTTCTATTTTGTGGCAAATGCTTACTGACTGTTCGCCTATTCAACAAGATTAATGTCCTGCCTTTTTTTTTTTTTTCCAACACTGTCTTTTATCTCTTATCCTCACTCCCAGTCCTAGTTCTTCCATGTAAGAGTTCCTAGTAGTTTTTAGAGTGTATGGCATGTTCCCCACCTGCATCAGAATCGCATAAAAGATCACAAGTGCAGAACCCTGGCCTTCACCAGCACTCTCAGGAAGTCTGATTTGAAATCTGCATTTTGAAAAGCAGTCTCAGGAAATTATGATACGTGGTAAAGTGTGACAACTATTCTAAACGGCTGCTCTTCAGGGGCTGCTGCTCCTCATTCATGTCTCATGTAGGTTTCTTACATAACTTACTCATTTGCCATGCTCCAGCTGGGAAACCCACGAAGAGACTTTGAGCCAAACTGTGGGCTTTCATGTTGCAAGGTTGCACTGAGCAGCACTGGTGAAGGGCAGCTTCCCTATTTCATCACCTTCCGTGAATGAACTGCTTATCTCTGATCTCAGGTTTTTCTGAAGATGGAATATGGGAATAAAGAAATAATGAGGTCTCAGAAACAGAGTGCTCCCCATCAGCCTTAGCATTATGAATTAATGAAAAGGAATTCAATATTAGCAGTGATTTCTTGTGCTGAACTCCAATGCTTTTCCTTTTTGAGGTACAAGGGTCCCTGAACCAATATCCCACAGGGAGCAAAACCAGTTTCTTTCCATTACATCCCATAACATTTAAACTGCTCTGACTTTCTTGGCATAAAGATTTCAGGAAGGGATGGGGTTTGGAGAGAAAACCAATGAAATTATCATTGCTGAGAGGGCAAACAAGATGAGGAGTATAATTTAAGCACTAGATTTCAGTGCTTGTGTGCAATTATTAACCTTTCCAAGACCAGCTTTTGCCAAGGATTGGTGATAAAACTATGATTATAGTCAATTCAAGAGAGAAAGGAAAGTGAAAAAATAAAGAACATGTCTATCATTAACTCTTTTAAAGGAGAACATTTGCTGAAAATAAAGAGAGAACTTTGCGGTAGCTGCAAAGCGCCTGCATTCAAGGGAGTGGATTTTATAAAAGTGATAGATATGATCATCTTTTATCCTGATGGGAATAATCCAGTAAAGATGAGAAGCAGATACTTTATAAGACCAAAAGGATAATTATAGTAACAAATCAATTAAATTTAAAATTGATGTGATCTAATTCACAGAAGGACGGACTGATCTTTGGAAGATGAATAGTTCCTCTGTTGAAACACAGAGAAAGACAGACTGTTTGGGAAAAGATTCACAGTGCAGGAGCATGAGGACGTCCTTTTTGCATTACCTAAATTTTCTTCAGGGAAGTGAAAAATACCAATGGTTGAAAGTGAAGAGTTCATAATAGTTTTAACGGTTGTGGGAGGGAAGGAAATGTCAAATAATTATCTTGCAATGAAGGAGGGTGATTGAAATAACAATATGTAGTTGGTATGTTGGGGAGAGCTTGCAGTATTCATGAAGTATGTTTTCCTTCTGTTGTGGTTGACTGTAAAGTGGCCATGAGAGAAAAAAAAGACTTTGATTTAGCGAGCATTTGTTTGTCAGGTGAGTAAGTGGGGGATAGTTAGGAGTGAAGAAGTTAAATAAGTTTACAAGGGAGTGATTACAGTAGGTCACAGACTAAGTGTGAGATAAGGACACAGGAGAGGACATGATAAATGTGACATGAAAATTGACTGGCATTCCCAAGGATCAAATATTACTAGAATGAGGTAATAGAGAGGAAGATATGCAATACCCTCACTCAAAGCACTTTCTCAAAGCAGCTGACAATTTCAGTTTCTAAAAAATTGTTTCTAGTTAGGTCAAGTCTACATGAAGGATTGTGTGGACCACTAAGGTTTGCTAGGGTTTTAAGCAGCCCAAATGTCCTAATCTAATTTGCCACTTCTAGTCTTAACCACAAAGAGAAATAAGGTATAAAATATCACTGATTTATCAAATTCAACTATCATTGATCAAAAACTTGTTCTACTGCATTTATATCAACAAGGGAAGGCAATAAGTTTGTTTCAAAGTTCATTTTATATTTATTTTTAACAGTGAGGGATTAACTTTAATTGCTATCACATAGACCCAAAAGGCCAGGGGCTCAAAGGAAATACAAGTGTATTCTTCTAACATATAAACAGATAGAGCGGTTTGTGGATGGCAGATCTATAATGTCTTCAGTATCATAAGCTTCCCCTATTATGATTAGCAAACAGTTTCTACCCTCAGTCTCATCCTGTGACTTCAAAATGGCTGTGGAAATTCTGTAGACCTTTCAACAGGGAAACAGGAAGAGGCAGGAAGGGGGAAATGACACCTGGCACATGAGAAATAACTTTTTTTTTTTTTTGAGACGAGTCTTGCTCTGTTGCCCAGGCTGGATGGAGTGCAGGGGCGCGATCTTGGCTCACTGCAACCTCCGACCCCCGGGTTCAAGCAATTCTCTGCCTCAGCTTCCCCAGTAGCTGGGATTACAGGATCACAGGTGCCCTCCACCACTCCTGGTTATTTTTTTTTTCTTTTTTTTTAGTAGAGACAGGTTTCACTGTCTTAGCCAGGCTAGTCTTGAACTCCTGACCTCGTGATTCACCCGCTTCGGCCTCCCAAAGTGCTGGGATTACAGGCATGAGCCACCGCACCCAGCCGAGAAAGCACTTTTTAAAAAGGTTTTAATGAAAGCACCAGTGTTAACTTCCATTGATCTTCCCTAAATGAAAACACATGACACAATATATTTCTCTGACTGTGATGTACTGCCAGCCACAACAATATAAAGATTATGTTATCTAGAAGAAAGGGGAAAATAAATATCAAGTAGGTAATGATCCACCTTATTTACAAAGTTTCTGATCTATCAAAATATTTCACAAAACAAAAACTAGAATATGACATTTTATAATAACATATCTAGAAATGGTGGGATAAGTTACACAACTACAGCCCTAAAATTAGTACTGTCTCTTTTTTGGGGTGTTCCCCTCCTTTGGTTTTATGATGTTCTGTATTTGGCATAAGAACTTTAAACGTATGTTTTTTATGTCAAGAAGTATAGCAAACTTGGGATTACTCAAGTGTTATAAGTCAATAACAACAAACAGTAGTTGGGAATGAGGAATAATACTGGATAAAATACAACCAAAATGCAAGAAAACGCAAATTATCTACCAAATAGCACATTTATGGAATCCAATAAATCTCTAAAACTGGTTTAACTCATCTTATATTTTTCATTCACTTTTAGAAAAGCTTAAAAGCACCTTTAGAAAATCAGGTTTTCAGAATTTAAAATATTTATCTTAACAATTTGTCAATTTGTAATAAAAATAAAATATGTCATTGATTACCATAACAAGCCCTGAAAATACCACAAGTTATTGGAATTAGTAAAGGAGTCTTTTTGAAGTTCAAAGTCTATTTGAATATCCTAGGGCATAAGCCAAATAAAAGTCTATCTATAGCCCTGTTCCTTTTCAAATAATGCAAAATTAGATTATTGAAATATGAAAGTGCTTCTGTGCCAGTTGTCTGAAGAAACATTATGTATAAATCAAAGTAGCTTGACTCTACCAGTGGATTTCATTTCATGCTTTTCTTTCTCTTTTTACAGTAAAGCAAATCGTCTGTAGATCTTAAGTGTATGATACAGAATGTTTGAAATTTTTAAAAGTCATCAGTGTTTACACTCCCCTCTGGGCAGAAAGCGTGTCCGTATTCACAGTAAAACTATATGCACACTGTTACTTCTCTCTCATTCAAATTATTTAAGCCCTCATACATAATATTGTGTGGATGTTTTTTCTACTGAAATAAGAAAACTTCTGCATAAAATGGTTGTTGTTTGTCGGTTTTACAAGATGTCTATATACAACACCCCGATTTTTCTCCTTCAAAGTTGGAAACATCTGTAAGAAAGACACAAGAGTCAGATATACAGATATAAAGCATGACCTTCATTACTGAAAAAGCTATTATTTAGAAAACCCAGCTTAAGTCTGGGGCAACAATAGCTTTCTTTTTTGCATCATAGAATTCAGCTTCCTCATTTGGTCATAGACAACACTGGAATCTCTGCCTTGGGTCTGCTAAACCTTCCTAGCTAAGTTTGACCAGACTGCAGAGAGATCTAGAAAGTGAGACAGTGAGATCTACAGAGCAGGAAGTAAGAGGTCTCCTTCACCCTCTCTTCTCCTCCCACTGTGAGTTAATAAACGAGAGAGTGAGAAACTAGAGGGTTACCCTTGCTCACGGATTGTCAAACTGTGGTTCATGCACAAGGAGCAACAGCAACATGTTTTAAAGGCAAATTATCAGGGCTCATCTGTGGCTACAAATCAGAAGCTCTAACTAGGGCGTAAAACAATGTGTGTTCTAACAAACATTCCTGGTAATTCTGAAGATAAATTTTGAGAACTACAGTTTCCCTCCTAAAAAGGTGACAGGTGGGAACGTTTCCCTTCTTCATATTCTTCAACTCTTTATCCTTTTAATTTTGATTTAAAACTTTCAGTTGATTGTCATCTAGGCGATTGGCTCTTGCTTGGCGTGTGGTATTGGCCATGTATCATTTCAGTCTTTTGCCACATGAGGCCCCACAGCAGACAGTATTCATGTCTTGCTCCACAGCCCACACGGGCCTCCTCATCTATGGTGAATGTCCCTTGATAACTACTTGCTGCCAAAGCTGTCTCTCTGTCACTGTTCCTTAAGATTTTATTTATTAGGTAGGTTAGTGCAAAAGTAATTGCTTTTTTTTTTTTTGGAACTTATTTTTAATGGCAAAACTGCAATTACTTTTGCCCCAACCTAACTGCACAAAAATCTTTATCAACTACACTCAAGGCAGCCCTAATATTCCAGAGATTTGATGTCCTCAGGGATCCTCATTAACCAATGAGGGACACAAATCAGTGAGTAAGAAGCACAGCTACCCATTCACTCAATGGGAAACTCCTGAGGGGCATAGAACACTGTTCAAGGGGTCCACACTAGAATCCAGTCCTTTTCTCCCCATAGTTATGAATCTCATGAATGCATCCCCCTTTTCCTCTTACCTTTTATTGTAGTTTTCCTTTCCATTGTCTAGCTTTTCCCATTTTCACACTTGTGGCTCCTGGGATCACTTCTCAAATCAAAACTAGTGGAACCTAGGGTCTTTTCTCAGAGCTGCTTTTGGAGATATTCATATTTTAAATAAATTTCAAGTCCTTAACTCAATAACAATTGCTTCTCTATTGTAGCTTCCCCTAAGAACTACTAGTGGGCACTATGTTTGTTTACAGAAGACTTTGAACTATAATAAAACAGCACATTAATTCATTAACTTCAAAGCCTCAAAATTCCCTCTATATGCTGTTTCCCCTGTTAAATTATGTTCAGTTACACTGTTCAATAGAGTTCTTCAGAGGCTCTGTGATTCAATTAAATCATGACGTCAAGATACTTCAATTATTCAATACCAAGAATATGGACATGTTCAAAAATTAACATGTAAATATTCTAATTATTAAATTCCCAGAGAGAAATAAAACTGAAGAGATTAAAGTTCCCAAAAAATTAGTCCAGAGTAATTAATATCTAAAATTAAACTATTCTGCCCTTATAATTTAAAGTCTAAAGAAAGTCCAAAAGTTTAAACTACATGCAAAGTCCAAAGAACCAAGTTTTTCCCTGATTCTTTATTATGGTCACTTTCAGGGAAAGAAGTCCTTGAAAATTTATGACTTTGGGGTAACTTAAACATTTGTATCCTGGGCTTATTCTTACTGGGGTTTGCAATTCATTTTCAAAGATCATATCCATGTTTTCTTTCTTTCTTTCTCTCTTTCTTTTCTTTCTTTCTTTCTTTCTTTCTTTCTTTCTTTCTTTCTTTCTTTCTTTCTTTCTTTCTTTCTTTCTCTCTCTCTCTCTCTCTCTCATCTCTCCTCTTCTCTCCCCCCTCTCTCTCTCTTCCTTCCCTTCCTTTCTTTCCTTCCTTCCTTCCTTCCTTCCTTCCTTCCTTCCTCCTTCCTTGCTTCCTTTCCTTCCTTCCTTCCTTCCTTCCCTTCTTTCTTTCTTTCTTTTATTCCTTCTTTCTTTCTTTCCTCTTTTTTTTTTTCTGAGACACTCTTGTGCCACCACCCAGGCTGGAGTGCAGTGGCACGATCTTGACTCACTGCAACCTCTGCCTCCCAGGTTCAACCAATTCTCCTGTTTCAGCCTCCCAAGTAGCTACAATCACAGGCACTTGCCACCATGCTCAGCTAATTTTTGTATTTTAATAGAGAGGGGGTTTCACCACGTTGGCCAGGTTCGTCTCAAACTCCTGACCTCAGGTGATCTGCCCACCTCGGCCTCCCAAAGTGCTGGGATTACAAGTGTGAGCCACCGTGCCCAGCCTCATTCATTCTTTATTCAATATTTCCTTTTATACTGACTTCTGGTGTATTCCATAACATTTAGAATGCCATTTTATCTCTACTACTGACTTATTAGTTATACCTTTTTAAAAATTTTTGTTAGACATTGCTGTAAGCCACACATGCAATATGAAACTTAACATATTGTCATGTATTTTAAATAATGTTTTACCGCTTCATGTATGAAGAACCTTAAAACAGCACTCCTTGATCTCTGCCATTATCATTCTTTGTAATAATATTATCAAACATTTAACTTCTATGTATGATAGAAAACACACAATATGTTGTTCCATTTTTGCTTTAGAGGTTAAATATCTTTCAAAGAGGTTTTTAAAATTAGGCAAGAGAACAAAACAACTGCATTTCTGATTCTCCTCATTCTCTCATGTAAAACTGAACTTCTGAATTTTTGTTTACCCTAATAAACATGCTTTAATAATTTCAAGTTCAGATCTGTTCCTGATACATTTTCTTGGCCATTGTTTGTGTGAAAGTATTTTTACTTTTATTTTTTAATTGAATAATATTTCTGTTGGATATTAATTTTTTTTTTTTTTTTTTTTTTTTTTTTTTTTTTTTTTTTTTTTTTTTGACACCGAGTCTCACTCTGTCTCCCCAGGCTGGAGTGCAGTGGCATGATCTCGGCTCCCTGCAAGCTCCGCCTCCCAGGTTCACACCATTCTCCTACCTCAGTCTCCTGAGTAGCTGGGACTACAGGCGCATGCCACCACGCCCAGGCTAATGTTTTTGTATTTTTAGTAGAGACGAGGTTTCACCATGTTAGCCAGGATGGTCTCGATCTCCTGACCTCTTGATGTGCCCGCCTCGGCCTCCCAAAGTGCTGGGATTACAGGCGTGAGCCACTGCGCCCAGCCTTAGAATATTGAATTTTAAGTAGACAGTTTTTGGTTTTTATTTTTCTTTCAACAATTTATAGATGTTCTATTGTCTTCTGGCTTGTACTTGCATGGTTTCTAACAGGACATCTCCTATATTTCCAGTATTTCTAGTCTTTATTTATTTTTTTTCTATTTATCTGACTACTTTTAAGATTTTCGCTTTGTCATTGGGTATCAGTAATTTATATATGGTAAGCTTTGGTTAGTTTTGCTTTACTTGGATTTTTTTCTGCTAGAGATAACCCAGCTACTTGGAATTTGGGATATACATTTTTAAAACCTTTGAATAAACATTTTGCCATTATTTTTTCAAATAAATTTCTGTTTTCTCCATCCATTTGGATTCAAATTATGGGCATGTGTGTATGCTTGATATTTTCCCATAAATCACTGAGTTCTGTTCCTTTTTTTTCCTCTACGTATCTTCAACATTTTTACTTACTGTACTTCACTTTCAATAGCTTTTATGCTCTGACTTTAAGGTCATTTTTTTTTTCTTTTATCTGTATGTCTAATCAGCTGTTATTCTCTACCAGAGGTTTTTTTTTTTGCTAAATTTATTTTAGATATTATATTTTTCAACCGATATAAATTCTATTTAAAAATAATTTTTACTTATTCTTTCATTGTACTTATGTTTTCCTTTAAAATTTTAAACCTATTTATACTGGCTACTTAAAGTCCTTGCCGGCAAATTTTATCATGTCTGAAATTTATTGTCTCTTTGTATTCACTGACATTTTTCTTGCATGAGTCATATTTTCCACTCCTTCTCACATCTGTTAATTTTTTGATTGAATGCTGAACATTGTTGACAGGATAGATTTGCTGAACTCCCTTGAGAAGTGTTGAGTTTTGTTTAGGCATCAATTTAATCTTTTTGAGACTTAAAAAAAAAAAAAACAAAACTGTATTTGAGTCTGTCTAGAGTAGCCTTTACAGTGGGATTTGTTTCACTCTCCTTCCCAATCTGCTTTTTTCGGTTAAGTCTCTCCACTCTGCTTAATCTAACTCATATAGCACCTATCCTTGTCTAAGCTCTTGTAGCTTTTAAGCGTAAGCTCCCTGATTATAGTTGTTTCCTTACTCATAAAATTTTGCCTGATTTTGAATAGTTTCATCCTAGGCATTAAGCCAAAGCCTCAGCAGATCTGTATTTAGATTCCCGTAGCTGTCTCTGCAGAGTTCTCTACTTTATGCTTTTCTTCTCTACAAATTCCAGCTGGCAACTTTTTGAAATTCCAACTTCTCTTATCCTTAGTTCAGTGAGAACCTTCAGTTTTCTCTTTCTGCATCAATGTCAATGGATGCCGCCAAGGAGAAAGCCAAGACAATTATATGCCTCATCTTTCTATTGTCTTTTTTCTTCTCTTCTTTCAGGGATTGCCATCCTTTGCTGCTGGTTTTCCAACATTTCATAACACTCATTTCATATTTGTTCTGTTTATATATGGCAGATGGCTTACAAGTTTTAAGTTACAAGTTTTCCACCATAACGTCCTCTATCATGTCAATTTTTCTTAAAGGTGTTGAAGTTGTACGAGTTAGAGGAAAGTTTTCTTAAGACCTTCATTTGTAAAAAGTTCTGAAAGTTAGTACACATGACTAATATTGACAGCATCAGCTCTATATAAAATAAATTTAGAAATTTTAAGTAATACCTATTTTGTTCTCTGAGTCCAGTACGTAATTCTGCCAAAAAACCATAGCAAATACTCACTAGAACAAGAAAGGAGAATGAATTCCTGTTCTAAAAAGAAGTATTATTTTTGGCTGTGCTAAAATATCGATTTCCTATAACAATTGCACAGATTTAAAGAACTTATATGAATGGATCATAACTTCTCATATAAAGGTTAGTTTTGTCACTGTGTATGGAGAAAAGACTATTTGTGGTCTACCACATAAATGTTGATAGTTTTCCTCAGAAACTGAAGTTCAATATTAGCCAGGCTATGGACACTTACCTAAAGATTACCTTCCTCAGTCCTCCTTGAGCCTTTTTACTGTGACAAGTTTTTGACCAATGGATTGAGAAGGTAACTATTGTTTTTCATATCTCAATTATGATGATAGAAAAGATATATGTCATCTACTCCTCTTTTTGTTTGTTGAAAAATGAATGTGATGATGATAGTTGGAGGAGCTATTTTGAATTTGTAAAAGGTGAGTCTAATCTGTAAGAAAGGGATCCAGTTTCTATTTTCTGCATATGGCTAGCCGGTTTTCCCAGCAACATTTGTTAAATAGGGAATCATTCCCTGATTGCTTGTTTTTGTCAGGTTTGCCAAAGATCAGATGGTTGTAGATGTGTGGTGTTATTTCTGAGGTCTCTAGTTCTGTTCCATTGGCCTATATATCTGTTTTTGGTACCAGCACCATGCTGTTTTGGTTACTGTAGCCTTGTAGTATAGTTTGAAGTCAGATAGCGTGATACCTCCAGCTTTTTTCTTTTTGCTTAGGATTGTCTTGGCTATATGGGCTCTTTTTTGGTTCCATATGAAATTTAAAGTATTTTTTTTTTTTGAATTCTGTGAAGAAAATCAATGGTAACTTGATGGGAATAGCATTAAATCTATAAATTACTTTGGGCAGTATGGCCATTTTCATGATACTGATTCTTCCTATCCATGAGCATGGAATGTTTTTCCATTTGTTTCTGTACTCTCTTATTTCCTTGAGGAGTAGTTTGTAGTTCTCCTTGAAGAAGTCCTTCACATCCCTTGTATGTTGTATTCCTAGGTATTTTATTCTCTTTGTAGCAATTGTGAATGGGATTTCACTCATTATTTGGCTCTCTATTTGTCTATTGTTGGTATATAGGAATGACTGTGATTTTTGCACATTGATTTTGTATTCTGAGACTTTGCTGAAGTTTCTTATCAGCTTAAGGAGTTTGGGGGCTGAGTCAATGGAGTTTTCAAAACTATACAATCATGTCTTCTCCAGAGACAATTTGACTTCGTTTCTTCCTATTTGAATACGCTTTATTTATTTCTCTTGCTGGATTAACTCAAGATGGATTAAAGACTTAAATGTGAAATCCAAAATCATAGAAACACTAGAAGAAAACCTAGGCAGCTGGGCACAGTGGCTCACACCTGTAATCCCAGCACTTTGGGAGACCATGGTGGGTGGATCACAAGGTCAGGAGTTCATGACCAGCCTGGCCAAGAGGGTGAAACACTGTCTCTACTAAAAAATACAAAAATTAGCCAGGTGCAGTGGTAGGTGTCTGTAATCCCAGCTACTCAGTAGTCTGAAGCAGGGGATTTGTTTGAATCTGGGGGGCAGAGGTTTCAGTGAGCCAAGATGGCACCACTGTACTCTAGCCTGGGCAACAGAGTGAGACTCTGTCTCAAAAAGAAAAAAAGAAAAGAGAAAGAAAGAAAGAGAGAGAAAGAAAGAAAGGAAGGAAGGAAGGAAGGAAGGAAGGAAGGAAGGAAGGAAGGAAGGAAGGAAGGAAGGAAGGAAGGAAGGAAGGGAGGGAAAGGAAAGAAAACCTGGGCAATACCATTCAAGACATAGGCATAGCAAAGACTTCATAACTAAAACACCAAAAGCAATTGCAACAAAAGCCAGAATTGACAAATGGGATCTAATTAAACTAAAAAGTTTCTGTACAGCAAAATAAACTAATTAAAGTGAACAGGCAACCTACAGAATGGAAGAAAATTTTTGCAATCTTCCCACCTGACAAAGGTCTCATATCTGGACTCTACAAGGAATTTAAACAAATTTACGAGGAAAAAAACAAACAACCCCATCAAAAAGTGAGCAAAGTATATCAGCAGACACTTCTCAAAAGAAGGCATTTATGTGGCCAAAAAAACCTATGAAAAAAACTCATTATCACTGATCATTAGAGAAATGCAAATCAAAACCACTGTAAGACACCATCTCATGCCAGTCAGAATGGCAATTATTAAAAAGTTGGGAAACAACAAATGCTGGCAAGGCTGTGGAGAAATAGAAATGCTGCCACACGTTGGTAGGAGTGTAAATTAGTTGTTCAATCATTGTGGAAGACAGTGTGGCAATTCCTCAAAGATCAAGAACCGGAAATGCCATTTGACACAGAGATCCCATTACTGCATATACTGAAAGGATTATGAATCATTCTACTATAAAGACACATGCACATGTATGTTTATTGGAGGATTATTTACAATGGCAAAGACTTCAACCAACCCAAATGCCCATCAATGAAAAATGTGGCACATAAACACCATGGAATACTATGTAGCCATAAAAAAGGATGAGTTCATGTCCTTTACAGGTATATGGACGAAGCTGGAAGCCATCGTTCTCAGAAAACTAACACAGGAACAGAAAACCAAAAACCATATATTCTCCCTCATAAGTGGGAGTTGAATAATGATAACACATGGACACAGAGAGGGGAACATCACACATTGGAACCTGTCACAGCTTGGGGGCAAGGGGAGGGAGAGCATTAGGACAAACACCTAATGCATGTGGGGCTTAAAACCTAGATGACAGGTTGACAGGTGCAGCAAACCACCCTGGCACATGTATACCTGGTAACAAACATGCATGTCCTGCACATGTATCCCAGAACTTAAAATAAAATTTAAAAAAATAAAAAGAAAAAGAAAAGTCATATATTCTAGTAGCAGAAAAAGATAGAAGGTGCCTAGGTATGGTCTGGTGAATGGTCTCTCCAAAAGATATCCACATCCTAATTCCTGGAACATGTGAATGTTATCTTATATGGCAAAAGTGGGGGACTTATACATGTATATAATTTAAGGATTCTGAGACAAGACAGTTATCCAGGTTAGTGATAAATATAATTATAAGGGTCCTCATCAGATGAAGGCAAAAAGGCAAAAGAAGGAAGCAGGATATGTGATAATAGAGCAAAGGTTGGAGTGATTTGATGAATGAGTCATCAGCCAATACATGCAGACATCTTCAAGAAGCCAGAAATTGCATGAACATGAATTATCCCTTGGACTCTCCAAACCCATCTAACTCTACCCACACCTTGACTTTAGTTCAGTGAAACTGATTTTGGTCTTCTGGCCTCCAAAATCTAAGAGAATAAGTTTGTGTTGCTTTAAGCCACTAAATTTGTGGTATTTTATTCTCTTCTTTTCTGCCTTTTCTTTTCTGTCTTTTCTCTTTCTTTTCTTTTCTCTCTTTTCTTTCCTGTCTTTTCTTTTCTATCTCTCTTTCATTTTCTTTCTTTTTTTTCTTTTTTGAGACGGAGTTTTGCTCTTGTTGCCCAGGCTGGAGGGCAGTGGCATGATCTTGGCTCACTGCAACCTCCTCCTCCGGGGTTCAAGTGATTCTCCTGCTTCAGTCCCTGGAGTACCTGGGATTACAGGCATGTGCCACCATGCCTGGCTAATTTTGTACTTTTAGTAGAGACTGGGTTTCTCCATGTTGGTCAGGCTGGTTGTGAACTCCCGACCACTCTCCTCGGCCTCCCAGAGTGGCTCACCGTGCCCGACTTTATTTCCTTCTCTCTCTCTCTCTTTTTTTTTTTTTTTTGACAGAGTTTTAGTCTGTCACCTAGGCTGGAATCAAGGACAGTGGTACAATCAAAGCTCACTGCAAACTCCACCTTCTAGGCTCAAGCAATTCTCCCACCTCAGTCTCCCAGGTAGCAGGGACTACAGGCATGTGCCAGCCCATTTGGCTAATTTTTGTATTTTTAGTAGAGATGGGTTTTTGCCATGTTCACCAGGCTAGTCTGAAACTCTTTGACTCAAGCAATTCACTTGACTCGGCTTCCCAAAATGCTGGGATTGCGGGCGTGGGCCACCACATCTGACCAAATTCGTGATATTCTTAAGGCAGCATTTGGAAACAAATACACTAAGTTATGCAATAAGATCTAATTACAAAACTGTCCTTTGCCCATCTCTAAGGGCTGGTTTACTGGCATCTTGTTTAGGCCACCCTTCTAAGGGTCTCTTGGTTATAATAGCTTACCCCATACCCACACCATCAAGCCACCATACCACTTTTTGATTAATATCAGGATTTATGTCTTTTAATGCTCTATGTTTTTGCTTTCTTTATTGTAGCAGTTTAAACCATATCCTACCTTTATTTGTCAAGTTTATTTCTCACTTCTCTTACAGTCTGATTGTGGGTTGATAGAGTTCTGTTTCATTCAGTCACCCAGTGACGCAGGCATCTTCTCTCTTGAGGTCACAGTATCACATAGGACAATGCCATGCCATATTCTTGCTCCAGTCTGTGCACTACTTGTTGCCTGCACATGAGATAAAGTATAGAAATTATAAGCTTTAAAAATTTGTTAGAAATTTTATATTGCTATAGTATCTATATAAGTCATCTTATTTTCTGGTAACTATAAAAATCAGAGGCAAAAAGATTCCCACTACAAATCATTTTAGCCTCGCTTCCCTAAAGCCTTGGAGCCCTTTGATGAGTCTTCTGTGACTGTTTGGAAGACAGCAGAACAGTGTGAAGGAAGGTGTGTGAGGTTTTATTAGGAAGACCTTATGACAGTCAACAGCACTTTTGCCTCCTTGTCAGGGGTCATAAGCAGTGCATTCTTCTTCTTTTTCTTTTCTTTCTTTTCTTTTCTTTTCTTTTTTTTTTTTTTTTTGAGACAGTCTCACCCTATCACCCAGGCTGAAGTGCAGTGGTACAATCTCAGGCTCACTGCAACCTCCACCCCAACCCCGGGTTCAAGCGATTCTCCTGACTCAACCTCCCAAGTAGCTGGGAATACAGGTGCCTGCCAACATGCCTGGCTAATTTTTGTATTTTTGGTAGAGGCGAGGTTTCACCATATTGGCCAGGCTGATCTTGATGGTCTTGAGCTTCTGACCCCAGGTGATCCACCCTCGTCGGCCTCCCAGAGTGCTGGGATTATAGGTGCGAGCCACCATGGCTGGCTCATAATCAGTGCATTCTACTGCAAGAGAGCTAGTTGTGTATTTAAAAAAGAAGAGGAGATATGCTTATTGTGTCTCTATCCTAATTTTGTCACAAGATCACAATGCTCAGAAGCCTTTTGGCAGAAGGAAAAATTATGCACAGAGTCAATTATCTGAGAAAACATTAAAGACACTCATGATGCCTCTTGGGAACAGTCAATTTTGGACCCAGCACCACAATAGAATTACCTGTGTTTACGAAATGCAGTCCACAGGGATCTCACCAAGACTCCACATTGTTTCAGTTGCCATATAGTCTTTAGCTGATTCTGAATCTAAAATTGAGATTAATGTTTCTGAAGACTGTATCCTCCAGGAGATCCTGCAGACGTATACCTCACCAAGAAGTCGATAATGCATTATTTCCTCTATTTATAAAGATTCGCAATCTTGCACAGTATTCAATTTTTTGTTACATTTTCCCCCTCCTTCTAATGTTGTATTTTTTCTTAATTGTTCCATTCTTTGTTTTGGGAGAATTCAGTCACTTTCTAACAGTTTAACCTTCTTTATGATGTGGACTTTTTCCTTTTATTCCTTTGGGAGGGCGGTCTGCTAGACATTGGTCTTCCTTCCTTTTTATTTCTCTCTGCTTTCTGCCACAAACATTTTTGTTCTCATGTATTCTCTATATTTTTCTATGGAGTTTGTCACAGTGAGAGATACGAAAATATGATCTCTGCCAAAACCATCCACTGTTCAAATATTTTCCACCTTTTCCTTAGTGATTTGGCAGATCCCACCTAGGGGCTTTTCTCCCATTGGAGAAACATCTAACCTGTGCCTTGAGATAATCCATTACTTTCTTCCCCAGATTATTTTTACTATGTTTCATCTTGGCTGCGTCTTCCCTCGGAGTCTTTTGTTGTTGTTGTTGTTGTTGTTGTTGTTGTTGTTGTTGTTGTTTGAAACGGAGTGTCGCTGTCACCAGGCTAGAGTGCAGTGGCATGATCTCAGCTCACTGAAACCTCCGCCTCCTGGGTTCAAGCAATTCTCCTGCCTCAGCCTCCCAAGTAGTGGCTGGGATTACAGGTGCCCACCACCATGCCCGGCTAATTTTTATATTTTTAGTAGATACAGGGTTTCAGCATGTTGGCCAGGATGGTCTCGATCTCTTGACCTTGTGATCCACCCACCTCGGTCTCCCAAAGTGCTGGGATTATAGGCGTGAGCCACCATGCCCAGTTCCCCTGGAGTCTTAACTCCATAGATTTCCTGGTCATATGCCTTTAGGTCCAGAACAGAGCTGCTCGCTCACCTGCAATCACTGCTCCTTTGAAATACATTCAGAGATTCCATGAGAATGTTAGCGTTCTTTGTCTTTGTTACACAATTTTATCCACAATGTTTGTAAACACTTGATAGAGATCTCTGAACTATTAGGACTTTTTCTTAATTATTCTTATTTTTATGTGTCCCCAACTTCATGCTTATGAAGTCAAGTCACATCCCTCCTCTACTTAAAATCCCATTGACTCTCAATGTCTCTCAGATTAAAAGCCAGCCTTTGAATCCCTTAAATAACCATAAATGTTCTGGTTTCTCAGTTTCCGTGGTATCTTCCTACCCTAATTCTCTTTCCTCTTCAGAAAAGAAAGGGTAATCCAGCTGCATTCAATGTACACTTCCTTTTGGACCTTATACATAACAAGCATTTGCACTTGGTTATTTCCCCTGCCCAGAAGATTCTTCGCCATATCTCCATAAGTCTCAGTTTCCAACTCTTTCAACTCTGCTTAAATGCCACATTTTCAATGAAGCTTACCCAGACTACACTATTTACAATGTTAACTATGCCCCCACCCGGCTCTTCACTCACTTACTGTCCTGCCCAGTGTTCTCCACAGCAGTTTTTTCACCTTCTACAAAACTGCACATAACCTAACATACTCTTCACACACTATTTTTCTTCCTGTATTAATGTCTTTGGAATAAGGATACATTCCACTGTGTTGTTACAAAAAAACAAGGGTATGTGTTAAAGAGGCAGCATTTTTAAATGCCCATGAGTAGATAAATAGATGTTTCTCATTAGCTTCTGGTTCTGGAAAGCTTTGACATACTCACCTTCTACTCCCTGAGGTTTTTCACGTTTTCCTGTTGTTAGATTGCTAGGCCCCGTCTAAGGTTTTATTCACTAGACAACTAAAACATTTCCTCATTTTCTAAGGATACTGTCCTTAAAAGAAATTAGTCCTTGGGGCCACTCTGTGTGTGTGTGTGTGTGTGTGTGTGTGTGTGTGTGTGTGTGTGTTGGACTTAAAGATCTCATTTTCCTTTTCATATCTGGCTGCTATGTCCTCCAAGATGTCCTCTTAAATAAACTTTATCCAGCATAATCAGTCTTTCTTCCTGTATTTTCCTTTCATTTTCTACTATGTATGTTGTGATGGAAAGTCAAAGGTATATGTTTTCAAATCACTTCAGTTGCTACTTGGTATCTTGAGCAAAGCCAATTCTCAGAGACAGTGGAGAACAGAAATGTAATTGATGTCTTAGGCTTTATGTTGGCAACACCTCCTTTTAGTTGTTTTTCTATCCCACCCTTGAAATTGATTTCTCTAAAATAAGACATTTTTTTCTTGGTGTAATGGTTTGAGACATTCCTTGGCTGAATGGTGGTCTTCAAACTTCCATGATGTAATTCTTGTATTTGAAACAGGTAATCCTTGGGCCCAGATCTTGGATACCAAGAAATGTTTATAGCAGCCATGGCTTTTTACTTTGTATTTGTTCATTAATTGCTCATGCTTGTAATCCTAGCACTTTGGGAGGCCAAGGAGGAAACATTGAGGCTAGTTTGAGACCAGCCTGAGTAACATAGTGAGATCTCATCTCTACTAAAAAACTTTAAAAAAATATATTCAGGCAGGGTAATGCACACCTATGTTTCTGTAGTCCCAGCTACTAAAGAGGCTTGAGCCCAGTAGGTTGGGGGTGTAATGAAATATAATATAATATATAATCTTTCTTTGGGTGAAGACACATTGTAGAAAGTCATCATAAGAAAATACATAAATAACAGAACCGGGGTACTTGCTACCTTTGAACAAGCCTCTCTTTATAGAAAGTTAACCCTGCAAGATTCCTTCTGTATAACTAAAGATAGTACATGTAATTTTGTTAGTCAGTTTAGTACTGCTTAACTATAGCTGCTATTAAAAATTTAGAGTAATGATCTATATTTGTGCTTGGTATTACTAATGGAAATTAGCTGCCTATGCATTAGGTAAACAACAACAACAACAACAAACTGCTTACAGACCTGGGTAAGAAACATAGCAAAAGCCATTTACTGATACATAAAATAACTTATCTCTGCCTTAGCCTTGATTTTTAAACCAGACCAAACTTGATCTGTGTAATTCAAAGTTGAATAACGACAGCTCCTACATAGGGTGACCTGCTTCCTAATGGGTGTGCCTGTTAGACACAACTCTGCCTGCATAAACACAGCTATTCATTTATGGGAAAAACTTACCCAATAGGATAACATTAAACTATGCCATATTTAATAAAGCTTAAGACCCAAAGCCACCTGCTGAGGCTGCAGCATATAAAAGCTAACTTCCCTACTATAAAAAAATATCAGCTCTAAGGCATATACCATCAGGGCTAAGTTACCCGCTGAAGCAATTTCAAAAGCTTTGATTCCTCCTGGTGTTACTGTGTCAATTGCACTTTAATCTTTATAAGTTTCTAGAGAGTTCTCAAAGCATCAAATGTTGTGCTTATAGGAGATCAGTAAAGAACACCATTCTCTTCTTCCTTCTGATTCTTGTCTTCAGAACCAATTAAGAGAAAGATGCAATAGTGATTGACATAAAGGACAAAATATTACCTGCATTGTGGGTAAAGCTGCCTAGAGAAGGTGGTTGAGATATATGGCAAATGTGAACTCCAAAATTTACCAAGTCACAGGCATTGCTGGGCAACCCTAGACTTCAGCATACAGAGACAGAGCCAACACTGCTGATCTTGTATTGCCAGGAGAGCAGAATAGAATGCATCCCCTTTTCAGGCAGACCCAACACGTGAGAAAGGATGAGTTCCATGTGCTCAATCTTTCTAAAAACACACCAAGCCGATGATTCTTTCCTCTTCCTTCCTTGACCAAATGGGGAGATCGTTTTAGAAATTAAATTAGCCATAAAAAAGAACATCATTTGTGAGGGTTGAAGGGAGAAATATTCCTCTACATGAATCAAAGTCATGTATAGTTTCTCTTGTTTATAGGAGCAAACCTCAGATAGGTGACTCATTCTCAATTACTGTTATTTTGTATTCCCCTATGATTGACTTAGACTTAAACTGATTCAACTAGAATTCTTTTACATAGGTAATTGAATGTACTGCATCTTGTTTTTGATATTACAAAGTTGTTTTCTTCACAAAATTATATCTGCTTATATCTACACATAGATATTTAAATTACCATGGTATGGTTTACTGGACTAGGAGTGATATATCATAGATTACTTCTGTGTATACAGGTACTGGGTAATGTTACAAAACACTCATGAGGTGACCAGCACTTAAAAAACAGTATAATGAGTAATTAATGTAATGACACTTGTATAACAAGAGAGTGGAAAGAAGGTTAATGTGATAATGAGGCTTATTTGATCTTAAAGATTTAACATGAGGGCACTCTCAAGATAGTTTAATTAGATTTTAAGCACCTTTTGCATGTGTACTTGTTAATCCATATGTTTTAAAAATAAATCTTACTTTATTTAATGAATTTATCCAATCTCTTTCTCTGTGTTGTTTTACTGCTAGATGCTTTCTCAAATCTTTATTGTGTGAAATTTATGATTATTTCTTCCATATTATGTTTAAATTGTAGTTCAATTTAAAATAGTACAATGACATTTCTAAAGTTCAAAACAATAGCTTCAGATGATTCAGGCAGTGGTCACAAGTTATGACTGGAATTATCTAATTAATCTTTATGTTATTTAGCATACTTTATTGTATCATGCAATATATAGTAAATTTAATTTCATTCATTGACATCTGTGTCATTTTTAAACTTTACCAACTGGGAAGAATGTTTCAGAAATTAACAGTAAAGCAGAGCATCATATGTAATAGTAATTCAGAAAGTAATATGCTGCCTCTAGGTGCACTGGGAAAATGTAGAATACATTTTCACATGCTATACATAGGCTTTTATGAGATTCTACAGATTAATACGTTTTAATGCTTTTCTTATACTTATGAGTAATTATTATAATTCATTTCCTTGATTTTTGCTACTCCCTCCCTCCCTCCATGAGACACGAAAATATGTTCGTCATCACCAATCATCAGAGAAATGCAAATCAAAACCACAATGAGATACCATCTCACGCCAGTTAGAATGGCCTTTGTTAAAAAGTCTAAAAACAACAGATGCTTCGCAAGGCTGCAGAGACGGGAATACTTACACATTGCTGTTGGGAATGTCAATGAGTGCAGCCACTGTGGAGAACACTTTGACGATTTCTCAAAGATCTAAAACTTGAACTACTGTTCAACCCAGAGATTCCATTACTGGGTATATACCCAAAAGAAAATAAATTGTTCCATCAAAAGATATATGCAGCCCTATGTTCATTACAGCACTATTCACAATAGTAAAGATGTGGAATCAATCTAGGTGCCCATCAACTCTGTATTGGATAAAGAAAATGCGGTACATATACACCATGGAATGCTATGCTTATCTTCCACTTATAAATAAAAACATGTGGTATTTGTTTTCCATTTCTGAGTTACTTCACTTAAGATAATTGCTTACAGTTCCATCCAAACTGCTGCAAAAGACATTAGTATGTTATTTTTTCATGGCTGAGGATCATTCCACTGTGTATATATACATACACACACACACACACACATATATATGACATATATATATATGACATTTTCTTTATCTCTTCATTGGTTGATGGACACTTAGATTGGTTCCGTATCTTTGCAACTGTGAATTGTGTTATGATGAACATATGTGTGCAGATGTCTTTTTTATATGATGACTGTTTTTCTTTGGGTATATATCTAGGAGTGGGATTGCTCGGTTGAATGATATATCTACATTTAGTTCTTTGAGAAAGCGCCACAGTTTTCCATAGAGGTTGTACTAATGTACATTCCTACCAACAGTGTATGAGTGTTCACTTTTTACTGCATTTGTGCCAACATCTATGGTTTTGTTTGTTTGTTTTGGACTTTTTAATAATGGCCTTTTTGACTGGAGTTAGTATCTCATTGTGGTCTTAATTTCCATTTCCCTGATGATTAGTGATGTTGAGCATTTTAAAATAGGTGTTTGTTGGCCATTTGTGTGTCTTTTAAAAAAGTGTCTGTTTATGTTATTTGCCTGCTTTTTAATGGATGAGATTTTTTTTTTTTTTTTTTCCTGGCCAGTTGGTTTGAACTTCTTGTAAGTTCTGAATAATAGTCCTTCGTCGATGTCTAGGTTTTGAATACTTTCTTCCATTTTGAAGGTTGTCTATGTACTCCATTGATTATTTCTTTTGCTATTATAGCACACTAATTCTTAAAGTTATCAGGGTACAAGTATTGGCACGTGTGTTTCACTTTCTCTGGCCTAAGTAAGATCATTTTTGAAGGCCCAAAATTTATGTCCCATGTTTTACCTCAAGACGCCAATGAACATTGCAGTTCACAGTAATCTATTCCACCTCAGACATCTTGCATTACTAGATCCTTTTCCATTAGTAGTAATTAATTTGATAATCATGTCGCCTTTATCAGGTTTTTAATGTGTATGTAGTCTTAATAATTAAATTTCCAATGTATCATAGCCATATCTCATAAATTTTTGTTTTATCTCATAGGTTTGATTTTGTGAATAGTAGACAGTAAACAAATGTTTAATGATCTACTTTGTTTATTAAACTGGAATTTTAAAAAATATATACTAAAATGGTTAATTAAATGGTTTGTGGATAGGTAGAAGGTGGCCATTCTACATGATACCATTGCATTTATGTCTCAGGTTATATTACCCTCACAAGAAGGAAATCAGCACTGAGACTAATCTTATAACAGGATAGGTTACCAATTAAATGTTTTCATGCCATAACAAAGATATTTTTCTGACCCACATAGATTTTTGAAATTTAAGGTGTCAGGCAAACAGCAAGCTGTGTGTATATTGCAAAAGGAAAACAGCCTGAAAAGTACCAAGATTTCATTTCTGGCCTGCTTAAATTTTCTTTTAATAATCAAGATTGCCACTCATGTAAGATAAATAATTATATATGAGGATCAGAGAGAAAAATGTGTTAACGCAACTAGGATTTTTCCCTCAAAAACCTATATATGTATTTATTTCAATATATTTACTGAGATTATATTAAGTTTATGTGGATTTCCATTTACTTGACATTAACTAGGCAAACCTACTTCTAAGAATTTAATGCCAATCAAAAATTCATATTAATCAAATGCAAAAAGATGTTGTTCTTACAGCTAATTCTAATAAATATGATGATGATGATGGTGATGATGATAGGCAAGATATGTCAAACGAATCCCAGAAATCTGTATAGATGGGAGGGCTTTAATTAGTTTGCTGTCAATAAAGAGGTCTGAGAGGCACTTATGAATTCTTTGCTTTCGGCCCCACATTTAACACAATCGTTCTAACATAACACAAATCGTTTTAAGTAAACTTTGTCAGAGGATAAGTAGAAAGTTCCCTATACTGTGGCTTCTATGATAGTGATTTGGGAGTGTGTTTTATAACAAAATACATATAATTTTGTCCATCATATAGTTTTATAAAATATTATCAATAGAAAATACATCATTTGTGCCTATCAGTGTTCTATCACTATTATAGATCATTTGTGCTATTGAATTGAAAGTTTCCTCCAGCTCATTTTTTTTTATTTAACACCAGTGAAATTTTAGAATAAAAACAAGTAATATGCAAGCAGAACACCTAGTGATAACACCACTCCTGACACCCGCAATAGGCATCTCCCCTACAAATGCTACTCTGAGTTAGAAGGCCTTAAATAATAATAATAATATGTCTTAGAAAGTATCTAAAAGTGTATAAGTAATGAAAATGCATTTAACAGTAATTATCATGTATTAATAAAAGATTAAAGATTATAAGTATCATTTTGAAAGTGAATATTTACACATGATATATTACTATGTCCAGGAAATAGTAAATTGTTTATTGAAAGCAAGTTTTAGGAATAAAAATTAATAAATTAATTATATGAGTTAATTAAATAAGTTATATTAGTTATCAATTAATATATTTCAGCAAATATTGTTATATTTTAGCAAAAAATATAGTAAATAGTAGTGCCATCTATTGATAAAACTAAAAACTGCAGTTTCTCCTTAACAAAACACTTTTATATTTATAGGAATGGAATTCCAAAGCTAATGATTCCTCATTGTTATGATTATTATTATGTTATTATAGGATCAGGTCAAATACTGGAACTGTTTTAGAAATGTTTGTGTGTGTACATGCATGTGTAAATATGTATGTATACATGCATGTATACACTATATATGATTTATAATTTGATGGCTCTGATAATATACATCAAGTATTGTTGTAGAATTAATTAGGCTGGTTGCAATTTATCTGAATAATGTAAATTTGAGTACAAATATATTATTCACTTTGAAGAAAATTAATATCAAATGTTTATAAAAAGTCTAGACAATAGATACCCGTGTGGTGGATGAGGGACATAATTTTACTTTTACTCCTTTTATTATAATATGCAGATAATATTTAACACATAAGTATTTGCATATCTTCCTTTTAGCCTCCTACTATGACAATTTTTGTGTTGTTTTTTCTTTTTATTTTCACTTAATTACATATAATAGTGCGCTACTACTTAGAAAACTTTCAAAACAGGTTGGCACTTCAAACCAATTCAGATTATAGTAATATTATTCCCAATACTTCTAAATTATACCATAACTTTTCCAAATTTGCCTTGGTATACCTAACAAGAACAATCTGTGCACTGTCTGGCCAAATTGTTGGGGAGAAATAAGGCTACAGAAAAGACATGGAGTAGAGAGCAGTGGTAATATCCATTGACTCCTATGGTGTGGTTAGATTATTTGTTGCAGGGACATATGTGCCACAGCATTAATAGGTACCATGGAGGAAGCAATAAGATTGACAAACAGTAGAAATAATAATAAAGAAGTGTAGCCTAAATGGTGAGGCACAAAAATAGAGGCTGACATGAATTAGAGCCAACTTTGAGGTATTATGATGGTGACTATCATAACATAAAGTGGTTGTCAAGATCTCATTCATTCACTTACACATCTGTAATTTATTTTCTAGTACATATTTATTTATTATCTACTATACTAGATGCTAAGGATCCAATAATGGACAAATATTATTACAGTTGCCCTTACATATTAGTGGATTCCACATCCATGTGTTCAACCAACCACGATTCTGAAATATTTTTAAAAAATGGAAGTTTGTGCCTGTTCTGAATATATACATACATTTTTCTTGTCATTATTCTCTAAACAATACAATATAGCAACTCTTTACATAGCATTTGCTTTGTATTAGGTATTATAAGTAATATAGAGATGATTTAAAATACATGGGAGGATGTGCATAGATTATATGCAAATATTATACCATTTAATATCAGGGACTTGAGCATCCATGGATTTTGATGCTGAAGGTGAAGTGATCTAGAATCAATTTCCCATGGATACCAAGGAATGACTTTATATTCCTCGAGGAGCTTACTATAATTCTTGCTGGTAGCCTATCCTCCCATATGTTTGAATAGAAACTACCTTTTCCTCAAAAACTTTGCTGTCTTCAGACAGACATTATAATAAATACAGACATTTATGGTAAACAATAATATAAGTGGGACTTTTAGGTTTGCAAAGTACACAACCTGCAACATCCATGAGTGATGGTTCTGCTTGGAAGTGAGTAGGAGAAAGATAAAAGGACCGCTGACCAGACATTGGGACTCAGGGGAGACATAGACAAAGGGAAAACCAGAGGGAATTTATGCTTTTAGTCAGGAAAGGAATGAGATTAGGGTTGTTTCCACCAGAGGGTGCAGCATATACAAAGACTTAGCATCAAGGAAGAGTAGGAGAGCAGAGACAAGAGGCAAGGCATAGTAAGGAATACAGACTGCAAAAGAGCCAAAGAGAAAGGAGTAATAGACTAAAAAACATGAACTATATGATCATCTCAGTAGACAAAAAATTTGACAAAATCCAATACTCTTTAATGATTTAAAAAAAATGCGACAAACTAAGAATAGAAGGGAACTTTCTCAACCTAATAAGAAATACCAACAAAAAAACCCACACCACTGTAGTTGAAGATTTCATAGTGAAAGACTGAAAACTTCCCTCCTAAGATCAGTAACAAGACAAGGATATCTACTCTCACCAACTCTAATCAACATTTTATTGGAGGTTCTAGCTGGAACCTCCAGTTAGGTGAGAGAAAGGAATAAAGGGCATCCAGATAGGAGAGGACAAAGTAAAACTTTATGTATTTGCAGGTGACATGACATTTACAAAGAAAATACTAAGTTATCCAAACACAAAGAAACTATTAGAATTGATAAATGAGTCAGAAATTTTGCAGAATACATACAGAAAGCAATTGGATTTTTAATACCTGAAACAACATAGAAAAAAAAGCTGAAGGATGCACACATTCAGATTTCAAAACCTACTAAAAGCTCCAATAGTCAGAACAGTATGATACTGGCATAAGGATAGACGTATACTCCCATGAAATAGATTAGAGTGTTCAGAAATGAACCCTTGAATATATACTTAAATGATATTTGACAAGGGTGCCAGGACCATTCAATGGCGGAAAAACAGTATTTTCAACAAAATATCCTGGGGACTCTGGATAGCCATATGCAAAATAATGAAATTGGACCATTTTCTAACACCATTAAAAATTAACTCAAAATGAATCAGAGGCCTAAATGTAAGACCTAAAACACTACAACTTTTAGGAAAAAAAAAAAAAAAAAAAAAAAAGGGACAAACTTCATGGTATCAAAATTGCTAATCATTTCTTAGATATGACACCAAAGGCACAAGCACAAAAATAAAAACTAGGCTAATTGGACTGTATGAAAATATACAAATTTTGTGCATCAAAAGATGTTACTAATAGAGTAAAGAGACGACCCTCAGAGTGGGAGAAAATATTTGCAAATCATTTTTCTGTTAAGAGATTAATATCCAGAATGTAGACAGAACCCCTAAAACTCCACCACCAAAGCAAGTAAACAACCTGATGCCAAAATGCTACTTGAATAGATATTTTTACAAAGAAGATAGAGAAATGGCCAATAATCACATGAAAAGATTTTCATCATCACTAATGATTAGGGAAATGCAAATCAAAATCACAGTACAATACCTCACGTCTGTTACAATGACCACTATGAAACAAACAAACAAAGCCCAGAAAAATAGCAAATAGTCAGAATGTGGGGAATTTGGAACCCTTATTCACCATAAGTAGGAATGTAAAATGTTAACGCTTCTGTAGAAAACAGTACATTTATTTCTACAAAAATTAGCAATAGAATTGCCATATGATAAAGCAATTCCACTTTTGGATATATAGTCAGAAGTATTCAAAATAAGGTCTCAAAGTATTATTTTTACACCCATGTTCATAACAGTATTATTTACAATAGCTAAAATATGGAAGCAACTCAAGTGTTTGTTGATAGATAAATGGGGAAGTAAAATGTGGTATGTCCAGAAAATATGTTTCCAGTTAGGGGGAGTCATATTTAATATTGTTCACGGTTTGGAGGGCAGAAAGAAATCAAAAGCCACTTTCGAATGCTGGGGGCACAGCCACCATGTGACCATGTAGCCCACACATATTGCTGCTAATCTTGGGCTCATGCTGTTGTTACATCACTCAGACTTAAAAAGGAAGACCATTATGCAATATACTACAACATGTATGAACCTTGAGGACATTATGCTAAGTGAAATAAGCCAACTACAAAAGATAAATATTGTATAATTCTATGTATATGAGGTACTTTCAGGAGTCTAAAATCATAGAGGCAAAAAGTAGTTATTGTGTAGTAGTTACGGAATTTCAATAGCAAGAGTTATGGAGATGGGTGATAGTGATGGTTGCACATTATGAATGTGTTTAATACCACTCCACTGTATACTTAAAAGCAGTAACAGGGTACCATCTTTTACAGTATATCTTACTTTTACTACATGTTTTGTACGTTTAGATATATAAATACCATCATGTTACAATTGCCTACAGCAGGGGTGTCCAATCTTTTGGCTTCCCTGGGCCACAATGGAAGAATCATCATCTTGGGCCACATATAAACTACACTAACACTAACGATGACTGATGAGCTAAAAGAAAAAAAATCACAAAAATAATTTCATAATGTTTTAAGAAAGTTTACAAATTTGTGTTGGGCTGCATTGAAAGCTGTCTTGGGTTGCATGTGGCTGCGGGTTGGACAAGCTTAGCTTACAGTATTGAGTACAATAAGATACTGTACAGGTTTGTAGCCTGGGAGCAATAGGCTCTACTGTATAGCTTAGGTGTGTAATAGGCTATAGCATCTAGGTTTGTGTAAGTACAGTATGAACTTCCCATGATGACGACATCACCTAACAATACATTTCTCAGAATGTATCACCTGCATTAAGTAAGGCATGACTACATTATACATGCATATTATATATTTATTATTCATAATTGTAGATATCAGTTTATAAATAAAATCTCCTTCAAAATGCATGAGAAACCATTAACAGTTGTTAAGTTGCTTCCAGGAAGAGAGAGAAGTAGAAAACAAGAAGATAGAGATGAGAGGGAAACTTTTCACAGTGTACTTTTTGTATGTTTTAGCTTTTCAACCATGTGAATGCATGTCTGTTCAAAAATAATGAAATTAGAAGTGAAAATTTTAAAACTAAAACATACATTTAAAAAGTGGAAAGAGTAGATGATGAATAAAGAGATAAAGGACAGTGAAGAAAAGTAGGGAAAAACAGAAGAAAAGGAAAGAGAGAGAAGAAATAGGAGAAAGCAAAGGAGAAGAAAGAACAGGGAGGAGGATGGAAGGATATAGAAGGAAACAGGAGTTATTTTAGGAGTCATCAGAAACTTAACAGTTATTAGAAAAAGAAGTCTAAGTAGGAAGACAAAAAAGGAGAGGATATAGACTAGAAACATCAATGCAGGTTTTTATGAAGGGAATCACCATATATAAATCTTGAGAGGCTAATGCAGACCAGGTAATGAAGGATAGTTTAAGTTGAGTAGTTTGGATATTAATCTGAAAAATGGGGAATTTAGTAACAGATTTTAGTTAGATTAGTTGCAACATCACACTTTCAATTTTAAAATAATTTTGTCAGCAGTATGAAGAATAGATTTGTGCAGGGCTGTTGAGAAGAAGAGCAGTTTACAGGTTTTGCACAAAGGCTAGAAATAGTGAAGCCCTAAACTGAAGAAAGAAAAATGTGAAAAATAGAGATAAAATTGAGAATAAATATGTTGCCATAAATAACTGGATTGGAGTTGGTTGTGAGAGTTACTAATGAGTTAGAGTGAAAAGTCTCAGAGGGCTACGAGTTTTCTAGTTGGGCTACAAAAATAGCAACTTCATTGCTTTCAAATGAACTTATAGGAAGCATGCTATTTTTAACTAGAAGGTGGCATATTGAGAGATGACATCTATGAATTGTTGGTGCCAGCAGCCACTTTTCCACTAGTAGTGGGGAAAAGCAGTGAACTGTATTAAGTATAATCAGAGGGAACTGGAACGGTGTGGATGCAGAGAGTATCTAGGGACCAGGAACAGAGGATTGAGTGAGAAAGTTAGAGTAGCATTTTGAGAGTTCCAGTGGAGTGGCATTTTTCTTTGAGCTACTCAGGGTGGACTTCTCTTTACTACTGATATAAGTCATGTTTCTTTAAAGTAGATCAAAAATATTTCATTACATTTTAATTTTGAGATAACTGTAAATTCTTACGCAGTTTTAAGTAACAATGCAGAAAGATAAAACCGTAGCACGTTAGACCAACATATTGACATTGATACAGTCAAGTTGCAGAAGAGTTTCATCACCACAAAGGCCCTAATGACACCCTTCTGGAGCCACACTGAGCTCTCTCCTACTCCCACCCACTCATTCACTGCTGACAACCACTAATCTGTTCTTCCTTTCTATCGTTTATTATTTCAAGAATATTACATAAATGGAATAATACACTGTATATCCTTCTGGGATTGTTTTATAAAATGTTTTTCACTCAGCATAATTATCTGAATATCCATATGTATTGTTGCAAATATCCACAGTTCATAGCTTTTATTGCTGTGTAGTGTTATATGGTATGTATGTAAAAGAGTTTGTTTAACCATTTATTTACAGAGGAACATATGGGTTTATTCTAGTTGTCTTTTATAAATAAAGCTGCCCCCCAAAAAACTTTGTATGTACAAGCTTTTGTGTGAACACAGATTTTCATTTCTCTGGGACAAATGATCAGGAGTTTAATTGCCAAGTGGTATGGTAGTTGCTTTTCTTTTTATCTTTAGAAATTGACAAAATACCTGGATTATTTCACATTATGCTAGTAATGTATGAGTAATTCGGTTTCTCTACATCCTTGCCAGTATTTGGCATCATCTCTGTTTTATTTTAGTCATTCTCATAGGTGTGTGGTGGTATGTTATTGTCATATATTTTACATTTGTCTAATAGCTAATGAAACTGAACATCTTTTCATGTACAAATTATTTGCCATTTGTATATCTTCTAGGGTAAAATGCCCCTTCATCGCTTTTGGACATTTTCCAGTTGGATTACTTGGTTTTTTTGTTTGTTTGTTTGTTTGTTTTTTCTGTGAGTTTTGGGAGTTATTTATATATTCTAGATACTACTCTTTTGTTGTACATGATTTACAAATAATTTCTCCCACTCTGTAGCATGTCTTTTGATCCACTTCATAGGGTTTTTTCCAAGGCAGAAGTTTTTAATTTTGGTGAAATCTGTTCATCATGTTTTTTTCTTTAATGGATAGTGCTTTGTTGTCAGTCTGAGTCCTTTTATTTTCTTTTTTTCAATACTTTAAGTTCTAGGGTACATGTGCACAACTTGCAGGTTTGTTACATATGTATACATGTGCCATGTTGGTGTGCTGCACCCCTTAGCTCATCATTTACATTAGGTATATCTCCTAATGCCATCCCTCCCCCCTCCCCTCTCCCCACAATGGGCCCCATTGTGTGATGTTCCCCTTCCTGTGTCCAAGTGTTCTCATTCAATTCCCAACTATGAGTGAGAACATGCGGTGTTTGGTTTTCTGCTCTTGTGATAGTTTGCTGAGAATGATGGTTTCCAGCTGCATCCATGTCCCTACAAAGGATGTGAACTCATCCTTTTTTATGGCTGCATAGTATTCCATGGTGTGTATGTGCCACATTTTCTTAATCCAATCTATCATTGATGGACATTTGGGTTGGTTCCAAGTCTTCCCTATTGTGAATAGTGCCACAATAAACATACATGTGTGTTTGTCTTTATAGCAGCATGATTTATAATCCTTTGGGTATATACCCAGTAATGGGATGGCTGGATCAAATGCTATTTCTAGTTCTGGATCCTTGAGGAATTGCCACACTGTCTTCCACAATGGTTGAACTAGTTTATGGTCCCACCAACAGTGTAAAAGTGTTCCTATTTCTCCACATCCTCTCCAGCACCTGTTGCTTCCTGCTTTTTAATGATTGCCATTCTAACTGGTATGAGATGGTATCTCATTGTGGTTTTGATTTGCATTTCTCTGATGGCTAGTGATGAGCATTTTTTCATGTGTCTGTTGGCTGCATAAATGTCTTCTTTCGATAAGTGTCTGTTCATATCCTTCACCCACTTTTTGATGGGGTTGTTTGTTTTTTTCTTGTAAATTTGTTTGAGTTCTTTGTGGATTCTGGTTATTAGCCCTTTGTCAGAGGAGTAGATTGCAAAAATTTTCTCCCATTCTGTAGGTTGCCTGTCACTCCGATGGTAGTTTCTTTTGCTGTGCAGAAGCTCTTTAGTTTAATTAAATCCCATTTGTCAGTTTCGGTTTTTGTTGCCATTGCTTTTGGTGTTTTAGTCATGAAGTCCTTGCCCATGCCTATGTCCTGAACGGTATTGCCTAGATTTTCTTCTAGGGTTTTTATGGTATTAGGTCTAACATTTAAGTCTTTAATCCATCTTGAATTAATTTTTGTATAAGGTGTAAGGAAAGGATCCAGTTTCAGCTTTCTACATATGGCCAGCCAGTTTTCCCAGCACCATTTATTAAATAGGGAATTCTTTCCCCATTTCTTGTTTTTGTCAGGTTTGTCAAAGATCAGATGGTAGTAGATGTGTGGTTGTCAGTCTGAGTTCTTTGTTCAGTCCTAGATACTGAAGAAGTTTGTCTATGTGTTCTCTTAAAAACCTTATAATTTTGCAGTTTACATTTACATTTGTAATTCATTTCGAGTTTATTTTTTGCAAGGTGTGAGACTTAAGTTAATAACTTTCTGACAGAAAAATAACATATTAACGCTAACAAAAGGTAAATAGAAACTTATATGCATGAATATAACTTTAAGAGTAGAAGCAGTAGGACAATGGCTCAAGTCTGTGTGGCCACTTATAATCACTTATTTACCTCGGACAACTTGTAGACCTCAGTTCTGATCCCTAGATAAGCAAGGAAAATAAAAGAATTCCCAGGTCCATATCATGTGATTGAGCCAGAGTTTTTGCTACTTCTATTTTCACTATATATATATACACTTTAAGTTCTGGGGTACATGAGCAGAATGTGCAGATTTGTTACACAGGTATACACATGCCATGGTGGTTTGCTACACCCATCAACCCGTCATCTACATTAGGTGTTTCTCCTAATGCTAATGCTATCCCTCCCCTAGCCCCCTACTCCCTGACAGGCCATGGTGTGTGATGTTCCCCTCCCTGTGTCCATGTATTCTCATCGTTCAACTCCCACTTATGAGTGACAGCATGTGCTATTTAGTTTTCTGTTCCTTTGTTAGTTTGCTGAGAAGGATGGTTTCCAGCTTCATCCATGTCCCTACAAAGGACATGAACTCATCCGTTTTTACGGCAGCGTAGTATTCCATTACGTATATGTGCCACATTTCTAGGTTTTAAAAGTGGATGTGAGGAGCATTAAGTGAGAAAGCAAAGATATAAAACTCAATTCTGGATGGAGATCATCTCATACGTTTTGTGGAGAGTAGCTGTTACTTAATTTCTTAATATAATTTAAAAATTAAGCTTTTATATATCATAGTTAAAGAGGAATTACACAAAAGCAGAATTGAAAGGGAAAGAATAAAAGGGACTTGTATCAGTGCAGTATAGGTAAGAAAAAGTAAATAAAAAGAATAGCAACAATGTAAACTACTTTATGAACACGAAATATATAAAAAAGCAAATATATGTATTACAATTTATATATGTGGTTTGAATTTCCTCCTTAATTAAATGATTGGATTAAAATTTTTATGTGATATTTATCAAAAAACATCTAAAAATAAATGAAAACTATTGGCAATTAAATGCTGGGTCAATATACATGGAAAATACATGAAAAGGAATTAATAGTAGTATAAAGTCATGCATCACATAATGAGGTTTCAGGCAACAGCGAACCATGTAATGGTCCCATAAGGTTATAACACTGTATTTTTTGTACATTTCTTATGTTTCAATATGTTTAGATACACAAATACCATTACGTTATAGTTGCCTGTGGTATTCAGTGCAGTAATATGCTGTACAGGTTTGTAGCCTGGGATCAATAGGCCATACCATATAGCCTAGGTGTGTAGTAGGTTGTGGCATCTGAGTTTGTGTAAGTCCACTCCATGATGTGCACGCAATGCAATCTCCTAAGGACATCACCATCTTTTTTTTTTTTTTTTTTTGAGACGTAGTCTTGCTCTGTGGCCCAGGCTGGACTGCAGTGGCCGGATCTCAGCTCACTGCAAGCTCCGCCTCCCGGGTTTACGCCATTCTCCTGCCTCAGCCTCCCAGTAGCTGGGACTACAGGCGCCCGCCACCTCGCCCGGCTAGTGTTTTGTATATTTTTTTTAGTAGAGACGGGGTTTCACCGTGTTAGCCAGGATGGTCTCGATCTCCTGACCTCGTGATCCGCCCGTCTCGGCCTCCCAAAGTGCTGGGATTACAGGCTTGAGCCACCGCGCCCGGCCGGACATCACCATCTTTAAGTGACACATGACTGAACCTTAAAGTGTACCTCTATATAAGTTATATGCGCACATATAACACATATGCACACGTTAGTTTCTCAAATATGGGCTTATTCTTTGTAAGTTACTGAGGATTTTTTTTTTTAAGATATCTTAAATTTATTTTTGGGCAATATATGCCATATATGTAACTTAGCTCATTATTTTTAGTTGTTTAATAATATTCCACAGTATGATAGTATGATAATCTATTCATCATTTTTAATATTGATGATTCAGATTTCTCAAGTTACTGTTATACACAATTGTGTACATAATCATCCTTGTACTTACATACTAGTGCTTTAATTTCTTTAGATTAGCTTAATCAAAGAAGAATCACTACATTAAAAATCACATGCATTTAAAAATGGGTAAATAATGCTATATTGCTATCCTAAAATTTTATAGCAATTTATTCTCCCAAAATTAAGAAATGTATGAAAGTTCATTTTTCCATAAACTCACCCAAAATACCTTCTATTAATCTTTCTTAATTTTGAAAAATTGTTCCTCATTAAAACAATTAATTTCACTGATTATTACTTGAGTATGTTTTAATGTACTCAGCCATTTTGATGTATTCTTTGAATTGATTGTTCACAACCCTTGCCCAATTTTTCTTTTCATATGTAGCAGTACTTATTCAAGTGGAGAAATGTAAAATGATTCTTTATTTCACATATTTTACATATGTTATCTAATATATTTCTGTTGAATAAACACAATGCAGAATAATTTTATTTAATGCCACTTATCAAACATTTCTTTTGTCCTACTGAACTTCTTGTCTTACTAAAGAAATATTAACCCCAACATCCAAAGTTGTAGGAATACATTCCTAAATAATGAACTCTGAATGTTGAATGTTCATTTTACTTTTGCATAATTTTGTTTAGAATTAGGTTACAATCTAATTTACGATCCCTTTGCCGTAAGATTTATAACATTTTTGCATACTGTGTTATAAAAACTAATCTTATCTCAGTAGCATTGACTATTTCTCTCTCTTTTTTTCTTTTCTTTCTTTTTTTTTTTTTTTTTTTTTGAGATGGAGTCTTACTCTTGTCACTCAGGCTACAGTGCAGTGGCATGATCTCAGCTTACTGCAACCTCTGCCTCCCAGGTTCAAGCGATTCTCCTGCCTCAGCCTCCTGAGTAACTGGGGTTACAGGCCCGCAACACCATGCCCAACTAGTTTTTGTATTTTTAGTAGACATAGGGTATCACCATGTTAGCCAGGCTGGTGTCCAACTCCTGACCTCAAGTGATCCGCCCTCCTCAGCCTCCCAAAGTGCTGGGATTACAGGTGTGAGCCACCGTACCTGGCCTATTTCTCTCTCTCTTTTTTTTTTTAACTTTTATGTTATTAAAATAAAATTTTAATAATATTTTTGAAATTTTATTTTGAGCTCAGTGGTGCATGTGCAGGTTTGTTATACAGGTAAACTTGTGTCATGGGGGTCTGTTGTACAGATTATTTTCAACCAGGTATTGAGCCTATTACCAATTATTTTTCCTGATTTTCGTTTTCCTCCCACCCTCACTGTCCAATAAGCCCTATAGCCTGTTGTTCCCCTCTGCGTGTCCATGTATTCTTATCATTAGCTCCCACTTATACGTGAGAACATGTATTTAGTTTTCTGTTCCTGCATTAGTTTGCTAAGGAAAATGGCCAACTATTTCCTACATACTACCCAAGAATAAAATGATACATTCTCCATAGTTTGATATTCTCTTTTCATCACACATTATATGTAATATTTTAATAATCATTGTAATATTTTATTATATATCTTATGTGTTTATTTTTATTTTCTGTGTTATATACAATTATTACATGTTTGTATATGAAATAATTTTACAAGTATACAAATTGCATCCATTTCTGGTATCAATTCTATTAATTCCATGGATCTGTATCATGTATTTTGGTTAACATCGCTTTAAAATAAGTCTGAATTCTTTACATTAACAAATGCACACAAACTATTCGTTCTATCAGTTTTTTTAAGTACTTTTCCCACATTTATTCTTTTTTCAGAAGAAAATGTGGGCAAGCAGAGAGGAAAAGGGAAGAAGAGAGAAGTAGGGAGGAAGGGGAAATGGAAAATAAAGAAACAAAGGGAAAAGGAAGGAAAGATAGACCCTATTTTGGTTAAAATGTATGTTTTATATATACTGATAGATAATAAAGTCTGTGAACCCTAATTTGCTTTTGGTTAAAAATCTTTTAGATTTTGGTCTTCTGGGTTTCAGAGGTAAGCCATCATGTCATCTGTAAATAAACTCTTGCAAAGCTGTCTATCATGCAATACTTATATTTTTAAACTTCAAAGCAATTTTGAATAATAGTGAAAATTGGTGGTAGGTCATAACCCTGTTTCATCTTGTTTTGATGTTAAAAAAATTCTTTTTTAAGCTTTTATTTTAAGCTCAGGGGTAGAAGTGCAGGTTGGTTACATAGGTAAGCGTGTGTCATGAAGGTTTGTTGTAGAGATTATTTCCTCACCCAGGTATTAAGCCTGGTACCCATTAATTATTTTTCCTGACCTTCTCTCTCCTCCCCTCCACCCATCAAAAGGTCCCAGTGTGTGTTGTTTCACTCTATGTGTCCATTTGTTTTATCATTTAGCTCCTACTTATAAGTGAGAACATATGGTACTTGGATTTCTGTACCTGTGCTAGTTTGTTAAGGATAATGGCCTTCAGCTCCATCCATGTTCCTGCAAAGGACATAATCTCATTCTTTTTATGGCTTTATAGTATTCCGTGGTGTATATGTACCACATTTTCTTTATCCAGTCTATCATTGATGAGCATTTAGGTTGATTCCATGCCTACACTATTGTGAATAGTACTGCAATGAATATATACATTCATGTGTCTTTATAATAGAATGATTTATATACATTTGGGTATATACCCAATAATGGGATTGCTGTGTCAAATGGTATTTCTATTTTTAGGTGTTTGAGGAATCACCCAGGGTCTTCCACAATGGCTGAACAAATTTACACTCCCAACAACGGTGTATAAGCATTCCTTTTTCTCCACAACCTCGTCAGCATCTGTTGTTTTTTGACTTTTTAATAGTAGCCAGTCTGACTGGTGTGAGATGGTATCTCATTGTGGTTTTGACTTGCATTTGTCTAATCATCAGTGATGCTGAGCTTTTTTTCATGTGATTGTTGGCCACACGAATGTCTTCTTTTAAAAAGTGTCTGTTTGGTTCATTTGCCCATTTTTTATGTTTTTTTTTCTTTAAATGTCTTTTATCTTATTGTTTAGTATTTTAAAACTAAGCATTCATTATAAAATATAGCTTGATTCCCTTTATATGTAATTTGAATTTTTAAGAATGGTAGCTGAATTTTTTCAGATACTTTTCAGAACCATTATGAAATTGAACAAAACCCCAATCTTACTGGAACCAAATATGAATTTTAAAATGAATAACATAAGATCACCGGTATAATAGCCATCCAGACATCTGTCCATCTATAGTATATCTCAAACACACTGACTGAGTTAAGATCTTCTTTATTCTTGCTTAATTCTTAATTAGTTCATTTGTTAAATTCTTTTTAAAGCATGTATTAAATCCTCACCATTGTTACAGTTTCAATCAGAAATCCTTCAGCTTTTATATTTTGCCTACGAAGTTTTATTCTATTCATTGGGTACATACTAGTTTTTGACTTATATGTTCTTCATGAGTTACTTACTATAGAAAAATATTTTTATTTATTCTTTACAATGAGTTAGAATAAGTAAAGCTTTAGCAAATATAAATATATTTGCATATTACAGGATTAAACCTGGTTATTTCCAAATCTATGGTGAAGGAAGACAATATTTTATGTACTCTACATTATGTATTTGTAACAAATATGAGATTCCTTGAGAAATTAATAACATAGACATAGAAAAAGAAAAAAGTGATAACCCACCTGAATAATTTCACTTTTCAGCATCATTTTAATGACTTCTCTACAAGCATGATTTGTCTTTTTTTTTTTCCAACTATCCTTAGATTACTGTTATTATACTGGCTTTATGATAGTTTTTTCAGACTCAGAAAGCTCAGGAAGTTTCCAGGTGTACATGACTGAACTTTCTAAGACTAAATGTTCTACGCTTTCTGAGTTTGGACCTCCAGCCTTGATTGGTCTGGTTTCATGTGACCCATGATTTTAGATGAGGCAAAGATGATCTTTGCTTCATGCCTCTATAAAATGATAAAAAATACTAGGTTTTGATTAGGGAAAACTATGGTAATGTCTGTCAATTTAGGAATATTCTAAACATTTTAAATTTTACTAAGTGTAAAATAACAGCATAACTCTCCTCCATTTAGGGTTAGCCAGTTTAGTATGCTTGTCATGAAATTTTTTATAGATTTGAAGACTTAAGATTAAAAGTTATAGCATACTTAATAATAAAAAATGAGAAAAAAATTACATAATAAATTATGTAAATAAGGTGCAGAAATATTTTATCTTTGTTTAGCAACTTTTAGGCTTATTATAATTCATACATATTTTTAAGGCTGCTCTTTTATTTGTAGTTTTGTAATTTAAAGATTTCTTTTGAAAGTTGTTGTTGGTTAAAGTATGAAGTGATGATACTCAAACAAGGGAACTATTGCTTTATTTGAGAGTGCTTTCTCAAAAACTATTAATACACATGACTTTATTAAATTCATTTTATAGTTTGGTATTACATGACAACTTCCAAGTACAAGTAGATTTCATGTACAATTCCCACTATGAAGCTCATTCTGAAATTAGGAAATTATATTTATAACTCTCAGTTGATCAGTTTATATAGAAATTGTTCTAAAACAAATTAGGCAGTTTCTAAAGAAATTACTTCATTTTGATAAAATGAACTTAATCCAGGGTAAAAAGAATATATAATCTCTTACAGATAATTACAAATTAACTAAGTTTGTATAAATATGGATAATATAACCCACTAAATCTTAGGGTTTTTTTTTTTTTTTGCTTTTTTACCTATGTTAGTTTGCAATAAAACTTCCTGAGTAAAATTATCTAATATTATTAATTTTTATAATTTACTCTGTTGAAAGGATCTTCAACAATATTGTCGTGAATTCATTTCTATCTGCATAGTATTTTATATTTCAAAGTGTTGTCTTATTCTTTCCTCCTAATGTTCATTTTACAAATGAGTAAATAAGCACTCACAGAGTTAGAGTGAGTGTCCCAAAATCACATAGCTAGTCAGTTACAGGTTTTAATCAAAATCTTCCTCTTGAGTAATCCTGTCTGATTCATGGCATGTTATACTGTCTTATACAAATGGTGGTAGAAGATAAGGCTAGCTAGAGAACTAGCTGTGAGAAAATTTATAAGCAAAAGCTTCCAGAATCATATATATTTTGCAACACATTTTAATATAATATTGAAAGACAATTTTTTTATGTTTAAACCCTAATGCAATATTTTCATTACCTTCTAGTTTGCAAACATTGCCTATTTATAGGGTATATATACACATGCACACTACTGAGGTGCAAATGTGGCTAAAAAAGAGCTGAGAAGGTGTTTAATCTGTTTAAAATATGTTTAGATACAGTTTTGAATAAATCTATTCCTACATTGTATTTAGATAGGGTTTACATTTACATCTGGAACATTAAACTAGTTTGGAATACATCATGCTTCCACTTGCCTCCCTCCAGTCCTGATAGACATTGCTGATCAATTATAGTTTTCTTTCCTGTTGA
Source organism: Rhinopithecus roxellana (assembly GCF_007565055.1). NCBI lineage: Eukaryota > Metazoa > Chordata > Mammalia > Primates > Cercopithecidae > Rhinopithecus > Rhinopithecus roxellana. The sequence goes on along the minus strand of NC_044550.1, from coordinate 91,756,516 downwards.
ACCAGTTCATGGGCTCAGGCAGGTTCAATTCCCGTCTCTAAGAAGTTCATTTCTACTCATCAGTTGGTATTGACAAGTGAAATTAAACACATTTTCCATTCCTCTTATTAAGTCTTAGACATTCTCTGTGTAACTGGCAAAAAAACAAAAACAAAAACAAAAACAAAAAACTCTTATTTTCAAAAACAACAAAACATGTGAGTAGACACCTAAACTTTGCTTGCTGACTCGTGCCTAGCAATGGGCTGGGAATTTGCCAGAGAGTATTTCCTTTAATCCATTTAATACTCGGAAGAGTTTCACATTTTATAAATGGAGAAATCAGGACTCAGAAATGGGATATTTTATCCCTTACAGCATAGCAGAAAGTGTTAGGGATGCATTCAAATTTTCTGCTTAGGAGGAGGTTACTGTAATATATCAGCTACACAACTCCTGCCTCAAATAATCACTTTGAGAATTCCTGACCTCTAAATTAGATATACATTAAATAAAATTAAATAAAATCTGTCAAAAAGAAACCAGCATCCAGCATGTGCCAGGCTATGTTTTCTTTTTCTTATTTATTCTTTCTTTTCTTTAGATTTAGAGAAACAGCATCTTATGTATTATCATCTTAAATACTTTTGTTATATTTGCCTTTGTGTTTCAGAGAGAATTTCTTAAAATGGTGACTTCTGAGACTTTAAAATTGAGGATTAAAAAGGCCACTAACTTTAAAGATTAGTAGACTCCAACTAAGTTAATTAAACTATGGTGAACTATCTCTTTTAAACTGGGTTAGAGTGTTGTAATTTCTTACAATGTCATAGGATAAATAGGAGGACCCGATAAAACAACTCACTGAAGTTTATGATCCTAAGAATGTTGCTCTTAATTTATATTTTGTCTCCAACATTTGTTGCAACTTCTACACTTTCATGAAGACTGCAATAATGTGATCAGAGAGTTTTGTAATATTGAGGAGAGGTAGTGTGAAAATCATGAATATTAAAAGACTGCTTTGGGACAAAGTTAAAGAGAAATTGATGGCTTTAATAATGTCAGAGACAAAAGGCATTGGACAAGCTCAGTAGCATTTAAAATATTTATTAAACCGAGTCTGTAATTTTTCATAGGAAAGTTGCTTTAATGGCAAAGGAAGTCATGATGCAAACAGAACCATCCAGCTGCTGCTGTGAGTCAGGACTGCTTCAGAGACATTTATATTCTTACCCTCAAGCTTTCTTAGAACCTTTTCTAACAGTTGCAGCTGTGTGAATAATTTGTGGAAGAGTCGTGATAGAATTCTTCAAAAGAATACAAGATAATAGCACCAAGAAAAAGGAAAAAATAGTCAGTGCTTAGTTGTTTACTTACCAGTGACCTGACGATTCACCTTAAATTCATTTTTGTTTTCAGTTAGAATGAAGTCACTGTATTGGGTCAGTGATCTCTATCTCTTGACTAAATTCAGGCATCCAAAACAGCCAGGTTATGCTGTCTCCATACTCTCCAGCAATAATGCAGAAACTTCTAAAGAAAGATCAGTGTATGAAAGTATGAAGAATGAGAAAAAAGTAAGACTTAGCTTTACAGAGATTTTTTTTTTTCCACATTAGAATCTTCCTAATACTGGATCAGAAGCATCATTACATTAAATGAATTCTATTAGATCCTTCCTAATGTAGATAGAAGTACTGGTTTAGTCTAATGCAGTTAAGTTGCTATGGGCCTTTGAGAAATGTATATCTATCTACCTTTCCTTTTTTTCCCTACTATCGTCATAAAACACATAATGGTTTTCGGATGATAAATGTTTACAAAGATTCCATGTAAACATCAAAGTTTCCAGAAAGAAAAACCTGTGTAAATGTAAATATATTTTATTTTATTTAGTTTCCTCCATTTTCCATTTCTATTTTTTTTTAAGTATCAGAACCTCACTTTCATTTCTAAATTTGTGTAACGTTAAAATGTACTAGTCTTATGTATTATTAGAGCAATTGGTCATCTGTATATAGTGTCTGATTATTTACATTTGATGCGCTAAGAACCATCAGATGAACTAAATACAATTTTATTAGATTTGTTTAATTTATTTAAATGGTGATGTCATTTTAAAACTGAGCAATAGTTCAGTTTCCTTGAAAAGTTACATATATTTGAGATGCATTGTTAATACTGCTCTGAAATACTATAAATGCACTAATTTATTATTTGACCTTTACTTTTAAAATACGATTTTTTCCAGGATCTCTGATGTGCCTTATGTATTAGAGCTAACAATCTAATTCATAATTTAATGAATGTGGATGCCAAGTAGTCAAATTCCAGTAGATACTTTCATAAAGACATTTATTATACTATTAGGACCATCTGAGACAATTTGTGCTAAGAATGTATTTTTTTTTTCAATGCTCCACTTGGCTAATTTCAACTTGAACCTATCACTCATTGGATGTGTAATATAGAAAAGAGAGCAAGTGAGTGATGGAGAGAGTTACCAGCACAATGTACTGTGCTCAGGAGTTGCTCAGTGAATAGCTATATATTATTATCTTAAAACTCAAAAATAAACAAATCAAATTTTATACTTTACCTAATTTTTGAATAAAATATATACATTTACATCCTTTTGTATCTCCTTCCATTTTAGGTAATGGAAGTTTACTTGATTACATTTTTGTAGAATAAATTATAATATGTAATGTCAACTTTTTATAATGTTTCTGTATTAATATATACATAATGTATTATTTGATATTTATATTATATGATTGTATTGGATATTATTATATAAAGTAACCCAATTAGTTTAAACTATTTAAGTTGAAGGCATTTCCTGAGCTGTATTAGCAAGACAGTCAAATATCATTTGGAATTATTGAGTATATAGAAACTTATCTTTAAGTATCACCTTTTGCATAAAATATTAGGAGCCTATTTAAAACTTTTCTTGGTAGTCCATGCAAATTGGATCCTAAATTCAATGTGACAACAATTTGGTAGTCTTTATCGTTTCTTTTTTTTCATGCATTGCCAATAGAAAGAAAAAGACAAGTTTATAGAGTGCACTTCCTAACTAAAAATGACTGTAACAAATGGTTTGAAATGTTCTCTGGAGGATTATTGACTTTTTAATTCAGGCTGCCATCAATCCTCATTTATATTTCATAATATGTATCCTGGGAAAAGGAAGCTACTTTTAAATGTGTAGCTTGTCACTGAGGTTAAATAGTTGTTATGCCAATCATTTATCTTTCAATTCTATGTGAGTTAAGAGACACTTTTCAGAAAATCACTTAACACCAATAAACTAAGTGAGACACATGTCAATTACGTAAAAGTATTATTTTTTCATATATATAATCTATATGAGAATTAACGTTTCATGTGACAAAAATTATTATTCACTAGTTTTCTTTCTGTCTCTTCATAAGTACATCAATAAAGTAGAAGCAGCTTGGAATGTAGAGGAAATTGAACATCTTATCTAAAAAGGTTTCCTTTGGGGAGTGTCAGTGCCAATATAAGTGGCCCACGTAATATGTATATTTTCCAGTATGAATAATGTGTCATCTGTTGCTCTTATTGAGGTGATTTATGTGCTTCCTTCCAAACTAATTCTCAGATTTAGGCTGTTTCAATTTTTTGCTACTCCAAAGATTGTTACAACAAGAATTGATCCTTACAAATCCTGTGGCGAGACAAACTTTATCTTATTAAATATTTATTGAGAGTTGTTATTAATATCTATTCTGATTCCCTGTATGTCTTTTTTAAAAAGCTCATCTCCTAACTCTAGTTATTAAAAGATTAGAGATCAGTCAGATTAGTCTAAATATTTTAAAGAGTTATTTTACTCCACCCCTTACAGTGCCATAAGTATGCTAACATATCTCTTTAACAAGTTATTTGTTTTAACCTTCAATAAAATAAAATACTGCAATAACTACTCTGCTCTAGATACATCAGGAGAGCCTAAACATGTGCTTTATGTCACCAGGAAAGCAGGCACAGAAATACTAGGAGAATCATTTTTGAAAGTATATTTAGTATTTAAAAAAAAATCATTTAAGTAGTCCTCAAGGAAAAGAATAAAATCAGAACTTGGTTTTACCCCTTGTCACTGTGCAAGCTTGTGTATGTTTTAACACTTTTGAATGAGGAATGGCAGGAAGGGTGCAGCAGATTTCTTGTTGTACTTAGAGCTTTGAAAGTTTATTATTTTTCTGCTTCTAAAAATATTAAAGGCGATGTACAGGATACAGACCCAACTATGGACACTAAGGGTTATTGGGGCCTTTCTGAAGACACCTTCCCCTGCCTCATTTTTCTCTGTGTAGTTAACATGAATCTAGTTTAATATTTCCAGAGTATAGCTGGGAAAGGGAACTAAGAGGCCAGTGGGGTGATCGGCTGTAGTACTGATGTGGTGGCTTTAACTAGTCTTGGTTTGCATTACTTTTATAGTTTCAGTAAATCTGGAAGATTGGCACTTATTCAATAGTCAATTAAATTTGTATATACAATGGATCCTCCAGACAATAAAAAATAAGAGTGATGAAATTAACTTTGCACTATATTTGAATCACCAAATAGAATCTCAGATTGTTTTTGGACCTTCTGGTTTTTTATTGTCATTCTGATGGCTGAAATAAAAGCATATCAGATAGTTTAAAATACATGCATTAACCAGAGAGCAAATGGTCCAGGTGAACAAAACTTTTATGTCCTGTTCTTGTCTTTTGATATCTCCTGCAGAAACTTCTTTGACAGAGAACTAGAGTCCTCTCCTTTATTTACCAAGTCATAGTCTTATTAAGGACACTGTGTGTTACATATACTCTCATGGCCATTCTAAATAGCAAATGCTAAATTGTAAATGTGAGAAAGGAATCAGTGTGATAAGCCTGTAACATACATCCTGTGGAACTTTTCTTCATGATCTTCATTACACCAGTCACTCAGCTACATCAGGGAATTTAATAATTAAATAAGGCAAAACCTCTTCTCTCAAAGAGCCTATTATTAATCATATATATAATATCCTATATTGCTGGATGATATTTATTGTTCGACAATATATATTGCTTTGCAATATACAACTCTTTATTTTTACAATTTTGTTTGATTTTCAAAACCTTAAAATATGGTACAATATTTATTTTACATATAAGAAAACAAAGACTCAAAAATGTTTGAAAATGACCTCAAGATCACATAACTATTAAATAGCAGAATAAAGACTCAAAATCATTTGTCTCAGTCAAAATGTCTTTAAATGACAACAAATAAACATATTTTCATTAGCAGGGAATTTTCCAAATCTGAGGTCTAGAATTCACTTGTGGAGCACTTTCATAAAAACGATATGCATTCTCAATATTAAGTATGGAAAGGTAGCACTCTCTACAATTAAAAAAATTCAGCTGTCCAGAACTATTTGCTTTCAGTGTGAATAGATTTAATATTTATAATAAAGATAGCTTGTTAATTTTTCTTGGAAAGGACAGTATGCTTTTTGATATTGGAATTAAAATGTCTAAACCATTTGTTCAAGTGTATTCAAATTCTTATCTAACCTCAAAAATTTACATAGCATGATCATCTGAAAAGTATACAATTAATAGTCCATCATTACATAATTCCTGAATCATTTCCTACAGAGTTTAGTACATTATAATGACAATTATAATGTTCTTGGAATGCCTGGCACTTGTAGGTAATTGATACATGTAGATTTACTGAATGAAAGCAGGATTTCTCTCACAGCATTTTTGGTGGTAAACTGGATAATTGACTGTCCATACAATTGCATATGATGTATATCTAACTACCTATGACATAACTCAAGTTCAAGAGGCATACACTCATTGGAAAAATATAAAAGATTCAGCATGGTGCATATGCTGAAAATGTCTCTCCCACAACCATATTCACTACACTGTCATACTCCCCTAAACACTTCAAAATTCAGCTCATTTTCCTTTAAAGCATTTTGTGTTGATAACTCCGGTTTTTCTGTAACTACCACACCTCTTTCAACTCTATTACAGGACATAAAGTGTTCTGTTACAATTATTTTTTCCTGGTTTTCATTATTGAACAGCACATACTTTGAGAGTATGAGACATATGTTGTCCTTCTGTGTCAACCTAACAGTTTACAGTTTATCACAGATATTAAGTTAATTATGACTAATTAAATGAGCAAAATGAGCATTTTGGTAAGTGGTACTGTATTTGGATTGTTTCTACAAAGATGAGTTTTACCAATTTTGTAGAAGGGGAATGCAAATGAAAAAAGATTTGATGGCTGAAATTAATATAATGGTAACTAGAGGCAATAATAACTAAAGGTACCATGAACATGGTTTATTATTCCATTGATTTTAGTCTTATTTCATTTTTATCAATCACATTTTAAATAATGTTTCAGAATGTTTTACAAAGGGTTTGAGCACCATGTGTTAAATATATTTATAGATAGTTAATATATTTGTTCCTTTATTAAACTTAAAGTATTTGAAATATTTTATTACTGATATTTACAAATATGCGAACTTGTATCATGCAAACTGACCAAATTCCCTTATTATCACAATTCATCTAAAGAATCTTTTGTATTTTAATTTACTCTATGCCATCTACAAGTGCTTAAGATAACTCTTATCATAATAAAGAAAATACTTTCTTTTTTTGTTTTCTAAAAGTAAATGAGTTTTCTGCAATTATGGAAAATATCACACAATTTTACTTCTTTAAACTGTTAACATGGTGAATTAAATTCAGTGATTTTTTGAATGTCTATAATTAACTCAATATATTATGGTATATTACCATTTTAGTATTCTGATAAATTTTGTTTGATAATATTTTGTGCGGGAATTTTTCATCTATTTTCATGAGTGACATTGACCACTAATTATTCTTTCTTCGAATGCCTTGTCACATTTCAATATCAAGTTTATGTTGACTTCATTAAAAAGCTAGGGATTTTATTAGTTTCTATGCTGCATAATAAATTAGCTAAAATATTAGTGGCTTAAAACAATAAACATTTATGCTCTTAGAGATAACAGGAAAATCGAGATGTGCAGTAGTAAACAGGGAAATGATTTAAATAATTAAAAAATTTATTTAAATAACCAAATAATTTGAGAACAGCTTAGCTAGGTGATCCTGGCACAAGGTCTTTTCTGAGATTTCAATCAACATGTTGGTCAGAGCTGTAGTCATCTGAAAGCTTGATTGGGGCTGGCATGTCTACTTCCAAGATTACTCACTCACATGGCTATTGGCAGGAGGCCTTAGTTTTTTGCTGGCTGTTGTCATGGGGCCTCTCTCTGCCCCTTGGTATATAAGCATCCCCATAAGACTGATTCAGTATCTTTTTTTTTTTTTTTTTTTTATTTATTATACTTTAAGTTCTAGGGTACATGTGCATAACGTGCAGGTTTGTTACATATGTATACTTATGCCATGTTGGTGTGCTGCACCCATCAACTCGTCAGCACCCATCAATTCATCATTTATATCATGTATAACTCCCCAATGCAATCCCTCCCTCCTCCCCCCTCCCCCCTCCCCATGATAGGCCCCAGTGCGTGATGTTCCCCTTCCCGAGTCCAAGTGATCTCATTGTTCAGTTCCCACCTATGAGTGAGAACATGCGGTGTTTGGTTTTCTGTTCTTGTGATAGTTTGCTAAGAATGATGGTTTCCAGCTGCATCCATGTCCCTACAAAGGACGCAAACTCATCCTTTTTTATGGCTGCATAGTATTCCATGGTGTATATGTGCCACATTTTCTTAATCCAGTCTGTCACAGATGGACATTTGGGTTGATTCCAAGTCTTTGCTATTGTGAATAGTGCCGCAATAAACATACGTGTACATGTGTCTTTGTAGTAGAATAATTTATAATCCTTTGGGTATATACCCAGTAGTGGGATGGCTGGGTCATATGGTACATCTAGTTCTAGATCCTTGAGGAATTGCCATACTGTTTTCCATAATGGTTGAACTAGTTTACAATCCCACCAACAGTGTAAAAGTGTTCCTATTTCTCCACATCCTCTCCAACACCTGATTCAGTATCTTATGACGTGGCAGTTGAATTCCACAAGAGCAAGAGAACAATGAAAATATTGCAATACCTTTTATGACCTAATCCTGGATGTTATGCACCATTACTTTACCACAGCTCTGTTCATTAACAGTACATCATTAAATCCAGCCCATAGGTCCCATGTGTAACGTGAGAACAATTAGCCTTTATCTTTTGAAGACAGGAGTGTCAACAACTGATAGAGATTTTAACACTACCAAAGAGATGCCTCTAGCCTCGTTTTATGCTCTAAAAGAGTTTGTATAAGATTGGTGTTATTTTTACTTTATTTTGGGAAAGTTCTAAAGTTTTCTTTGATTAAAAGTTTTTAAATAAATTAAATGAATTTAAATGTTATAAGACTTTTTAGATTTCGTACTACTTTTTGTGTAGGTTCTGCTAGATGCTTGCGTTTCCAGAAATCTGTTCATTTTATTTAAAGTTATGTGTTGGCATAAAGCTGTCTATAATTTGTTCTCTTTAGTTTTTACCATTTCTGTAAGAATTTAGCTATCAGTCTGACTTCCTTGGTATGCCATTTTGTTTCTTGGGGTTGCTTTTTATGATTTGTCTTTTTTTCTTTGGCATTCTATAGTTTTACTGTAATGTCTATATATCGCCTTTTTTAAGAAAGTCCATCATCTTTAGGCTTTTGGAATCACTGGTTTGATGTCTTACACAGAACTGAGAATATCACAATGGTTACCTCTTCAAATACTGCTCTCTTCTTTTACTCCAGTAAGGTATTCTTAATCTATTCTGTATTCACTTACTCTCTCATCTGTATTTTCTGTGTTTTGTACCTCTGTGCTAATTTATTGTGGATATGATTTTTTTCTGACTTAACTTTCTATTAGCTCCTTTCTTCTTCAGCTGTATCTAATCTGGAGTTAAATGCAAACATTCAGTTTATAATTTCTGTTTTTGTCATTTAAAAATATTATAGCATTTCTAGTTGATTTATTTTAATTACAATATTATGTTGTATAACTTCCTAACATTTTATGTTTAGCTATCAACTCTTTAAACACAGGAAGCATAGATGAGTAATAACTCCAGTTACTAGAATTTGGTGGCTTTTTAAAACTTGACTGTCGTTTTTATTTTTACTGGTTAAGTTTGTATTTTCTTGAGGCAAGCCTTGAGAAATTTTGTTGCATTCAGCAAACTTGATTTCATAAACCATTTTCAAAATTATTTTAATTATAAAGATAATAGGTTCTTTAAGAGTGGTATTCCATCTATGACTGTCAGGCACTGGGAGGTACCAGAGATCTTTCAATGAATCTTTGGACATTTTGTGGCCAATTAAATGCAATGCAACTAGTGACCTAGTACAGAGAAACTGTTACTATGCCAGGATCTCCAGCCACAATTATTGTGGGACCACAATACTAAGCCCATTTACTGTAGTTGAGACTGCATACCAGAATCAGCTGATTCCCTGATATTGGCATGTATTTGTAAACCATAAATAAATACATAATCCTGACTTCCCAGAAATTTTGGGGTCTGGTAAGGTAGAAGAGATAAATCACTACATTTGATTCAATGTAGCAACAGGGCCAGATCTTAAAGAAATACACAACGAATTAATTAATGTCTAAAAGAAGAAAATACAAAACCTCTCAAGATGTCTTATTATTTTTTAAATTACATGTGCACACACATGCATATGTGTGTATACATGGGAGAAAAAGACAGAAATAAAATACCCGTGATTAGTAATCAACTCTGACTTCAGAATCTTCACCTGCTTTGGGAACTACTCTTGAGGGAGAAACAGCTGTAGCTCACTTCCATGAGCCTTACAGTTTCTTCTGTACTCATTCTGCCATTCCTCATTTTGTCCCTAAGTTAGTTATGGTTTCTGAAAACGCTTTCCATAAACTTTTCCAGGATTTTAAATCCTAGTCAGGAAGATAATCAGAATCAATGATTATCATTTTTTTCAACATTACTAGAAAGTTATCAATTAATCCACATCTCACTTTTAATTGTTGAGTGTTTCTATAATTATGCCTAATGCTGTATTTAAGACATCTCATTTTAATATCAATGATTTTATATATATATAAAAGATTGCAAAAATGTTTGAGATTGTATTCATCACTAGTTAATTCAGTGAGTGACTTCTATAAAGAAAATTATTTTACCTAATCAAAATGCAATTATCAAATCAGGAAATGTAACATTAGTAGTGTCTCAATATATAATACAGGGACTATATATATATACATATATATAATATACGTGTGTGTGTGTGTGTGTATATATATATATTTTTTTAGAGGCGGGAGTTCAATGGCACAATCTTGGCTCACTGCAACCTCCACCTCCCGGGCTCAAGTGATTCTCCTGCCTCAGCCTCCCAAGTAGCTGGGATTATAGGCATGCGCCACCATGACCAACTAAATTTTTTGTATTTTTAGTAGAGACGGGGTTTCACCATGTTGTCCAGGCTGGTCTTAAACTCCTGACCTCAGGTGATCCACCCGCCTCGGCCTCCCAAAGTACTGGGATTACAGGCGTGAGCCACTGCACCCGGCCAATACAGGGACCATATTTAAATTTTGTCAATTCTCTTAGTAATACACTTTATAGCTTATTTTTCTGAGTCCAGGACCCAATATTGATTTGCATATTTTATTCATTTCTTATAACTCATTTCTTTCAGTCTAGAGTGTTTCATTGGCCTTCTTTGCCTTTCCTTTTTTATTCAGATAAAATCCACATGCCATATAACTGTGCCTAAATGAACCATATAGTAACTTATAATATATTTACAGTGTTGTGTAACCATCACCACTATCTAAGCCTAGAACATTTTTGTCACCCCCAAATAAACTTCATGTCCATTAAACAGTGATTTCCCATTCCTCTCTTTCCTCAGTCCCTATCAACAACCAATCTGCTTTCTGTCTCCATGGATTTGCCCATTCTGAATGTTTTATAAATGAATTAATATAATATACACATTTGTGTCAGATTCCTCTCACTTAGCATAATACCTCCAATATTCATGTTGTATAATGCATTAGTATTTAAAAATGCAGTAGAGTGCATTTTTATTGCGTGGCTGCATCATTTTATATTCCCTCCAGCAATGTGAAAGAGTTCCAGTTTCTCCACATACTCCACCAACAACATGTTATTTTCTGATTTTTGTTTATTGGTTTAAATAGCCATTCCAGAGGGTATGAAGTGGTAACATGTAGTGGTTTGGATTTGCATTTCCCTCTTTTTGATTTTTTTTTAATTTTTGAATCTTTTCATGTGTTTATTAGCCATTTATATGTCTTCAGTGGAGAAATGACTATTCAATTTTTTTGTCCCAAATTTTAATTGAGTTGTTGGCTTTTTAGTTCTGATTTGTAACATTTCTTTATATATTCTGGATACTGTCAGAGTTTTCAAATATCTTTTCCTATTTTGTGAGTTGTATTTATACTTTTTTAAAATAGTGTCCTTTGATGCACTACAAAATCTAATACATTTATTTTGTTTTTGTTTTTGCTTGTGCTTTTGGGTCATATCTAGAAGAAACCATTGTCCACTCCTAGATCAGAAACATTTATTCAATGTTTTCTTCTGAAAGTTTACTGTTTTAGCTCCTACATTTAAGGATTTGATTTATTTTGAATTCAATTTTTTTTTTTTATGGTATGAGGTAGGAGTTCAGGTCTATTTTTTTGCATGTGGTTTTCCAGTTGTCCCAGAATGATTGAAAAAAAACTTGACCATCAAAGTATGTTTATTTCTACACTCTCAAGTCTATTCCATCTTTGTGTTAGGATTGCACTGCTTTGATTACTGTAGTTTCATTGTATATTTTGAAATCAGCAGGTATGAGCCCCACAGCTTTGTACTTTTTCAAGATTTTTTTTCATCCACTTGGGGGTCTCCTGTAATTTCACATTTATTTGAGGATAAGTTATTTAATTTCTTGAAAAAAAAATGCAGTTAGAACTTTGATAAGAATTACCCTGTACCTTCGTTTTTCTTTTATTTGTCTTTGTCAACTTAGGATTATGATCACTTTACCAAAAGTCTTTGCCAATTTGTACCATGTTACCAATCAGTTCTTTCAATCCAGGAATACAAGGTGTCTTCGGATTTATTTCGGTCTTCTTTAAATTCTTTCAACAAAGTTTCATATTATTTAGTGTGAAAGTTTTGCATCTCTTTGGTGAACTTTATTCCTAAATACTTTATTTTTTGATACTATTGTAAATGGAGTTATTAATTTCCTAACAGGCTATAATAAAAATATTTTATTTTCCTTTCATTTTATACTCATTCATTTATTTATATAACTGAATTCATAGTTTTATTTAATTCCTTATACTCTCTTGTAATTACTAATTATGTCAGTGCTCAAATTGTCCCATATTTAGCAAATTGGAGTCTCTTTTAACTGGTTTTTGTATCCTTTTGGTATGCCTCATCATTCTTTGAGGACTTCTTTAATTTCTGAAACAAGGTATTCCAGGCTCACCTTATATTTTCCCTAGAAAATCCCAGAATAGTTGTTATCCAGTTAACACTGGTACCTTTCAGTGGAAACTACAATCTGTAGAAATGTATAGCATCATTAAAATATATAATTTATTATTTATCTTATTGCAATTTTTGTTTCTTTTGGAAAATTAAATAGAAAATATGAATCACTAATTCACTTTCTCTTTCATTTTTTCCTTTAGTTCCTCCAGTCATCCGGGTGTATCCAGAGAGTCAGGCTAGAGAGCCTGGGGTAACTGCCAGTCTTAGGTGCCATGCAGAGGGGATACCAAAGCCTCAGCTTGGCTGGTTGAAGAATGGAATTGATATTACACCAAAGCTGTCCAAACAACTCACGCTTCAAGGTGCTTTTTACTTGCATTTTTTTCTCTTAAATGACCATGTAGAAAATTTATACTAAAATTTATAAGGTTATTTGGAAAATAAAAGAAAAATGAGTGTTGCTGGCAACAGAATGTCACAAACATGAAAAAAATGCTTATGTCTAAGAAATTATATGGGAAGGACTCTTTTAACATTTTAATGTTTTTAATAATAGTCTTGTCATAATGATTAATTGTGCCATTATTTTGGTAATAAGTAAAATATTAAATTATGTATCTTTAAAATACTTGTCCTGTGAATTATAGCAGTTATGCTGAACAGAATAATTAGATCCTTTCACAGAAATTCATTTCTGAAGTTAATTTTTAAATGTTTAAGTAAAACCTTGAATATGTATTATAGAGGACTTCAATACATAATTTTTAATGAAATTTTTAACATATTTTCTAAATGAAGGGAGAAAAATATCAAAAAGTTACTAAATGTTTTCCATTTGCATTTTTTAAAGTTTTGTATTACATTCTAATATACAAAATATTGTACATATTCTAATATTCTAATGTGTAGACATGAATAAATTACTGTATATTAGATAATAATAATCCCAAATATGTGGAAAATAAAACCAGGCAAGATTTGTAAGATCAAATCATTTAAATAATCCAAAAGCAGTTGCATATAATATATTAATTATATTAGTGTTAAAGAAAAAGCACAGATTTTTTTTCATTGTTAGGGGTAACACACAACAGTCATTTTACTGGAGTATCTTCTTCGTGGGCATTATAGTTCTTATTTTATGACTTTACTTTTCTTTAATTTATACTATTAAACATGATCATATTTTGTCACTTTATTACATAGAGTTCTATTATTATTCCACTTTAATAATGGATATATATAATTATACATTTTTAAATAAAAGTTTTTAAAACTTTTACTTATTCTTGCAAGTCAATAGAGACATGTCTGTGAAACTGTCCTTAAACTTTAAAAACTTTAGTCCTAGAAATCACTAATGTGCATACATAGGTCAGACACATTTGCACACATATCTAGTGATGACCTCGAGAGGTCTATAATGTGAGAAGAGAAGACTTATCTGATTAACAGAAATGAAATGAATAAAAATCTAAATAGCTTCTGACTTTGTCTCTTGTCCATTTAATAGCAATAAACCATATTATAAAAGTATGTCAAAATTTTCTCTCAGGAATATACATGACAACACATTTTTGAAGTTGTTACACTCCAGACTGCAAAGAAATTACTGTCAGTTTTTACAACAGGGAAAAATAGCGAAAGTTTTATGAGGATATGACAAAAAATAAAAGGAGAGAAGAGATAATTCTAAGCACATAGGGGTGTAAAACTCCATGTAGCTTAATAACTATTTAATTATCTACTTATTCATCAGATGCTTCTTTAGTGTTTGTATGTGAAGTCCAGGTCCAGACACTAATTTAATATCTATGGCAATGGCTGGGATAATATGTGAATTAGAGAGAGTAAAATCCCAAGAAAGCACAAATATTTTATTAACAGGCAAGTGAAGAAAATAATAGAAAGAGACTAAAATTCACCAAAAGATAGGAAACTAGGTGATAGTATGGAAGAAGAGAAAGTTAAAAACAAAGAGTTCGACAATAGCAAATACATAGAAAGGTCAATAAAAGACATTGATAAGTGTTTACTTTAAGTGATTAGCATGTTCTTGTGACATTTAGCAAAACAGTATCAGTAACAATCAGTTTTCAATGTGTTTAGAAAAGAAAAGGAGACAAGAAATACAAAAGTCTGTTTTGGCCGGATTACAAAAGGAAAAAAAAAATAGAAGGCAATAGCTCTTGGTGGGGAGGCTTAGAACTGATGGAGATATTTCTTCTTGGATAACTCATCAATCTGAGAAAGTATCAGTAGGGAGAAATGAGAAGGATGAAGGCTGCAGGAAGAGTCACAGAAATCAATAAGAAATAAGGGGAGATTTGCCTTGGAAAGAAACAGAAAATTTCCTGTGAGAAGTAAATCAAGGTGAAACTAGGAACAGAAAGTTTTGAGGCTGCTTTCTGATCACTTCTATTTACCTCACGATTGAAAGAGCAAGATCACTTGCTGAGAGTGAAGTTACTATTATGATGGGAAACATCAAACAAAGTATATAAAGATTTGAAGTAAAAGTAGAGGTGGATATGAAAAGCATCTAACTGGAAAGGTCAAGTGAAATGAATAGCAAGTAGTTTTGAATGTCCTAGGAATTGAAAACTGTGAATCTGAAAATCATAAACTTGCTTATGCAATAGTCTCATAACTTACTCAAAGAACTAGGTGCAGGGACACCAGATGCAGAGATGGGTTAGCTTACTCTAGTTCTAGAGGTTAGGAAGGCAGATGTGTCAGGATGGTAAATAGATAAAGGGATTGGTAGTTCTGGCAATAGAGTGGCAACGTCTAGGAATGCTAGATCACATAGGAAGAGAAGGAAAGACAACGCCACATATAGGTTAGGAGAGCATGTAAAAATATTAGGAGACAGCATTTTAAGAAGGAAGAAATTTATTTGGTATTTCAAAACAAAACCCAGAGAATTTAGGCTGTTAAGTGTGTGGATCCTGAGAAAAAAAAAATAGGTGATTTTGGAGGAGGCCATATCTTATATAAAACAAGAAGGTGAAGCAAATGTAAATACATTGTTTACTACCTATCTTTAGAGCAGGTTCCTATAAACTAAGACCCACAGACCATATCTAGATAGCTGTCTGTTTCTTGAAATAAAGGTGGGTTTTGTTTTTGTTTTTGTTTTCCCTTTTTTTTTTTTTTTTCCTTGTTGTTGTTGGTTTGTCTTTAGAATAAGGTAGCACTCATTTTTCAAAACATATTGTGTGGCTGCTTTAATGCTGCTATGGCAGAGGTTAGTAGTTGCCACAGAAACTGTGTGGCCCACAAAGCCTAAATTATTTACACCTGGCCTGTTGCAACAAGATGAAAACCTGCCAATCCCTTTTTTGGAGTAGTGATTCTCAATGAATGATGCAAGGAATGAGGGTGTGCAGTAAGCATTTGCAAATAAAGAAAGAAGTTCAAGTTATTCAAATGATTATCTCTCTCAAACGTCCACATCCACTGCCTCTCCATATCTCACATCCTTTGGGAGCTACTGGCCTCCTAGCGATGGCAATCAAGCTCTTTTCTCATTGGCTTTCTACCCTCGTTTTCCCAAACCACACTGATTATGTTGCCTTCTACCTGTCACAGATAGTCATGTCCCATTCTACTGCATGTGTGGTTCTTGTAACTGAACAACATGGAACACACAGACACAACTATGTACACAAACACACACACACACAGGCATGCACACCCACATACACACAGAAAGAAAACAAAGAAAAAGAAAAGAAAGAGAAACTTAAACAAATGACTATAACAAACACTCAACTGCTGGGTGCGGTGGCTTATGCCTGTAATTCCAGCCCTTTGGGAGGCCGAGGCAGGCAGATCACCTGAGGTCAGGAGTTCGAGACCAGCCTGGCAAACATGGTGAAACCCCATCTCTACTGAAAACACAAAAAATTAGCCAGGGGTGGCAGTGTGGGCCTGTAGTCCCAGCTACTCGGGAAGCTGAGGCAGGAGAATTGCTTGAACCTGGGAGGCGGAGGTTTCAGGGAGTCGAGATCACACCACTGCACTCCAGCGTGGGTGACAGAGTGAGACTCTGTCTCAAAATAATAATAGTAATAATAATAATAATAATAAGCTTGATGAATGGCAATAGTATACCTGTGTGATTTAGCTCAGTTAATTACTCTTTGAAAACATCTTTCATATGTATTTACCTGCAAGCTAATCATATCGGTATTATTAGATTTCTGAAAAAGCTTAGGGGAATGTAGGTTCTGAATATTATAAGTAAATATATAACTGAAATTATACTTATCAATATGAAATACCTCATATACCATGTAGAATATAGGAAATGATATGAAACATAAAATATGCATTTGATATAGAGTATTGGGCTGTCTTATAGAATGACAGCACAGTTTATGAACACTTGTATGCTTCTGCAATAATTTGGCATGCCTTCAAAGTATGGAAGTAGGAAGAGAAACAATTTAATTAGGACAAGCCAAGAGAACTGTTTGACTGTGTAATCAGAAAGCACTGTTCCAACACTGAAATTGTAGTTTACAAGTTTCATTTCCCTTCTTTTTCAGCAAATGGCAGTGAGGTTCATATAAGCAATGTGCGCTATGAAGACACTGGAGCATACACTTGTATCGCAAAGAATGAAGCAGGAGTGGATGAAGACATCTCTTCTCTTTTTGTGGAAGACTCTGCTAGAAAGACCCGTATGTATTGAACTGCCCCCCACCAGCAGACACACACCATACTCAACACACATTTTTACAGCTTTTTTTAAAAAGTAAAGGCACCAGAAAACTGTGAATTGCACAATGCATTATAACAAATAGATTTTATATGCAGGAAGGATAAAAATCTTGAAATACTAAAAGCAGATTTAAAGATGAAAAAAAGTTGTGAAATTTTCATTACAACACTAGATTTTATTTTTTTGCAAGTACATATGGTGTTTCAGGTCCTGTTTTCCCATTTGCTCTTGGAGGAATTTATATCTCTTGCAAAATCCCTCTCCTCAATTAAATGTGAGGAATTCAAGGCCCCCAAATGTATCCAACGTGTATCTTCTAGGTAGAATACATTACTATATTTCTTTTCCTGTCAGTTACATTGAAGTCACTGGATTAAGACCTGTACAGCATCCTTCTCTACAGAAGGTTCAGTGGTAACTGCCACTCCAAGGCACTCACTGCCCCGACACAAAAACCACACTGTGGCTGTTCTTGGTTTAGTGCTAAAAATCCTTTGCCATCATGGTTCATGTTGTCTGATTGTCTCCTGGAGTTATACCCAAAATGACTTGTTCTCTTTTATTTTCTTTAATTACTTGGCAAAAGGGATACAGATAGGGTGGGGATGCTGAGGATGGATTGCTTTTTATGATAGCTGAACTGTTTGGGACTCAAACTACTATTACAGCATTTATCAAGTGCGCTCTTTGCAAGCAAACAAACAGGCATTTTCTTCCCTTGGTCCACACATGCTACAGTGTGACTGTTTTGGGATAGGGTCTGGATGTTCTTGAAACGACTACTTGCCTTGCTCTCTGCTCTTCAATCCGACTTGTTACGCTGCTATTAATATATGTTTTGCAAGAGTCTGATATTATTGGACCCTCTAACTTGACAGGCCCATTTTTCTGAATCCAGTGTTTGAACAAGGTTAAAGCATTGACCCAGCCAGTAGTCTTCCTATTCTTTCTGAAGTCACTTAGTCCATATTGACATGAGTGGATCCATTGAGAAAGGAGGACCTAAACCAGGTCCCAACTACTAACATATTATTATCTTCATTTTTTCTGGTTAGGACAATCATCATTATAAAGAAATATTTAAAAAGGAAAGTCTTTAGGTAGAAAAAAGAAAAAAAAAAAAACTGGATTTAATGACCTGCATAAGGTCTACCATAATTCCTTTACTCTATTCCTTTTATGTGGTACAGCCGATACTAAGTTGGAATTCACTTTCTGTGAAAAACTAATTTTAGGTGACGAGGAATTAAAAATGTTTGCTTTCTTTGTCCTTATGATGATGTTTGTGAAACAGATTTTAATATTAACTCTATATTCTTACTTTATTTTAATGTTTGTCATGTACTTTTAAATTTATTTCCCTAGTTACAACAGTAAAACACCTAGCCAAAGCTCCTTTTATCAACTATCATACAACTTTTTAGTGTGTGAATTCTAGGAAAATTTTAGGAGAAGATTTAACAGGATTAAATTTTCAACAAGGTTTAAATCTTGTTGAAGTAAAAGTGCCCGTTTAAAAAATAATGATGCACATAATTAAAGTCAGGACAATACTAAATAAGTAAACTGAGTAGAATATTAGCAACTGCGGGAAAGTATAAACAGGAAATGTAATAATAATATTATGTAAAAATGTAATAATGTAATAACTTGACAGAAGACATTTCCCTTGGGATACCTCCTAATAGTTAGATGCCAGAACTCTGTATAACAAAAGAAAACCAAAATCTGGTGGATTTCATAGTAGTGAAAATTACCACCTTTTGTAACCCCCATCTTAAGGATTGTGGATCTGGGTTCTTTTCTAGTAATTTTGTGGAAAGAGATCAATACTAGATATACATGGCACATTTGTATTTTGGAATGCTAGATATTTTCCTTATTTTTTAATTTTATTTTTTCAAAAATTTCAAATTTTATTATAAAGAGTACATGTGCAGTTGTGTTACATGAGTATATTGCTTGATGCTGAAGTTTTTGGTACAAGTGATCACATCATCCAGGTAGTGAGCATAGTACCCAATAGATTGTCTTTCAGCCCATGCCTTCTTTCATACCTCACTCCTTTAGTAGTCCCCAGTGTCTCTTTTTCCCATCTTTATGTCTATGTGTATTCCATATTTAGCTCCTACCTATAAGTGAGAACATGTGGTATTTGGTTTCTGTTCTTGCATTAATTCACTTAGGATAATGGCCTCCAGCTTCATTCATTTTGTTGCAAAGACTATGATTTCATCCTTCTTTAAGGCCGCATAGTATTCCATGATGTATGTGCACCACAGTTTCTTTAACCAACCCACCGTTTATAGGCACCTAGACTGATTCCATGTCTTTGCTATTGTGAATAGTGCTGCAACAAACATGCAAGTGCATGTGTCTTTTTGGTAGAATGATTTATTTTATTTTGGATATAAACCCAGTAATGGGATTGCTGGGTCAAATAGTGCATCTGTTTTAAGTTCTATGAGAAATCTCCAAACTGCTTTCCACAGTGGCTGAACAAGTTTGCCCTCCCACCAACAGGATATAAGCATTCTCTTTTCTCCATAGCCTTGCCAGCATCTACTGTTTTTTGACTTTTTAATAATAGTCATTCGGACTAGTGTGCGATGATATCTCATAGCAGTTTTGATTTGCATTTCTCTGATGCAAATCAGAGTGGTGATATGGAGCATTTTTCATATGTTTGCTGACCATTTGTATGGCTTCTTTCAGTAAGTGTCTGTTCTTATGCTTTGCCCATTTTTAAATTGGATTATTCGATTTTTGCTTATTGACTTGAGATCCTTGTAGATTCTGGATATCAGACTTTTATTGCTTGCATAGTTTACATATATTTTCTCCCATTCTGTAGGCTGTCTGTTCACTTTGTTAGTAATTTCTTTTGCTGTACAGAAGCTCTTTAGGTACTCTTGTCAATTATTATTTTGTTGCAATTGCTTTCGGGGACTTAGCCATAAATTCTCTGCCAAAACCAATGTGGAGAAGGGTATTTTCCACGTTTACCTTTAGAATTCTTATAATTTAAGGTCTTACACTGAAATCTTTAACCCATCTTGAGTTAATTTGTGTGTACGGTAAGAGGTAGCGGTACAGTTTCATTCTTCTGCATGTGGTTAGCCAGTTATCCCAGGACCATTTATTGAATAGGGAGTCCCTTCCCTGTTGCTTTTTTTTGGTCTATTTTGTCAAAGATAAGATGGTTGTAAGTGTATGGGTTTATTTCTGGGGTGTCTGTTTCATTCCATTGCTCTTTGTGTCTGTTTTTATACCAGTACCATGCTGTTATGGTTACTGTCTCCCTGCAGTATATTATGATACCTATGGATTTGTCCTTTTTCCTTAGGATTCTTTGGCTACTCATGCTCTCTTTTGGTTCCAAATGAATTTGAGGATAGATTTTTTTAATACTGTGAAATATGACATTGGTATTTTGGTAGGGACATCTTTTAATCTGTAAATTGCTTTGGATAGCATGGCCATTTTAGCAATATTGATTATTCTAGTACATGAGCATGAAATACTTTTCCATTCATTTGTGTCATCTCTGATTTCTTTCAGCAGTGCTTTGTAGTTATCCTTTTAGAGATCTTTCACATCATTGGTTAAATAAATTCCTAGGTATTACATATATTTTTAGCTATTATAAATGGAATTGTGTTTTCAATTTGGTATCAACTACAATGATATTGGTATATAGAAATGTTGCTAGTTTTTGTACATTGATTTTGTATCCTGAAACTTTACTGAATTTGTCAGTTCCATGAAGCTTTTTGCAACATCATTAGGGTTTTTTTTTTTTATGTATAGGATCATATTCCCAGCAAAGAGAGATACATTGACGTCTTCTTTTCCTATTTGGATGTATTTTATTTCTTTTTCTTGCCTGATTGCTCTGGGTAGTACTTCCAGTACTAGGTTGAATAGAAGTAGTGAGAGTGGGCATTCTTTACTTGTTCCAGTTCTCAAGAGAAATGCTTCCAGCTTTTGTCCATTCAGTATGATGTTGGCTGTGGGTCTGTCATAAGGTGGTTCTTATTATTTTAAGGTATGTTCCTTTGATGCCTATTCTGTTGAGGTTTTACCCTGAATGAATATTGGATTTTATCAAAGGCTTTTCCTGCATCTATTGAGAGATCATATGATCTTTGTTTTTAATTCTATTTATGTGGTGAATTACATTGCATATGTTGAACCACCCTTGAATTCAGGAATAAAGCTTACTTGATCATGATGAATTAACTTTTTGATGTTCTACTGGATTCAGTTTGCTAGTACTTTATTGAGGATTTTTGCATCTGTGTACATCAGAGATATTATCCTGAAGTTTTCTTTTTTGTTGTTGTTGTTATGTCTCTGTGAGATTTTGGTATCAGGATGATGGTGCCTTCATAGAATCAGTTAGAGAGAAGGCCCTCCTCCTCAATTTTTTTTGAATAGGTTCAGTAGGATTGGTATCAGTGCCTTTTTGTGTGTCTGGTAGAATTCGGCTATTCATTCTTCTGGTCCAGGGCTCTTTTTGGTCGGTACATTTTTGTACTACTTACTCAGTTTCCAAACTTATTGGTCTGGTCAGGTTTTCACTTTCCTTCTTGTTCAATCTTGAAGGGTTATGTGTTTCCAGGAATTCATACATTTTGTCTCGATTTTCTAATTAATGTGCGTAGCGGTGTTCATAATAGTCTCTGAGGATCTTTTGTACCTTCCGAGGGATCATTTGTAATGTTATCTTTGGCTTTTCTGACTTGCACTCACTTTTCTCTATTTCTTTTCCTTCATTAATCCAGCTATTGGTCAATCTTTTTTACTCTTTTAAAAAACAAACTCTTCCTTTCATTAATCTTTTGTAAGGACTTTTGGTTCTCAATTTTGTTCAGTTCTTCTCTCATTCTAGTTATTTTATTCTATTAGCTTTGGAATTGGATTGTTGTTGTTTTTTTTTCTAGTTCCTCTAGGTCTGATGTTGGATTGCTAACTCGAGGTCTTTCTGAGCTCTTGATGCAGTTGTTTACCACTATATACTTTTCTCTTAGCACTGCTTAAGCGGCATCGCAAAGATTTTAAGTTGTGTCTCTATTTTCATTAATTTCAAAGATTTTTTTATTTCTACCTTAATTTTATTGTTCACTCAAGAGTTATTCGGAAGCAAGTTTTTTAATTTCTCTGTATTTGTGTTGTTTTGAGAGATCTTCTTGGTATTGATTTCTATCTTCTTTGCAATGTGGTTTAAGAGAGTGCTTGACATTATTTTGATTTTTTTTTTAATTTATTAAGACTTGTGTTACAGCAAAGCATGTGGTCAATCCACGTGCATATGAGAAGAATGTATATTCTGCGGTGATTCAGTGGAGTATTCTGTAGCTGTTTATTAGGACCCGTTGGTCAGTTGTCAATTTTAAGTCCATAATTTCTTTTTCAGTTTTCTGCTGCAGTGATGTAATGTTGTCAGTGGGGTGTTGAAGTCCCCTACTATTATTGTGTGTCTGGAAAGATATTTTCAAAAATGCCAAAAGAACCAATCAAAGACCCATTAGTAATAAATATACTCTTCTTATTTGCACATATTAGGAAATTATTGACTTGTATAAATCTACCAAAAATAATTTTGGAGATCGTTTTCAGTAGTGATAGGATACAATTTTTAAATGAAAAAGCAAATTGTTGTAACAGAAGAGTATAAATATTTTGCCAAATTTGGATTGGAATCACGCAACACCTCTCTGACGTGGGGGTACTACATGACTCTCTGAGCTTTAGTTTTCTTATCTCTAGTATAAAATAAATACTAATACATCAAGAGATTTCTGTTTAGAAATTATGTATGAGGCACTTGTCATAGTGTGAGACATAAAGTAGCTCTTCCTCTGACTCACATTTGTTTTCTAAAAATAATTTCTTGCTGCTAAAACATTGACAAAAATCTATTCCTCAAAAGCCTAGAAAACCCAATAATTGCTAGAAATCAGAGTTTTATAATAATGCATATAAATATTGATAACATAGCTATAGGTAGATATGAGTATGTAGGGGCATCTATTTTTATGGATTCAAATATGAAATATTATCTCTTAACATTTAAAAAATGGACTCCACTGGTTGAATATACATTTTATTATTAGTGTCGATATTAAGATACTTTAAATAAATTTCAAAATCTTTTTCTAGAGTTCACTTTTGTCACAATCAAAGCAGAAGCTACACTTTAGTCCCCTTTACATTGAGTCAATTTATACTTCTATTATATATTTGAGAATTATTCTGTAATGCACTTTTCCTCTGTTTTTGAAAGATGCAGAGGAGAGAGGTATTGAATCCCATGTAGACAGCAATAAAAATGGGGAAAGATTTGTAACTTTGGGGGCAAATGACACAACACAGACTTACTTTGTTTGGATACGGCTTCGGAGTAATCATCCAGCTATTTTCTTCATAATAGAGAGCTCAGAGTAGTATCAATCACATTTTTGCCTATACTACATTTGCCAGAAATATGATACTATTGAGAGAACAATTCACGCAAAGCATCATATGGCTAAGGAGTTTGTGTTTTGCTTCTACCCTAATCTTTGAAGTGGGAAACTTTGATTTACAGTGTCTAACTTTGTCAACAAATATCAGTGGAAGTTTTCTCATGTGAGAAATTGAACTACAATAAAATATGTGCTTCAAAATAATATACTCTACAGTTACATTAGGGATAGGTTTTCATAACTAAGATTTAATAGAGTGATATACAGGGAGAATTTAAATGCAAAGAACAGTAGAAGTGGACCACAGGGGATTGTGTGGTTGCTCACAACAGGGAGTAAGAGAAGATATAAATTATGTAAAGGGATTTAGATAGTGGTAACACAGTATTTATTCAAAAACGTCTTGTACATAGCATAAGCACTTGACACATTTTCATTCCCGAGGGAAGTCAATTCCCAGGTAATAATGATTCATCCTCAATATGAAGGTAAATAAAAAGTGGTGTGAACATAAGCTTCTATAGAAAGCTTTTAAACTACTGGCTGGCTGCATTAAGTGCTAAGAACCGACTGACTCACACCTTGCTATGATTTTAGTAAGGAATATGATTAATCCAGCTGTTTGAGAGTATCAGAGTGTGTCTAAATATACTATAATAGAATTTTATAGTCTAAATATAATAAATATACTATAAGTCTAGATACACCGTTTTTAAATTATTGTCACAAGCAGTTGGAAATATTACCTTATTTTAATAATTCTTACTTTAGAATTAGCTCCAATAAATTAACATTAATTGGCTGTATGTCTAAAAAATTAATATTTTGATGGTTCATAATTTATTATAAAATACAACAATTTGAATATTTTTTAAAAACACGTTTCAAATGGCTAAAGTCTACAAGATTATTTGATTAAATAAATTATTTAAACAATATTTATGTAAGTTAATAATTATTATTAAAATGAAATAAGCATAATTGCTAATACTAAGATTTAGCAATATTGTAAAATCCAGCCACTTGTTTGCTACTATCTTGAAAAGAAAATTTGTAAAACATATGAATGGTTATGAGGTATCTTCCTATTTCAGAAGTAGAAGAAAGGGTCTTAAAATAGATTAAAATGTGGTCTTTTTACCTATAAAGATAGCATGAATATGACTATCATAAACTTTAGAAATAGAATAGATTCTGATAACATAAACAAATTAATCTCTTTAGTCTTCATTTACTTTCTATTTCTATAGAATGGGAAAATACTTCGAAAGACAGGTTGCATGGATTTAATGAGACCACTTATGTAGGATCTTATTAATCTCTACAGAGGCTAAGAAGATAATATAAACAGTTGAATAATATAGTCTATAAAGAACTATAAATGAAGCCAAATGCAAAAGTCATCAATTAGTCATTATTTCTAGACTCAACCAATATTAGATGCAACAGTCATCAGATTAATAATTGTTTTGTTTTGTTTTTACACTCAATAACTGTGAGATAGGTAGAATAATAACATACACCAAAAATCCATAAAGATAAAGTACAGACTTCACAGCCTGGTAGGATTTTATCCTGATAGACATGAGCTAAGAGCTAGGGTCAAATAGAACCAAATAAAAACAAATGTTTATGGAAAAAATAAATCAATGTTTAAAAATATTAGTTTTCATATATTTTATTAAATATAATTCAATAGAGGATATATACTAATTATAATTTAAATCCAAAATTAACAATTTGTATTTCTTTTTGAAAAGCCCCAAATTACTTGTTTAATATTTGATATAGACATTTATGTAGCAATAAGGTTATTATGAAATAAAATGTCTTAAGATGAAGAGTCATGTCAAGGTTAACCATGCTTGATAAGCATTTACTATTTTATAAGCTTTAATTATTTATAATAAATTCCAATATTCATGCTTCTCAATTTGGCCAATGTCATTGTCACACCCTGTGAGGTAACTTGTTCTGTAAATCTTTTCATCTTTTGACCCAGAACATACTGAAAATACCTGTCTTGTGATTTCTATATCTGAAGGCTATATTTTTAAAATAATACCCTTCAACGTCATAAAATAGATCTGTTTCCAGCATGTTGCCACTTTTTGCACAAAAGCAGAGCTTTATTATCTAACAAGATGCTATGTGATCTGAATGTCACTAAATTGGCAGGTTTTCAGCAGCCATAAACTATTGGGCATCTTCATTGTCTACACAACAAGATAAGAAGTAACGCTTTCTTATTTTGATCTATTGCCTAAATTTTCTCCACAAGACATTATATGCCTTTAACGGACCCCCTATCTCATATTACACAATGCCAGTGTGACTAATTTATTTTAGGATAAGTTGACAATGGTGATGAAATTTTATTTATATAATTTTAGGCATGTGTCCTGAATACACTTACATATAGCGACAGTGCTGAGTATACAATCTCTATGAAACTTAAAAATATTTACATACTAGCGTTGTATTGCTTGTGTTCAGGAGAAAATGTTAGGACTCTCTTTGAGGTTTTATAATTCCAAAGGCTTCAAACCTAGTTAATTCTTTCACAAATAACCGTGTTCTTAAGTTTAACAAAAGTAGAATTATCATTGCTTTATGATTCTCTTAGTGTTCTCTGTTGCAGGAATTCGGTCAGATAATGGCATAAATGTTCAAAGAGTTAACGAAACAAATATATCTTTGAAATGGCCAGACTCTGGGGTAAGGGAGTGAAGTGGGGTGTTTTCTTAAAGTTTTGTGAAGTCAAATTTATGCCATATATTTTTATTAACTGTGTGCCAACAGCCCAGATTATACAACTGTGTTTCCTTTGTCCTGTTTACCCAAATACCTGAATTCTGATAAAGGCTGACTATGTCTGAATGAGTCAGATAGAGTAAGTCAGACAGTTTGATTATTGTTCTTCCTCCTTATTTGCTTTATATCCCAACTATATGTGCATTTTATATTTATGTTAAATATGAAATGTTGTTAAATAGGAAATGTCTTTAAAGATATTTTTCTATCTCATGCAGTAAAATGGTAGGCCTATTTGAATATCTTTCCCCTAAATTGATGTACTGTCTGTTTAATACATATGGTCATACTCAACTGTGGCATAAAGAATAATACATCCTTTGGAAACATTCTACAGTAGTGAAATTTTAATAGAATCAGATTATTAATGAATAAAATATTTCTACTTTTATTTCAAACATGCCCTAATAGGTCAAAATGTGTTTATAAATATAATTTCTTACCATAAAGTAAGGATTCTGTGTATGTATAATATACATAGTTCAACCATTATCATGCAAGTTATAATTATACTAATATTAATGTCAAAATGTAATTTCAGAGTTATGTTTCACAATGCAAAATAAAACACCAGAGGACCCTGTATGATTAAGATTAAGAAGTTGTAATCCTAAAAATTTGCCTAAAGTTATTGTCAACACAAATAACTGACAGAAACTCATTATCATAAATAAATAAAGTCAGCCCCCCCCAAAACTAGCCTGTAAGTTTAAGAAGGCATTTCAAAGACAAGGAAAAATGAAATATCACTATGAATTATGTAAAGATGCTAATCCTCATTAATTATGAAGAAAACATACCTTAAAATAATAGAGAAATATCTAAAATAATAGAGAGTGCTATTTCACATCCATTATAATACCAAAAGTTAAAAGGTTGCATATTACCAAGACTTGGTGAGATATGAAAACATAGGAATTGTCCTATATTGCCAGCAGTAGTATTCGTTTTACTGCCCTTTGGAAAGCATTTTGGCATTGTCCGTTAGAGTTAATTTTGCCTATGCCTTGAGAGCCAGCAATCTCACACGTTAGAGTCACATTAAATTCCCATACATACAGAAACTGTTTAGGAAGAACCTCCCATGGATTGAATATTTTGCTGTATTTTTTTTTTGTATTTGAATTGAATATTTGTATTGAACCAAACTGATTTAATTTCATGCATATACTTTGAAATGGCTATAATTATTTGACTTCTTGTAATTCAAATGTGTGTAAAGCTAGTTACCTTACAAAGTAAGTGAATACCAAGGGAGTATTACCCTTGACTTAACTATTTCTCAGTTGTACATTAGACAAGAGTAATTTACATAGTTTAGAAGGTGACTAAGAGCTTTTATTGAGGAGAAAAAAAATTCTGCAGAGAAAAATGGGTTTGTTCATTTATGTTTTCACCTTTTAAGTATTTCCTGAGGAACAAAGAAACAGGTGGCTAGCATGTGGTCAACACTGAATACATCAATTCTCTATTTTCAGAAAGTCTTGAAGTCCTTCTTTCAGAAAGAAAGTTGAGTGCAGGTAGGAATGAAGAGCAACAATAATACATAGTAGAATAAAATAATTGCTGTTACATGCACATAAGCTAAGTGAGATGAGACTGCAGACACAGAAACAAGTAGTCTCTACTGAGGTAATGAACATTGAGCTGATCTTTGATGGTTGTAGTGACACTTCCATAGCTGGAGATTTAAGAGAATATCAAGCCTAGGAAAGCTCCAGGACATTTTTTTTTTTTTTTTTTTTTTTGAGACAGAGTCTCGTTCTGTTGCCCAGGCTAGAGTGCAGTGACATGATCTCGGCTTACTGCAACCTCCCCCTTCCAAGTTCAAGCGATTCTCCTACCTCAGCCTCCCTAGTAGCTGGTATTACAGGCGTCTGCCACCACCTCTGGCTAATTTTTGTAATTTTAGTAGAGACGGAGTTTCACCATGTTAGCCAGGATGGTCTCGATCTCCTGACCTCATGATCCACCCATCTTGGCCTCCAAAAGTGCTGGGATTACAGGTGTGAGCCATCACGTCCAGGCCAGGAAATATTAATACCTGGTGGGTTTGGTTAACTTTGTGTAACATGTGATTATAAAAATATTTACAATACTAAACGAGAATGTATTGTGATGTACAATCTGATTAAGAAAGACATTGAAGTGTATGAATGAAAAAAAGCCAAATTAGAAAACATATACAAGCTATATTTCTCTGTCAATGAAAAGAGTCAAACTCTGTAAAATATTTGTAGATATTTATTCTGATCTAAATATGAGTGACCATGGCCGTGACACAGCCCTCGGGAGGTCAAGAGAACATGTTCCCCGGGTGGTCAGGGTACAGCTAGGTTTTATACATTCTGGGGAGGCATGAGACATCAATCAAACATGTTCAAGAAATACATTGATTTGGTCCAGAAAGGCAGGACAATTCAAAGTCGGGGTGAGAGGGGTGGGCTACCAGGCTATATAGGTAAATTTAAACATTTTCTAGTTGTTGGTTGAGTTTGTCTAAAGACCTGGGATCAATAGAAAGAACTGTCTTGGTTGCGATAAGACGTTTTAGAGACCAAAGTTTTACTATGCAGATGAAGCTTTTAGCTAACAAGCTTCAGAAAGAATAGGATGTAAAATTTTTCTTACTAGACTTAAACTCTGTGTTGACATTAACGTCAGAGGGTTATAATGAGGCATGTTCCATCCCCACCTCCCATCATGGCCTAAAACAGCCTCTCAGGTTAAACTTTAAGAGTCCTGGCTGAGGAAGTCCATTCAGATGGTTGGGGACCTTAGAATTTTATTTTCGGTTTACCCTTCAAAGGTAAAAGTTATTTTCTACATATTCATTATTTAGATTTTATCCTGGAGATACCACAATAAGCATTTTTATGCTGGATTTTATTTTTTACATATAGTAGGCATTTGAGTATTTTATTTATTACCAAGGTAGGTTTAATTCAAATTTCAATTCCAGCAAAGTTTATAAGACAAATTGTCTTGTAGTTTACTATTTAATCTTAAGGGGAAATATGATTGTGGAAACTCATTACACCATGATCCTGGAACTCAGTTAATATGGGTTTTCAATTATCTTCCTTTATCCATCTATTGAATATTATTTTGCACAATAGAATTTCCTAAAAGATAGCGTTACTTGGCTTATTAGCCTATGTGAACTTCCAGGAATAAAAGCAGTGCATTCACAAAATCTTATTTTTCATAGTATATGATTATATCAAAATAAAGACTAAATTATGCCTTAGGCCTCTTATGCCTATTAAATTATAAGCATTAAATTGGAGCAAAACTGACACTGGAAAGAACTTACTATAATAGATAGAAGATAATCTGCTGTCTGTTTTTCATGCCTTTGTGGTTCACTGAGCATCCTTTCCTTCCTGCCTATATACACATAAGATTGGTACAGGTTTGGCCAGAAAGACAATTTTGGCTACAGAGCCTAACCTGAAAATATTTTGTGAAGTACTTAAAAGAAGTAGATGTTCTGCTTGTCAATTTACTTTTAGAACATTATTATCTTACTATACCCTATTTGATTACTCTCTTATACTTTTTAACACGTGCTTGCTTTATTTTGCTTTTGTATATTAAGCTATTTTAGAAATTAACTTGATTAGACACATTTATACAAGTGAAATTTTAGTAGATCCAATGTTCTAAAATACTTGGCAATGTCTAACACAAAATGAGGGCTCCATAAATGTTTCTTCTAGTTATCATTATTGTTATTATTCCAGTTATTATTGTTATCATTGGATTATTAGCTTTAAAATTTTCTCAAGTGTATTAAATAGTGGATAAAACATATTCACATGGATAAAAATAATAGCACAATATTCTAGATATAGGACTATTTTAGAAAACATAATAAATGAGATTTTTTATGTTTATATTTAATGTAAAAATATTTTAAACTTCAAATATTTTAGGAATCATTTATACTTTAATTAGCACTATGGCAATCGACTGACTGTTTATTCTTGTATCTAGGTATTATTTCACAATGTCACATTCACATGAAACATTTCATCCTCAAGTTTGAAAAAGATTCTCCAAGAGCATAGTATCTATAGTTTTTTAAAATCTGATAATTATTCTTTGCTGTCTGTCTTGTATAGTAAGTGTGAGAAAGATATGTTTCCAGGAAATGTTAGTAAAAAAAAATTACATATATATATATATATATATGCAATATATATTTTATTAGTTATATATATTAGCAAAATATATTTTTATTAGTAAAATATATATTTTATTAGTAAATAGATATACTTAATCAACATTACATAATACAGGAGGAAAAGCCTTTTTATATCCTATTATCAAAGTCTTACTTGACCACATTTTATTTTCAAGAGTGAGCAGTAATTAAAGTTTACATGTGTGTGGAGTCTCTGTGATATCAGAAGGTGTCAGCTGGAAATGCTCTCACATTTCAGTGCCTACGTTCATTCTTATCACAGCCACAGTTGGCTACACTGCTGCTACTTGGCCTAATTTTCTTGCTATCTCTGTCACTTCTCTGCTGACCCCATTCTCTTTTTCTCTGTGCCAATAACTGCAGCTGCTATCTGTTGCTTGTTCTGCCCTTGTTTCAGTGTTGACAAAGGAAGGAAGAACAGCTGGCATCGCTCTGTCTTATTAATATAGTAACCTTATTGTATGGGGGTGGGGACTGAAATGAAGGGAAGAGAGAGGGAAGGTAGGACTAGAGGAGAACAGGCATATTTGTCATATTCCAGTATGTGTTTCTCCATTGTAGCAATTTGAGTTAGTGAGACAGCCCTTAGTAGGAGCAATAATGTTTCAAACAAAGAAGACAAGAAATGATAAAATAATGTTGGCAATACCTCCAAATTCATAACCTGTTTTTCTTTGACCAGGCTTAGATATTGATGTTACTTTTCTATGCTTTAATTTTTCCTTCTAAACTAAAGAGAAAAATTGTGATTCTCAAACTGGTTTACAGGCACTTAAGAATAGAAAGAAGACTTAAGGCTTGTGACAGAATAGAGATTTCAAATCAGGTAGCATTATGACCAGAGGATTTAATGTATTAATATTAATGTAAGATGCATGTGAGTAATTACAGGAAAAAAAAAAAAAAAAACACTGTGGATGACTTGAGACATTTTTATAATTTCAGTATTTTCCTCTCTCTTTAAAAACATTGAACTGATTTGTAATATTCAAATCAGCATCAGTTTCACTTAATTCATCTAGCAAGATAGGTAAATTATACTAACTACAAGCCTATCCATCAAATTTTTTAGGGGAACAGATACTGTAAGTGGTAACCCTGAAGAGTTGGGATCAAAACATCTAGAGCTTATTATGTAATTTTAAGCAGAAGCTGCCATACCCTCCCTACTAATGCAGGTAAAACAAGGAGATTAATGTTTTTTGAGTAAGTGCTACTTTCAAAATTAAATCACAGAGAAGGAAAAAATATCCAAGGATAAAAGATTTAGAGACACCCCAGGCTGAAGATGAGTTGGCCGGTGCCAAATACTTTGATTCAACAGGATGACTTAACAAATAAATAAAATAGCAAATTAATTCTACAATTAATCCATCTTGTTGGGATCACCAGGATACATTTTTAATTCAAGATCCTAAATTCTGCCATGTTTAAACTTTGATTGTTTATGAAAGAAATTATTGTTTTGTAATTCTTCAATTATTGATATCAAAATTCTTACTGCATAAGGCAAATGTCTGGGTTCTCTATCACAAACTTGTTCAAGAACTAAGATATATTTTAAGTACTTTAAAGAAAACTTCAGTTCTAGGTTACTTTTTCCTTTGTTCCAAGCACATATAATTAGTTGGTATGGTAGAGTATAGGATGTCTTTACTCCTATATGTCTTCAAAGATAAGCCAATTTAGTTGAATTATAAACTATGTATTTACCCAGAATACCTACATAGCCGCGTATACAATATCTTTGATGTTTTTTGTTATAATTTATAATTTCCCTCACAAAATATCTAGCAATTTTTATCCTGACAATAAATATTGTTTTAAAGTAGTCAATTTCCTTCAAATATGGGCTATTTTATTTTATATTATAAATACAATTATATTTATATGTTAACCTTATATATATTATATATTTCAAATACACTTAAATAAATATTAAACAGTGAGGAGCTCAGAATATGTAGTAGGAATAGTACATATTGTCCTTTAAACAATAATGTCCTTTAAAAAATTTTTGTGGTATATTACAGCAACTTTAAAGAAAGCTTTAAACCTTTACTATCTTAATTTTTTTCTTGAGCATATGCTAATTAATATCTAAGTAGCCTTCTACTTCTCTAATGATTCTGTTCTCTGCAGTGATAAGGAGAGTTCTCATATAGCCCTAACTAAAGGTTAAGGTGTACTTTTTCTGCAATGTTTTATTTTGGATACTTTTCTATTAATTTAGCTTTATATGTATGATCATCTTGAGTTCCACCTAGGATGTATATGGCTGCATAACCAAGATCTACTGAACAACTGATTATGTGGCAGGCAGTTAATATATATTATAATCATTTTATTTTTAAATTGTCTTATCCCTATGGTATATTTTCTAAATGAAGAAGTTAAACCAAAAACGGAAGTTACTTTTACTTTGCTTGCCACATACTTAAAATGATACAGTATGAGTGAGTCAGAAGGCAACATTTCTTTCCTATTTATCTGCAGCTAATTACCCACTATTCTTTTATTATGTCACTGTTTATCATTTGTTATGTAAAAAAACACACTCATTTGTGTGAATAATTATCAAAATCAAGTCACTTTCTGACAGTGGTAGGCTTAGTATGTATATATAATGAGAAGCTTAGGTGTTGCCAATCTGGCTAGGAGGATGTTAGCTAGAAAAGTTGTTTTGAAAGTTATGTTTTCTTATTAGCAATTTCTTACTCTAAGACTATGGTGTCCAAGATTAACTAGTTACCATCATATCCTGCAATACACACCCTTGCCATCTCTTCCCACACTGAAACAGTAGATGTCTCTATCATACATAAAGCAGGATGTAGGTGAAGGTGAGTGTCTTCTGACACCAGGTCATAAAGGGCATTATGGCCTCTGCCTCGATTTTTTGGATCACACATTCTGGGAGAAACCCACTGACAGAATGTGAGGACACTTAAGCAGCCTTGGGCAGAAGCCCAGGGAATAAAAAACTGAGGCCTCCTGCTAACCACCAGCACCAAATTGCCAGTCATATAAATGAGCCCCTTAAGAAGTGGATCTTCCAGCCGAAGACAAGCCTTCAGATGAATATAACCTCATGAAATACCCTGAGCAAGAACCCTCCCAGCCAAGCTATATTCGGGAAGACCATAAATGTTTATTGTTGTTTTAAGCCACTAAGTTTGAGACAATTTGTTACATACTATGATGTAACCACTGCATATTTTCTGTTTGCTTGGTTTGTCATTGGAAGGAAGGAAAGATGGATGTTGTTTTTATTTGTTTATTTCTGTGGTGGCTTTAGTCTTTTGACTTAACAACAATTCTTACCTTGTCGTGGATTCAATGAGACTAATTTGATTGTCAGGAGTAGACTTATATTGTTTGATTAAGTAATGGATTATTTGAAAACTAAGGTGAACTTGAAACTGGCAGTGTGAAGCAGTCAGAGATGCATCCACATTCAGAACACGGAAACCTGTATTACATAGACAACTTCTGACTTTTCTTGCCTCTCTCCTGGGTTGCGTGGACTCTTCTTCCATGTCATACCTTCTTGAGTCACAAGTTATCATAGTCCTGACTATACCATGCTATCGTGCCTATTGCTATGCATTCTTAATGCTTCTGTTCCCTCTGGTCTCTGCTTTTCAGGTGTCATTTCTTGATTCCAGTTGCCTCCCAGAAGAATCTGATTATCGCATCTCATCACTTTTTCAAAATTAAAGCCACAGTTTTCTGGCTCATTTCTGTATTGCATGCCCTAATGTAAGCCAGGCACTACAGCCTAATTAGCTTATGTTAGGACATTAAGTTAAAACCCTGTGTGGTCACAGGGGGAAACCAGCTTCAATTAATTTCCAAAGAATGACAGGTTCATTTGAAAGTGGCTTTGAATTTGGCATATGGCAGGCAATGTACTTGACACATCAAATGTTTCTAGCCTAAAATAGCATAGTTTAAATGTCTTAGTTCATTCTCCATATGTATATTCAAAGAAATTTCAACTACCATAGCACTATCCATACATTTTTACAGATTGCACTTTATTCAAATTTTTCTTTTAAGGTTGCCCTTTTTTATTTGCCTGCTGAAGTTAGTCAGTTTCTTAAATCCGAAGAGAAAGCAGTCAATAAAACATCTACTTTAAATGTTATCATTATATAAATTCACTTTATCAAACAATGATTTGCAATGGTGAAAACCTGAAACTTTCAGACAAGGAGAAGCACAAGCAAAAAAAAATATATATATTTAATATAAAATTCAGACAATTTACACATGAATAGCCAAGTAAAGTAGCTCTGCATAGTACAGCATGCTGTTATGTAGGTAACTACCTTATTGCTGTTGCTTATATAACATCATTCAGCCCTCCACATACATTTCTTTACAGTGGAAGCATATTTAATATGAGATCTATCACTTTGAAAGTAAGTGTAAGATTCTAACATAGAAAACAAGGCAATTTGCTAAAAAGCACTAATAAAGATTTCAGTCACTCCTGTCAGCCATCTATTCCACTGAGCCACATTTTCATTATAAGGTGTATATTATCTTTGAAAAAAACTTTACATTTCAGTTATGTAGTGAATACATATTAAATTAAGTGGTTTATAACTTTGATGGTTTTATTGTTCAATTATGAATAAAAGATACCAAAGCAGATAATTTTTATTGTATATTGAGTACATTAGTTGTTTCACAGAGCTCCATGTGTGAAAGGAAAAGTTATTTAGTCCAAAGTCTTGGTTCCAGACAAACTAACTATAGTGTCAAAACTAAGCTGGATCGGCCAGGCGTGGTAGCTCATGCCTGTAATCCCAACAATTTGGGAAGCTGAGGCAGGCAGATTACCTGAGGTCAAGAGTTCGAGACCATTCTGGTCAACATGGTGAAGCCCCATCTCTATGAAAAACATAAAAATTAGCCAGGTGTGGTGGCACACACCTGTAATCCCAGCTACTCAAGAGGCTGAGGCACAAGAATCACTTGAACCTGGAAAGTGGAGGTTGCATTGAGCAGAGATCACACCACTATACTCCGGCCTGGGCAACAGAGCGTGGGCCTTAAAAGGTGACTGGAGAGAAAACTAGGTGGAGATTTCTGGTAAGGATATACCTTAAAATAAAAAGATTCAAAAAGTCTTGATGTTTGGAATGTGAATTAAAGATGACAAGGACATATCATGGAAGCCCCTATGTGCTATACTAAGGACATTGAGGAAAAAAACAAGTGTAAGAGTGTGTGTGTGTGTGTATGTATGTATATATTTACATATAATAAATTCACTATACATATATACTTAGTGTGTGTGTATATATAATTTATTATATTTAAATATATATATAATTTATTATATGTAAACATATTTTTATATATGCATAAATATATATAATAAATTACATATAATAAATCCACTATATATATACTTATGTATGTATAAATACACACATGTACTAAGGACATTGATAAAAATATGTAAATATATATTTACATATAATAAATTCACATACATATATGTATCACAGTAGTGGCATATTTAAGCCTGAATTTATTATATGTAGCTGTTTTTATTGTCTGAAGGATAAATTAATATGGTGAAACAAAGCCATTCCAATATATAGGCAGCTGTTAAAAATGTAAAATGTGTATATGGCAATACCCTAATAGAAACAAGGAGCTGAGGACATAAGCAGAAGGCAAAAGTTTTCTCCAAATATTTCCAAATATATTCAATATCACTGATAACCAAACTAATATATATTTATAAATGTAATATACAATACATTATGATTTTAATTTATATATATATTACATATATATATTCACATTTAGTAAACTTGTTCACACGGTCATGCACACACACACATGCATACAATAATAGTTCACCTGAAGTGTTTGAAATGAATAATTTCACAGATTGCTAGTGATGCTGGTAACAATCTTTTGGAAATCAACCTGGCGTATATCAAATGTTTTAAAGGCTCTCATACCGCTTGCAGGGACATGTACTACTGAAAATAACTGCTTAGCAGGATGGTCATCACAGTAATCACATACACACACGCACACACACACACACACACACATACACCTGTATGACTGATAAATGTCAACAGTATTTATTGAGCTTCTATTACTTATGCTAGCCTCTGATATTGGTACTAGGTTAGAATTTAAAAAGAAGTAAATCATAGTATTTTTAAAAAGCAGAAATTCATATGATGAAACTATTTAAAACCATGTATAAAGGCTAGATTAGGCATGTTATAACAAATGAATAAAAGGCATGAAAAATTATATTTATATATCATATATTTATATATTTTATCAGATATATTTCCATATATGTAGGCATTTATATGAAAATGAGAAAAATAATGAAAAGACATGAAAAAATGCATTATATGCTTGTAATCCCAGCACTCTGGGAGGCCAAGGTGGGTGGATCACCTCAGGTCAGGAGTTTGAGACCAGCCTGAACAACATGGTGAAATCCTGTCTCTATTAAAAAAAAAAAAAAAAAAAAAAAAAAAAAAAAAAAAAAAAAAAAAAAAAAAGCTGGATGTGGTGGCAGGAGCCTGTAATCCCAGCTATTCGAGAGGCTGAGGTAGGAGAATCTCTTGAACCCAGTGCGTGGAGATGGCAGTGAGCTGAGATCTTGCCATTCCACTCCAGTCTGGGCAACAAACAACCAACTCCCAAACAAGCAAAGAAACAAACAAAAAGAGAATGTATTATCATACCAGGGCAATTACATTTGAGTTTTTTTTTTTTTTTAATTTAATATACGTTCTAACTTTGTATATAAAATGGAATATGTTTTAAAAAGACAATAACAATATATATGATTTTTAAGTTCACTAATTGCAGAATGCATTTTATCTACATAGTATTTGTTACCTTCATCTAGGAATACTTTATATTCCCATCTAGCTTATTTTTAGTGGCTGTTACATTTAATTTGCTACAATTTCTATATTCTAGCAAACCATCAATATATTATGCTTTTAAGCTATTGTAAACAAAATTTTATTTTGCATCTTATTCTTATAGAAGAAAAATATAGAAATTGTATATTTATCTTGTATCTTGCTAAATAATAGATCTTATGAACTTCATTTGTACTTTTACTTTAATCTTTTGTGACTCATTTTGCCTTCAAATTTTGATTGTCTTCTATTTATACTATTTATACACTTTATATTTGTTTCTTAGATTAATAAATTGCTCAACTCATGAAAATTAATTTTAAATAATCATAATTCAATATTTTGATTCTCCATTTATTAATTTATCTATTTTTAAAAATTCACTTTTATAAATTTAGGGAGTACAAATGCAGTTTTGTTACATGGATCTATTGCCTAGTGGTGAAGTCTAGACTTTTAGTGTAACTATCACCTGAATAGTAAACATTGTACCCAATATGTCACTTTTAATTCCTTGCCCACTTCCAACCCTACCACTAATGTCTATTATTTCTTTTTTATGTCCATGTGTACCCATTTTCTAGCTCTCACTTGTAAGTGAGAATATTCAATATTTGAATTTCTGTTTCTGGGTTATTTCGTTTAGGATACTGGCCTGTAGTTCCATCCATGTTACTGCAAAAAACAAGATTTCATTTCCTTTTATGACTGAGTAGTATTCCATGGTGTGTGTGTGTGTGTGTGTGTGTGTGTGTGTGTGTAATACATTCTTTATCCAATCATCCATTGATGATCACTTATTATTCTGGCATATGTTAGTTTTTTATTAATTAATTTATTTATTTAAATTTATTATTTAAATTAATAAAAAATCTCTATTCTTAGTTTATTAATTTACTAAGAGAATTTATATTATACTTAGTAATATGCTATGTATTTTATCAGATTGCATTTTTGTTTGGTTAAATTATACTGACAGTCCTTAACTGACAAACTAATATGATGCATTAAATTAATTTCTTTTTGTTAAAATTTTAAGTTCAGGGGTACATATTCAGATTTGTCACATAGGTAAATGTGTGTCATGGGGGTTTGTTGTACAGATTACTTCATCATCCAAGTATTAATCTAGTGCCCATGAGTTACTTTTCTTTATATTCTCCCTCCTCCTGTCCACCATACTCCAACAGGCCTCAGTGTGTTCTCTTTTATGTTTCCATGTGTTTTCACCATTTAACTCCCACTTATAAGTGAGAACATGTGGTATTTCTTTTTCTGTTCCTGCATTAGTTTGCTAAGGATAATGGCCTCCAGCTCCATTCAAGTTCCTGCAAAGGACATGATTCCATTATTTTTGATGGCTGCATAGTATTCCATGGTATATATATTCCACATTTTCTTTACCCAATCTACCATTGATGGGCATTTAGGTTGATTCCATATCTTTGCTATTGCGAATAGTGCTGCAATGAATATATGTGTGCATGTGTCTTTATAATGGAATGATTTATATACATTTATATACATTTGGGTATATACTCAGTAATGGGATTGCTGTGTCAAACAGTTTTTCTTTTTTTTAGGTCTTTGAGGAATCACCCTGGTATTAAGCCAAGTACCCATTAGTTATTTTTCCTGACCTTCTCCCTACTCCCCCCGACCCATCAAAAGGCCCTCCTTCTCCTCCTCTTCCTCTTCCTCTCCCTCTCTCTCTGTCTGTCTGTCTTGTTTGGTCAGTAGTGCTTCAGTTCAGTCCATGCATTATCCTTTTTCTAACACTCTTTGGGCCCACATGGTTAATTTTCTTTTTTTGTTATGTTTTATATAAATTGTGATTATATTTGGTTTTTAAAAATATTAAATTTATTGATGAATTTTGTGGGTTTGAAGATTTGTATATTTGCATGTTTACTTTGTTGTCTGAAAATGCAGAAACAATCTCTGCTTACTGGAACATATTTGCACAGTAAAGCCAGGCTTTTTGTTTTGTAGTTTCCTTTGTGGCCACCCTTGTAGATCTGTCAATAAAATTGGCAAATGCTTTCTGTTTGTGTAGTAAAACAATCATTGTAAATACCATAATTCAATCTTGATAATTGTATT
Source organism: Rhinopithecus roxellana (assembly GCF_007565055.1). NCBI lineage: Eukaryota > Metazoa > Chordata > Mammalia > Primates > Cercopithecidae > Rhinopithecus > Rhinopithecus roxellana. Next base: position 91,716,662 of record NC_044550.1, on the reverse strand, counting down.
GTTGAAACTTGGTCTTTATTTTTCTTCATTTTTCAAATACTGAGAGTGATATGTTAAAGAAACAGACCATGATTGTGAATTTACTTATTTTACATCCAACCTTAACAGTTTATGTCTCCTATTTTAATACTATGTTTCAGCTTATGTAATTTTAAATTCAGTATATAGTGCCTTGAATTTTATCTTATCTGATATTAGTATTAAAAAGTCTGTATTTTTTGGTATTTATTCCTAAATGCCAATCTTAAAAATGTCTCTGTCCTTAGTTCTAATGTCCTTACTCCTTTAAAATAATGGTGCTTTGATATGCCACTAGAATTTTTCACATGCTTTTTTTCTATCTGGAAATTGAATCATACCCTTCACTTAGTTTATTCTTACTTATTTCTCAGACTTCACCTTAATCATAATTAGAGAAGTTCACTCTGTTTAACAATGTCTAATCCACCCAAAAATGCATTCACATTACTATGTTTTTCTCTTCTATAACACACTAAATTCATAACTTTGAATTTTTTTCTGTCATCATTTGATTACTTTTTGTCTGTCCAATTAGAATATAGGCTCTATGGCACAGAGATTGCCTGTTCTAACCTGTGTATGGTAGTGCTGAATACATCTAACACATGCTAGGTACTCAATTGGTACTGAGTGGAGGGAGATATAAGGAAATACATGCTTTGTTGCCAGAGAAAGAAGTATAAGACTAATCATAGTTCAACCTTTCCTAAAACTATAAAAAAGTCCATTTCTTTTGCATTGTGTGTGCAGACTTACTTGATTTTGTCATGAGTAAATTATCCAGCTTTATCTTTTTAAACCAGTCTTACATGCCAAATATACCAAATTACTTGACATGTTCTCTCAATATGTTCTGATGTTTCTGGTTGATATACCTTGAACATATTTTCTTTTCCTCATGTGTGGAATAACCTCTCTAGCCCCCTATACCATACAGCACTCTTGAAAGCTTTGGTAATATTACATTTCTTGTGCATCAGCATCTCAATGAAGCTGTCCTTCCAGTATCCAACCTCTTTTCATAGATGATCATTCTGTCTTGTCCACATTTGCTGAATCTGAAATTTGCTTCTTTCCCCTCATTTATTACATGTTTACTTCTATTTGTTTTCATGGTTCTCTTTCCTCCTGTGTCTATAACCTCTCCTTGAGAATAGGATTTGTCCTTTTATCATTTTATAACATATTTAGTTGACAAAGATTGAATATGTTTAAGATGAAAAGATGATATATATATTATGTAATGATTATCACAATTAACACACCCGTCACCACCTATGTTGTACATTACATGTTCAGAACTTATTCATCTCATAATTGAAAGTTATACTTTTTTCTTATTTGTTCAAAGTGCACTGCAGGCATAAGAACAACAGCACAAAATGTGCTACAGGAATACACGCATCATGTGTTTAGGTTTGAATAAATATCATTAAGGAATTAAAAAACTAAAAATTGTAAATGTTTACCATTAATAGTTAATTTTTTAAAGAAATATAGCAGATGCTGAAAACTGAATGACTCGGGCCTTAAGCTGTAAGTGAGGAGTGCTAGACTTCATTCTTGGTTCTGAAACATACACATGTGGGTTCAGTTGAAAAAAAAAGTCATTAAGTTTTCATACGGTCAAAATGCTGGAAGTAATTGCTGTGTATGAGATTTTCTATTAGTTACACTTTCATGATTTTGCTTTAAGAACTTATAGTGTTATTGTAACTTTGAATTATTAAAGAGGCAGGCATTTCCTTCAGAATAGTTTCAATTGGATTTTTTTCTTAATTTCTATCTTAATATATTAGTTCTTTACTGATTAAGTTGCTATATAATATTTTTAAAACCTGTTGTTCAAGAACAATTCAGTATGTACTAAAAGAAGCAAGGTATACTTAGATCTATTTCTGTCTGTTTTAAAACAGTAAAAATATATACTCCTTAAAAATAGTCCAATTTGGTGTTCAAGATCTTCGATTTATAAGAACTCTTCTTGTTCAGGAATATTTCTTATTATGTAAAAATATTATATATTGTGATTATTGCAAAATTTAAGAGTATAACTTTTTCTATTAGTAGCTTAAACTGTCAGCCTAATAGTTTTAACTACCAAAACTTGCTCTAAAAATACATTTCAATTAAACTAACTTAAGCTTCCTGTTTTTTTCAATGCAGAGTAAAATGTTCTTTGTTTAACAAAATCTGTATTCCAAATAAGAATTGTCTATAACAAAAAATGTACAAAGCATTATTAGTTAATTCCAACATGCTATTGTTTTGTTAATTTAAAGTAGTTCACTGAATTAACTTCACTATGTTTATATACACATTCTATCACAAATACTTTGACCTCTTTAATAATATTTATATTACTATATAGCAAAAGCTTTCTTTACTCATTTTTCTTTTTCTTCTTTTTCTTTCAACATGCTGCAGTAGCTAACATATTATGGAGAGAAGAAGGTACTAAGTTGAATTATTTTTATGTTGTTGTGACAATTTTGCTTGATTATTATTAGATTTGTTGATTATCTTTTGTGTCATTAATTACCTTTTTATTTTGATTCAATATTTCAGTTAATGGTATTTCAATATTCTTGTGTAAGTCTGCTACCATTACACATTTATCACTTCTCATCAGCTTGATTAATTACTGATACATAACCAGAAAGTTTCATTGCGATATATTGAAATGCTTTAAGAGTATAAAATTACATCAAAGAAATAAAAACAATCTCAGTTAAACATAATTTACATAATAAACTCTGATTAATGCAGAGTAAGAATATTTATAAAAACTGTGCCTTATCAAGGGAGTATAATAAATTATATTAAAATCTGGGTTACATTTGAAGGGCCTGGATTCAAATGTAGTCTTTCAAGTTTACAAACAATAGGGCAAGTTACCCTGCACGATCTTCTTATCTCAAAAAGGAGTATAGTAGTTGTCAATACTCAGTAGGGTTGTTATCAGTTCTTTAGTTATTATCAGCACTCAATAAACAGTATCCGTTTTCATATATTATTGCAATTGTTATTGGTTTTCCTCATTTAGTCACAAAGGCTGGGAAGAATGCGTTTGCCCAGGTACTTAAATAGTCCATCAATTGTGGTTAAATGAAATTAAGAGAAAAATGTCTAAAAGTCATCATTACACTCCTGTTGATCAATGGCCAAAAATTGTCTTCACAACCCACCTTAGACAAAATTTCTCTTCCCTGATTATAGCTTCCTGTAGGAACCCAAATCACTGTACCCTGTGAAAGCCAGTCTCAAAGCCTCAGTAATTCTGGAATTTAGCCATCTCAATTCTGTACTCAAGGATGAAGCAGTCCACTTATTTTTTTCTCTCTCTCTTAGAACTTGTTGCTCCTTAAATCTTTTGTATGAGCTCCATTAAAACCTGGGTTTATTAAAGAAGTTCCAGTGTAACTGTACCCTCCATTTTTATTCCACTTCAAATATTTCACCTTTAAATATAATAATTCAGTCATTAATGAAAGTAGTCTTGACATATCAGCACTTACTTATTTATATATTTATTTATTTGAGATGGAGTTTCACTCCTGTTGCTCAGGCTGGAGTTCAATGGTGTGATCCTGGCTCACAGCAACCTCCGCCTCCAGGGTTCAAGCAGTTCTCCTGCCTTAACCTCCCGAGTAACTGGGGTTACAGGGCCCGCCACCATGCCCAGCTAATTTTTGTGTTTTTAGTAGAGATGGGGTTTCACCATGTTGACAAGGCTGGTCACGAACTCCTGACTTCAGGTGATCTGCCCTCCTCAGCCTCCCAAAGTGCTGGGATTACAAGCGTGATAATATCTATTAAACACATTTCATTATATTGTCTTCCCTCTGGGCAAGATTTCTCTGAGCATTTTAAAAATTGATTTTATTTTATCATTGTAATGGAAGGAATAACACCTAACGAGTCAGAGACCACATACTACAGATCTGGCTCTGATGGTTAATTGCTGGGAAAATTTGGATGAGTTATTTTACCTTGCTGAGTCAGATGCTTCCAGTACAATATTTGAAATAGAGTTGTCACTCACCTCACAAATCTGTGCTATGTAAATCAATTTAAAGTATATGGAACAACTTTTTCTTATATATTAACTTTGATAACCACCATGAACATTATTAGTTTGTAGTAATTTTTAATACGTAATAACAATACACCAGGCCACCCTCAAAAGTATAGAATAGAAGCTTCCAAATTAATTTAAATCATGATGAAATTCATTATATAAAACCAGATTATTTTCTATTTAAAAAGGTATTCTATCAGTTTTTGGAAATTTATACCATCAGTAATTATTCTCCATCAAGAATACTGTTCTTATGAGTCACTGTTTCATTTGACACATAAAATGTGCTTGACAAAAATAGATATATGGTGTATTTTACAGATACTTTAAGTCACATAAAACAAGTGTGTGTCTTTGGGTAAATTATTAAAGTCTTTTTTTCTACATACAGTTATCATAAGAGTACTTGTTGTTTCTTGTAATAGGAAGCATTTTAAAAATAGATTAAAGAAGACAGCATATTTGATTTTGATTCATAGACATCTGTGAGTTATTTTATAATGCCGCAATTATTGGCAAGGCATTACAATAAAAATGATTGCATGTACTAATAGTAATAATGGTGACCAGAGAAAATAGACTGGCTTGAGGAATCATTGAACTCCATCATCGGGTATAAGTATCTCATACAAATAATTAAAATTATAGGTAACTAAATTTTCTAAGGAAATTCTCTCCATTTTTATAATTTAGAATAAAACAAATATGAGCTACATATTTCTGAGATACACTTTTATTTTCATTCTAGCAGTGTTTTCTATTTGTATATTTACCTCTTTACCATAGCCAAGAAAAATCTATCTCAGAGAGAACAAATTATAGAACCTTAGAATGTAGGTCATTTAAGGCCAATAATGGAAAGAGTTGAAATGATAATTTCTCCCATAATGCCATTTAACTCATCTATAAATGGTAAACCTATGTTATTTTTACATTAATAATTATAAAATTATTTTTTAAAACATGAGCATCAGAATCTAGTGAAGAGTTTGTAATCTAAATAAATTTAACTGAATTTAATATGTATTGTCTTACCAATCTCATCAATATATAATCTTGGAACGCAATGTCCTCTACATCTCTGGGTTCCACTTTCAGCTTTTCTACTCATCTTTATGTTTTACAGGAGTATAAAATGACAATATTAATAGAGGAAATATCTCACTTACTTGTTGACAAATATTTTAAAGAGCATATTAAATTAAAACACTTTGAAAACATTGGAAATTCATAGATGAATAAGATCTAATATCTACTCTAAAGAAACTTTCAATCTAGAAGGTTCAAGCCTGAACCATTCTTACCGAAAAGTAGTTTTACTATATATTAAATAATAGATATAATACATATAAATATACATGCATTAATATGTATTTTATGTACACATTAAAATATTCAGTATGATTGGTTTTCATTTTCAGTATATTTATGATGTTTATAATTAAATATAATTTAATAAAGTATTTTCTAATGTTTATTTTGTGGGTAATTAGTTTATGTTATGAGGTCTAAGTTTATAATATATGTTTTGGATCATATAGGCACTGAATAACACTAATTTAAATTATTTGATTCATTGAAGGATTCAATGAATTTTACATATGCTAGTTTCAATCTCCAAAGAGAGGTTTAGGATGAGTCAGTATATAACATGGAATTTTTAAAATTTATTAGCACATGAATTACTTTGATGAATATCCCCAGGATCAATATTGAGTAGAACATAACATACTTTGGGAAACACCAGCTTCATATATTTGAATAATTTAAAGGCAGAAAAAAAGTTTCATATTCAGTAAAATTGCCTTTTTTATTCTTTATAAATATTTATATATCTATTCACACAAAAATATGTTATAGAAACATTTAAAATAAATCATTATTTAGTTGGGCTAACACTGAACCAAAAAAAAAATACAAATAGAAATGTAATGAAATTGTACAACAAAGTTAACACATTACATTACACTTCATGATTAGTTTCATAATCTGTAATACAAGGTTTCCAATGTCATCCAGTTGGGGGAAAACAGATTTAAAAACAGGCCAGCTTAGCTTCCTCAGCCTAAAATTATTTAAAAATTTCATTACCCACAAAAAGTTTCATTACCACACTGCCAGGGAGGTTGGGAAATACAGAAGAATATACAGCTACTAAGAGTGGTTCAAAAACCTCTGGTATAACTATTTTTTTACAGAAAAAGAATAGAAGACTACAAACTGGGTTCAGTGTGTACTGCTTGGGAGATGGGTGCACCAAAATCTCACAAATCACCACTAAAGAACTACTCATGTAATCAAATACCACCTGTTCCACAAAAACCTATGGAACTAAAACAAATAAAACAATTGCTACCTCAAAATAATACTGAAATAATATTTAAAATGAAAAAGGTCAAGATGTGGTGGCTGATACCTTTAATCCTAGCAATTTTGGAAGCCGAAGAGGGAAGATTGCTTGAGGCCAGGAGTTTGAGAATAGCCTAGGCAACATAGCAAAAACCTGTCTCTACAAAAAATTAAAATAAAAAAAGTTAGTCCAGCTTAATGGCTCATGTCTGTAATCACAGCTATTCAGAAGACGGAGGTGGGAGGATCGCCTGAGCTCTGGAGCTCAAGGCTGCAGTGATCACTCCACTGCCCTCTATGCCACCCACACTGCTGTCCAAATTGAGTGACAGAGCAATATCCCGTCTCAAAAATAACAGAGCCTACAAAAGTAATAATACAAAATAAATAAAAAGAAAAATACTTTTTGCAGAATAAGTCTTCTGAATACATGAGATTTAGTCATAGCATTTGTGGGGAGGAAAAGACTATGCTCTCTAATGGCTAGTACATGATACCAGTTAAATTAAATCACAATCAATCAGTTGTTATTTCCACTGACCATTTCACTAACCTGTCTGCTAAAAACTTAAGTCAATCTAAGCTTTCTAAATCATTTTACAATTTTTAAATCAAAAATGTGATCTTGCAAGAGATATCCATTAGCAGCAATATCTATACATGTGCACATGTACATACAGGTATATGATGACATTGGCTTAAATTACATACATGCATGTGTGTAATTCTAAACTCCTTTAGAAGTTAAGGAGATTGTATATTTACTCAAAAGGACTGGTTTTAGATAATATCACTCTGGCCAATATATGTAGTGGTCAGATGGTGCCCACTTCCTGGATTAACAGGGCCTAAAAAAGAGCTTGACACACTCACTCCCAAAAAATTTTTTAGCAAGAATGAAAGGATAATCTAGTCTTGTTATAGTTGAACATAATATAAAGACTTTATTGTGGTGCAATGATATGATTTTGCTCTGTGTACAAAGACAATTTTATCTCCAAAGTCAGGGTATAGTGAATGAGAACATTCATGAACCAAAAATCTATCCGTGCTGAGTTATTCAGTGAGAAATGCAATGCAGACAATCTATTCTTGCCTATATTATTCTTTATCTAAAGAGGGGAGATTTCTTCTATATTTCAAAAATATGCATACCTTTAGGATCACTTGAAAGTAAAAAGGATAATATCCACCAATGAAGGATTTTGTGTAACACCATAATTTCTTGAAACACCTTTGATTGGTTACCAAATCACTACATCATACTTATAACTTCTCATGGACTATAATATGAATGCAAAACTAATGACAATTAAGTCAGAGGAAGAAAAACATCACAATAAAATCTTTTTTATGATGCACATAAACATGCATCCAATAATCAGAAATTAATCAAATTGTATCGCTGAAATAAATTACATGGTATATATCCACTGTATATAATAAGTAGTATAACTATATTTCACAATACAATACTGTTTTTGAGTGGTTCCCATTCCCAAAGGATCGAGATAGGAATGTGCATTGTATCCATTTTTTTCAGTCCATTTCATGTATTTAAGGGTACAACATTGATTAGAAAATCCTCTGGGAAATACTTCTGTCTTGTAAGACTGCAGGAATAATTCTTGCTTATGTCTTTTCTGTGTATAGAAAGAAAAAGCAGAAAAAAAGCTCTTAAGGAACAAACAAATTATGGATAACATCTAGAGTCACTATACTCTGTTAGATTAACAACCCAAAAAAAAAGACAAAGTGTTTGTGTCTGCCTTCACTAGAGCCTGAAATAGGAAAGAAAAAAAATGTGCACATGTTCCCCATCTTTACTATGGCTAGAGTAGTGTAGAATCTTTCACTGAAGTTAATAATGTCTGTAATATAATTCACCACAATGCATTCATGAAGAGAGAAGTAATGTTCACCACTACTCAAACTGTTTGAGACTCAGGATCCCTTTACACACTTAAATATTGAGAACTTAAAGACCTTTGTGTTTGGCGGGGGAGGGGGCATTTCCATCTACTAATATTTAGTATTAGAAATGCAAATAGAAAAATTTAAAATATGGATTTATTAACTTGTTAAAATAGCCCTAATAAACCCATTACATGGAGCCATAAATATTATGCATATTATCATTTTAAAGCTACGTTTTCAAAAATCTAAAAGGTAATACATTGTTTACATTTTGCAAATCCTTTAACTTTCTGACTTAATAGAAGATGTTGGGTTCTTATATCTGCTTCTGCATTGAATTGTTGTGATATCTCACATAACATTATACTTCATGTAGCCTGTTGAAAACTAAACCCTACATTTAAAAAATAATAATGCAAGAAAAACTGTGAATGACATCTTAGTAGTATTAGGAAAACAGTTTGGGCTTGGCAGCCTCCCTAAAAGGGCCAAATTTAAGAAATGCTCCACAAGAAAATAAAGTTGATCTAGCTGGCTCAAGGATTCTGGGAAAACAGAACTTAACATTTTATATCATAGAAAATTTAAATAGCATTATGTTCCACAGCATGGGTTTGAGGAGAAATGAGAATAGTTATCAAATTCTGGTTATATACCATGTCACCATTTGCTTTTTTCAGTAGTGTTATAAGGAATAGATCTCTGAAATAAATAAATAAATAAATAAATAAATAAATAAATAAATAAAGTTACCATTTATTTGAAATCTTGCTGTGTGCGAGTTACTCTCCTAAATATTTTACATTTCTCTACCTAATTGAAAGCTTACAACAGCTGCATGACATAGTATAATTATTATCTTTAAATTTGATATGGGGAAATTATCACACAGTCTAATTAACATTCTCACAGTAAAAGCACAAGTGCTAGAGCTATGATTTGTCTCTGATCTGTCTGAATGCGGAGAATGAAATTTCTCATCTCTCTTTGTCTTATTTTCTTATCCCTACACTTGTCAAAAAATATAATATATATAAATTTAGTAGTTATTAAAAATATATACAAATATATTATTTTATTTTTACACATAAAGCTAATGAATGTCCCAAATGAAAATGTGCATACTTGTCTTCAGTTTCCAACATCTCCATCATCAGGTCATTTATATTCCTCTTTGCTGAGGATAATCTTAATAAATTTATATGTGCACAATATCAAAGCAGCAAATTGAAAGAGAAACATATCAGGTCATATGTTCAGATCATAAATTCTGCTGCAACAATTCTAAATAAAACTTTTGAGGAAGAAAATAATGTCTTGCAAAAATGTAAATGGCAAAATATCAAGTCTTGTGAATGAGTCTTATGAAAAGTTTTATTTCACAAACTGAGTTACCAATATATAGGCATTTATTTTATAATTGCTATTTTAATTAATCTAGTTATATTTAGTAATTTGTTGGCATTACTGTTTCATAAGCACTAAGAAGTTATAGTCTCATTGAAAAGAGTCAAATAAAAAAATTAAATCTTAACTAATAGTATCTGTATTTCTTCAGTAACTTTTAACCTGAAAAGTAGTCTATGCTTTGTAAAAATGTTCATGTGTAATTCATATTTTAAAAAGCAAGAAAATATACTCTAGAACCTGAAAGAGTGATTTGGACGGATTAAGTGGTATTTAGTGGAAAATATAGCTCACAAAATCCACCAGCGCAACAAATCATAGTGGAATCCCACTGACTCTTTTCTGTGTGGAATACGGTAACACAACCTAATAAAAGTATGCATAGCAGTAAGGGAAGGAAATATTCAAGAAACATGACAAACAATCTGGACTTTAAAGTAGCTGTCAGGCCCAAACGCATTCAAATTCATAATTGTTGAATAGTATTTTGGCGAAGTTAAAGAAAGGTAGTCACATTCACTGAAAAATGTTAAGAGCTTAGTAATAAAAATCAAACATAGTATGTAACAGACACAAATGAAAATCAGACACCACATTATGGCTTTGTTACATTTATAAGTTTCAACAACAATATTCAGAAACCAATAATGTTAAATTGATAGTTATTGATTTGTTAGTGTTTGCATGGAGGCGTTGCTGATACAAATGAAAAAGCTTTTGCATAAATACTTATGTGCTTTGTTTCGGCTTTCTCTTTTGTGCATGTAATATTTATATTCCTTTAAACACTACTATGATTATAAATAATAGCTGACTACTAAATTTTATTTTATAAAAAAACGTGATGAGTTGAGTTCTTGCCACTTCTGCTACTGTTCAGGAATATTCCATCCTTATGTATTGCTCTCTGGAATTATAATGAATAATTAATGATTAAAGCTTACATCTATTAAAATAGAAGTACTGAGAATTATTTATAAAATAATAAGATGTATCAAACAACCTGGAGTCATTTAAAGTATATATGTATTATTATAAATAATTTCATGTGCCAAAAGAAAAATTGTATGCAGACTATGTATAAACACGAATGAAGTAATAGTTTAGTTTGTATACATTTTTCTCTAAATCTTAGGAATATATGGATACATAGTTATATGGAAAAATAAAATAAAATTTAGTAGTCAGCTATTATTTATAATCATAAGTATTTATTCCCTAGAAACATATAAGATGTAAGATGAAATATGACTTAAGTTCAATAAACACATATGTTTTACAAATCAACAAACTGTTGTGTTTATCAATAGATGGAGAGCTCAGGCTGAACCTTGCAGGAGATCATAATTGGAAAAAATAATAATAATGCTTAGAAAATTATTTTTTATTTAAATAAATTATCTTTCCCTTTACAGATGTTTTTAGAATGTAAACATTGTAAGCAACAATGGTTTGATTTTCCAATCAAGATTTTAACATTATTGTTATCTTTTAAAGAAAACATGCTATCACTGAATTATGTAAGATATAATTATATTGAATAAATTTGACTGTGTAAACCAATACAACAGGTCAAAAGAGCTATATAGGCGAGGACCAGAAAACGAAGGATTGTTAAGAGCTCGGGGCTGACCACATTGGAACAGAGGAGAAGCAGAGGAAACAAAGAGAACAGGTGTTCATGAGTATGCAGAAGTTCCCTGGGCTCAGGCTTTAGTTAACCTACACATGTTTCAAACTAGCCTCCTGCACCCATTTAGACATGGATTTAGAAAGTCGGGGGAGATGAAATTTCTGTGATACCACACATCCAGATCTGTAGTGTGAAAAAGAAAAGTGTGATTTAAACATTAAATTAAGATTTTTCAAAGACCTTCATTTGGTTTAAGGTATAGAAATAGACCTCCCAAATTGTCAATGTTAAAACTAATATGTAAGATCTCTATTTAGAATTATTTTGACAAAAATTAGTTTAAGAAAACATTTATTCTACAAAATCTAGCGCATTTGGTCTTTTTCTTCCTAAAAATCTTTATATGAACTAAACTCCTGCAAAGAAATTAAACTTTTCTTAGTGAACTCTAATAAAAGCAGTAAAATAAATTTGATTCTTCAGAAAGTGATTTATTCCTTAATCAACACGTACATTAAGTGGGGAAGGTATCCAACATAATCTATGTATCAAGAGTTTATATCCCTATTTATAATTGCTTTAAACTATGAAACATTTATTTAATTATATTAAAGAAAACACTAAATTGCAGCTCAGGAAGAATGAAGTGTAATGTCTGCGTAACATCACGAAGTGGTGTGGGTATACAGTGAGGGTCCCATATGGTTTGCTTTATTAACGTCACACAACTTCGAAAACTGATCCCCTGATACAGATATGAGAGGCACTGAATTTTGATTGTAAAGGTTTATGATAATTATATTTTGAACATTTAAATGTGTTTTTATTCCTAAGGTCTGGGAATTGGGAACATGTTCTATGTGTTTTATGAAGATGGAATCAAAGTGATACAACCCATAGAATGTGAATTTCAGAGGCACATTAAGCCTAGTGAAAAGCTCCTTGGATTTCAGGCAAGTATCTAAAAAGTTCCTTTGACATTTCATGCAGAAATTTTGTTAAGTAGAATTATATTTTGGAAATATAACAAAACGTATACATATATGAGACTTCTGTTGGAAAAAAATTATGAAACCCATGATATTCGGTGTTATTCTTTTTAGGTTTTATATCTGAGGAGGAAAATAATATATTATGTATTCCTAAATATTTGCTTGTAATTAAAATGAAGGTAAGAAAAGCGAAATAACAGGATGAACACGACCTGCAATAGCTTTGCCTGCTCTCCAGTTTAGAATACCTCCTGTATTTATAGGTAATATTTACTTCAAGAAAATAAAAGAAAATAATCTGGTGGGAAGCTGGTGTATATTAGATGCTTTATAAATGTAAAACCATTTTTATTCTTCATCTCATTCTTCATGAGGTCCCAATGGAATGGACAATTCAGATAAATAAGGAAAAATATCAAATGTTTTCAACTCCTCATTTCATCCTACCAGTAGGCAGTGTTGCTGTCATATACTAATACATGGAGACAATAATTTATACCTTAAATCTATGCCCTAGAATGAAAAGAAGGAAAAAAATTATGAGAGGAGATACTATAGGTCAGTTTCCTCCTAGATATTATGTATGACAAACAAATATAGTGTCCTTTCATTTAAAAATATTTCAGCCATAGGCTAAATTACTAAGTAAAATTCTTACCATTTTGGTTAAGTTATAACTTAATTATACATACAAAAAATCTTAAATTGCACATTTTATTTTATTTGTATTTTATTTTATTTTAAGACAGAGTCTTGCTCTGTCACCCAGATTGGAGTGCAATGGTGCAATCTCGGCTCACTGCAACCTCTGCCTCCTGGGTTCAAGCAATTCTCCTGCCTCAGCCTCCCAAGTAGCTGGGATTACAGGCATCTGCCTCCACACCTGGCTAATTTCTGTATTTTTAGTAGAGACGTGGTTTCAACATGTTGGCCAGGCTGATCTTGAACTCTTGACCTCGTGATACACACTCCTTGGCCTTCCAAAGTTCTGGGATTAGAGGCGTGAGCCACTTCACCCGACCCTATTTTTTTTTAATAATCTTACGTTATCGTTATTAAGTCAGTCTTTGAATAAGTTGTGTTTTGTGCATATATGTATGCAATACATAAACACATGAATAAAAACAAATTATTGCTGATAAAAGAAATAATTTAAGCCATGCTCATATTTTTACAAAAACATTCTGAATAAGAAATATAGACTAACATGCAGATATAGGTAGTGTGGTGTTCAATATAAATATTATTATTTAGATCAGAACAAAATAATTTTATAGGAGAGTGTTTCTGATTTCTACAGGAATAGCAGTTTTGCAGCTAATAACATATATGTCTTGGCTATATCACAGAATTTGAAACTTCAATTACTAATACTAATAAGATAGGCTGTGAAATTCATACTTTTCATCACAAAACTATCACTTCAGGTATTTGATTTGCAAATTTAGAGACAAAGAATGTTCTTCCTGCACCACATGTGTGCTATTTCAGGGTATCAGTAAATGCTTCATTACTATGTGACTCAAGTCTTAAAGAGCATGCTTTGCTTTCCCAGAACATTTCTTGACAGCTCTGGGTGAGTTAATTTAATAACTTGGAATCTCAAGTTAAAAAAACAAGCTAAAATTTGATGTGACAGTTTTGTAACATGACAGGGCAACAAGGATGTCAGCATTATTTGCCTGAATTTCTCTCTCTTTAAAGCTTTATAATACTCAGATGTCCTCCTAAAACAACTAAAGAAAAACAAGGTAGAATTGTGTATATTTATTTATCTATGCATACACATATTATTTCTCTGTGTATCCAATTAAATATGTGTATTTGTCTATGTATACATATATATGTATATGTATACACATACATAGAGACATAGAGATGTAGGACAAAGCAATGTGATGTATACAGCTCTCTATGTATACATATATATTTATGTATACCTACATAGATAAATATACATAATATATAAGATACAGAGAAAAGTTACATATGCAAACTATGTATAATTTTCTGATAAGAAATTAAATATTAAAGAGGAAATAGAAACCAAATATCAATGATGACAACTTTAACTTATTTTCTTCAACCAATGAACTCTTATTCACAAACATACACCAACAGTGACAAAGCAGGGATAACTAGTTACTAATAACTAATCTGCTATATCAGATTATATCAGTCATAGCCCCTGGAAATCTACAGTCATATTGTGTGTGAGATAAATATTAGAGAATATGAAGTTATTTTAGAAACAATATACTTCTACATAAAACTACATGCAAGGATAGAAAGTTTGCATTCCTATACTATATTAAAAAGTTTATAAATGTTTCTGTACTCTTATGGAAGAGTAATGAAAGGAGTAAAAAGAAAAGCAGGTTTGCATTTTTAAGAAGGGAGAAAACTATCAAATAGTGTTTTGGTTTTGAAAACACTTATAACATTTTTACTGCATTGGATGTTGAAATTAAAATACAGCTCAAAATTTAAGGTGACTAACATTTTGTAAAGCACCAAGAATAATATCAAAAGGGGAAATGTTAAAACTAATTTCTGCTTATGATTTTTAAATGCAAAATATATGGAGAAACACTCATGACATAAAAGAAATATATTTCTTATGTAATTATTATATGCCATATATATGAAAAGAGGCTAGAGTAAATTAAATTCCTTTTATATTACTCTGCCATTTTTCATTCTTTAATATAAAATAAGCTTAAATAATAGGAATATATATATATACAAATACTGTCATGTACATACAAGTATACAGCAATAGAATGAGAAGTGCATTGATCATGTTATGCTTTGAGAATAAGTGTTGAAGTAAATAATTTTTACTTGAAGGTAATATTTTCTACATTTAAAAACAAGATAGATGGAAATTTCAGAGCATGGAAGCTATTTGGTGCTACATTCTCTTAAGAATATATTTCTAATTACAAAGTAATTTCATGAGAAATTTGTTGAACATTATGTAATCAGAAAATATTTATCCAGAAAAACAGAATCAATAGGCTCTCCATTTCTATCTCTATCTGTCTCTATCTCTACTGCTACCACTACCTCTACCACTACGTTTCCCTCTATTTCTGTCTTTTGATTTCTATCTCTATATCTTTTTCTCTATCTCCTATATGTTTTATTTTAAGGAATTGGCTCACACAATTGCAGGTGGGATATGCCAAGTCCAAAATTTGTAGGGTTTGCCAGCCAGAAGGAAATTCAGATAAGAGCTGATGTTGCAGACTTAAGTCCAAAATCTACTGGTCTAACTGTCAGTCTGGAAACTTACACAGGAGTTGAAGTCATAGTCTTGAATCTGAAATTCATGGAGCAGGCTGGAAACTCAAGCAGGATTTCTATGTTGAAGTCTTAAGGTAGAATTCCTTCTTTTTGTAAAAACCTTAGCCTTTGCTCTTAAGTCCTTCAACTGAGTAGATGAGGCCCATAAACATTATGGAGGGTAATCCGTTTACTTAAAGTCAACTAATCATAAATGCTAATCACCTCACAAGCATCTTCACAGCAACATCTAGACCAGTATTTGACCAAACAACTGGACACCATGGTCTAGCCATGCTGACGTATAAATCAACCATCACATCTTCCTGTCTGTTGTAATCAAGGATTAAGTTTGATTAGTGTTTGTGTTCTCAACATGCTCGGTACAATGTCTTACACATGACAGGCCAAGAAACATTTGTTAAATGAATTTAACAAAAATTCCGGCCGGGCGCGGTGGCTCAAGCCTGTAATCCCAGCACTTTGGGAGGCCGAGACGGGCGGATCACGAGGTCAGGAGATCGAGACCATCCTGGCTAACACGGTGAAACCTCGTCTCTACTAAAAAATACAAAAAACTAGCCGGGCGAGGTGGCGGGCGCCTGTAGTCCCAGCTACTCGGGAGGCTGAGGCAGGAGAATGGCGTAAACCCGGGAGGCGGAGCTTGCAGTGAGCTGAGATCCGGCCACTGCACTCCAGCCCCGGCGACGGAGCGAGACTCCGTCTCAAAAAAAAAAAAAAAAAAAAAAAAAAAAAAAAAAAAAAAAAAAAAATTCCATTGCTTTAAGCCTTAGCTATTCATTGTTTTATGCATTCTCTAAGTTTAAAAATGTATACATCTAATTCTCTCTCCACCTTAATACTTCTCCTTAATTTACAATTGCCATGAAACAATATTCTTCTTTCAATGTGTTTGTGAAAAATGTTTCATAGAGTAATTTATCACTGAATTGTTTCAGAATGACTATAACCTCATGGATCTATTAATTCAGGATCACGTAGTGATAAGTTCCTGTGTAAATGCACTGTATATGAGTTTTTAGTACCAAAAAAAACACTAATGTGTTTCATTTTAGAAGACAGATTTCTTGAGTGCCCTTGTTGGAAATGAGTCTTTTGGAATCATTTTTTCCCATGAAAAGGGATTAAATATGAATATAATATTTTTCAAATTCATGGTCACCATTAAGAGAGAGCAGCAGTGTACTTCCCAATATAACTCATTGATCAATAAAGTTTAGATA
Organism: Rhinopithecus roxellana; assembly: GCF_007565055.1. NCBI lineage: Eukaryota > Metazoa > Chordata > Mammalia > Primates > Cercopithecidae > Rhinopithecus > Rhinopithecus roxellana. The sequence goes on along the minus strand of NC_044550.1, from coordinate 91,699,730 downwards.
AGACCTGATATATTTAGAGTATAGAATCAAATCTCTCAGAAAATGGTGTTATGCTTGCTGCAAATAAAAACTCAATTTTGGTGTAATGTCAGATTACGTTAGGTTTCAGGTTTTGATGGTGAGTTGATGAGAATATATACAACAGACTTTTAGTTATTTTTCATCTTTTTTCCATCTTGTTATGTAGCTTTATTAGATACGATTATTTCCATATTTATCCCAGTTGTACACATGATTTCATCATGTCACCTAGAGTATGAACTTCAAGCAAATAGAGTTCTATTTCAGACTTATGGATTCAGGACTCAAATTGAAAAGGAATTTGGAAAAATGTTAAAAATACAGGCTCAAAAACAAGCTTTCCCAAGATCACCACCTTGGTTACTCTTCTGGTTTTCTACTATGGTTCCATCCTTATCTATCACTCTTTTATTCTTTGACACTTTTTCATTCAGTCACCTTCTTTGCTTGTTACAGATCTAGCTGCTGCTCTTCACATATGCCATGGTATTACTTATTATTTAATGGATCCTAAAATAAGTTTAAAGAAAACCGTGTGTTTTATTGTGCATATATCTTATATTGTGGAACCTGAAAGATCTATTACTGATTTGTTTTTGTTGTTGTTTTGTTTTGTTGAAACAAGGTCTCACTCTTTCGCCCATGTTGGTGTGCAGTGGTGCATTCATAGCTCACTGCAGTCTTGAGTTCCTGGGCTCAAGGGATCCTTCTACCTCAGCCTCGTGGGTAGCTGAAATCACAAGTGCACATCACTGAATCTGATTAATTAATTTCAATTTTTTGTAGAGATGGGGCCTCACAAGGTTGCCCAGGCTAGTCTCTAATTCCTGGGCTCAAGAGATTCTCCTGACTTAACCTCTGAAGCTGTAGGATTACAGCCATGAGCCATCTCAGCCAGCCTATACCCGGTTTTAATGCTAACTTAAATTATACTGAACTGTAGAACTGAACTCATTATACTTTATACAGGGAGTCTGATGTAAGTCTCCTCTAAAATGTCTGTTATCCAGGTTTGGAGTTTCCACAAGCCAAAATTATTTTACCTTTATAAACTACTGTTACCAGTCCGTTAGAAAAGATTTCTTGCATAGGAACAGGTTGTTTGTAATGTCCAGAATACTTATGTTTCAAGAAATTGAAACTGGGATTAAAAATTGGAAAGCTCAATGGTCCACATTTCTTTCTCTACTGTTGTTGACCTTTATCTCAAGCAAAGCAATCTTCAGGGTGTTCATCAGTTCCCTTGCTCTGTTTCTAGTCCAGTTATACTTCTGCAAACTTGGTCCTCAAAAACAGTCGTTTGAAATACCAGCCTCTTTACATGATGCAGACAATTCATTTCCCCGTGAAGCCCGGGAGTAACCTTTTGAATACAACCATCTTTCAGAAGCGGAATCAAAATGTTTCCCCACTTATTTATTTATTTTTTTTCCTCAGGGCGTCTCTTTTCAAACGTGGCTTAATTTACAGAGAGTTACAGAATGGTAGCAATGTGAGCTTTCGTCCCTTTGTGGTTACAATGATATCCTGCACAGAGCTTCCTGAAGAGAGGAATGTAAACTATTTCTAACTATTCCTTAGAAGATTATTCTGTAGATTTAAAAAGAAATGAATTTAAGAAATCAGTGCTTGACATCGTAGATGTAAAGAGGTCTTATAAAGCTTCCTTAATAATCACACTGTTTTATAATTCTCACTTTGTGTTTCTGATAAGCTTTAATATGTAAACTTAAAATTGGGGAGAACAACAGTGGAAAGCTCATAAATGTAATGGAGTTGTATAGCATTATTAAGTGGGCCAAGCAGCATATGAAGTCCTTTCAAGAGATTATCGCTAACAAGTAGCCAAGGTATTTGGATGAATGTGATCAGAATGATGTGTGTCTCAGACAATCCATCGACAACATTTTTATATGACGAATAAGGACTCACTTACACGCATGTAAAAGTGCCTTCCACACACTTTACAAATAAACGTGTTTAAGTTTATTTAGATTTTTCAATAGAAACTTCTTAAAGGTAAAATTGAAGATTTTGACAGAAAAAAATATTGATACAAATATATTTAAACATCAAAACCTTTTACTTGAGATTTACAAAATCACACAAATCTATCATATTAGATGTGTCTGAAAGAATACTTAGTCTTTTCATCTAAGATTTATTTTAACACAAAAAAAGTACTTATTTTTTCCAGGTAATTTTCATGGCAAATATAAAATAAAACAAAATATTTTATTATAAAATACAATATATTATTCCTCCATGTTTCCCTATGTCTAGTGCCAGCTAGATCAATTGCTACATTTAATCATTAAAAAAGGTAGTTAGCGATGGTATTTCTTAAATTATCAATATTAAATATTGTCTGTTGGTGTTCTTCTATGAAAGACAATAATTTTGCTTATACAATTCTAATAACTTTTTCTTCCTAATATATTGAAAATTATATAATTATTTTGCATACTCATGGGTTAGATTTACAATTTAATGATTAAATCTTTAGCTTTTATTTTTCTCAACATTTCTAAAAATTTTCATTTAACTATAAGTTTCTGAATACTGGCTTCATTTCTCATTGTTTACTTTTGATATTTCAACAATAGTTCTCACAATTTCAATTTAACAGTGAAGACATCCATTTCTTTAAATTTTTTTTCCATATTTTAAAAAAGTTACAAATATCAGTTTGGAGGTGGTGAGGGAAGGAAAGCATACTACGGGAAACTGTGTTTCAATTTTATTTTACTAAATGTTTCTATTGGTAAATATTAAAAATTAACTCTTCAGTATTTAAAAATACATTTACATTTCTCTGTGTACTATATAATTATTTTATATACCATGTTGTCTGCATGGAAATTAAGAAAGAACTATATAATAAGAATTACAATGAAAATAGCTTAAACTTCAAAATTATCATTCATATTTTAAGTATGTAAGCTGCCAACTTATTGCTCATTATAACTTGCTTTTTTCTATCTTAGTCATTTATTTTCAAAATGTTGTTGATCCAATTTTAGAGGACATATCATGGGTTGCTTGGCAAATTAATGGCATAGTCAATATTTCATCTAGAACTTGCCAAGCAAAAGCATAGTTGCGCCATGAGCTATGCTGTCCACCTATTTTTTTAATTTTAGAAAACAACAGAATTAAAGTAGCTGCTGTTTTCATGTAAACACATATTACATATATATGCATATATACATGTTAACAGAAAGGTGTACTAGAAGTTATGTTCTGGCTATATTTTAAAATAAATATTTCATAGTATGCCTCTACAGTCGTTTATAGATGAGATCTAAATTTGACCCATTTAATATTGACTTCCAAATTATTACTCATGCATGGAGGTTTGTTTACTTGTTTATCCGTATTTGGAATTTGCTTTGTGTCAAGCATTGTGATAGGCAGGGGAGAAAAAATAATAATATAACAGATACATAAATTTTAAGCACACTCAAGTGTAATGGTTGCTCTTATAGACAGATGTACACTGAGGGCACAAAAAGAGAAATAATACTACTGAATTTCTCCTAATTTAAATATTTTTCAAAAGATCAGGAAACTAGACTGTCTTAAAGATATAGAAGGGTAAAAGGGAGATGAAATTGGTATGTGGCTGCATATTGTATAATCCTATTATAAATCTCATTTGTATAGCTTTAAAGAAAATTTAACATAAAACACATTTCAAGGGTGCAACTACTGCTGGAATGGGGAATGGGATCTATTTGTTGGCTGTCTCTTTCTCTCTTTTTTTCTTTTTTGAGACAGTCTCACTCTGCTGCCCAGGCTGGATTTCATTGGCGTGTTCTTGACTCACTGCAACCTCCGCCTCCCGGGTTCAAGCCAGTCTCCTGCCTCAGCCTCCGCAGTAGCTGGGATTATAATCGCATGCCACCACGCCCAGCTAATTTTTGTATTTTTAGTAAAAACGAGGTTTCATCATGTTGACCAGGCTGGTCTTGAAGTCCTGACCTCAGGTGATTTGCCCACCTCTGTTTCCCAAAGTGCTGGGATTACAGGCATGAGCCACCACGCCCGGCCTGTTGGCTCTCTCCTAAGTGTTGTTGCTTCCATCCTGAAAAAGAAGCAATCAGCTCTATCCCATCTCTATTTTAAAGTGAAAAATTAATTCCTTATGATAGGAGCAAAGGAGAAAGATTACATGTTTAAAAATGTATATATCTAGTATCATTTACATTCAAAACTTAACTCTGTAATCTGTGATTTTCACTAAACAGTAGCTAATGTAATTTCACAAAAGATATCTAATAGCCGATAGCTCCCTTTTGAACTTACTTGAAAAATTAAAAGATAGGATTAAATAATAGCATACTGATTATATAATCTGTATATATTTCTAAGGATTTACACTGAACTAAATCACCGGGTCAGGTTTTGTGAATTCTCAATATTGTTTTCAAGTTGTTATTCTGAAGAATTTTCCTAAAATGGATAATGTGACCTGGAATCCTATTTAAATTTTCAGTAAAAAAAAGAGCCCAGATAAAATGTAATATTTTATAAATATGATAATAAATTTATAGTTATAAATGTAATGGACAAAGATAATGTGCTTTTTATTTCTATGTTTTCATCTCAAATGAAGGTAGGTACAGAGCCAAGGTCTTTAAGTAAATGATGCTTTTTAAAAAACAAATCTTTTGGCCAGGCGCAGTGGCTCATGCCTATAATCCCAGCACTTTGGGAAGCCGAGGCAGGCGGATCACGAGGTCAGGAGATCGATACCATCCTGACTAACACGGTGAAACCCCATCTCTACTAAAAATACAAAAATTTAGCCAGGTGTGGTGGCGGGCACCTGTAGTCCCAGCTACTCGGGAGGCTGAGGCAGAAGAATGGCGTGAACCTGGGAGGCAGAGCTTGCGGTGAGCCGAGATCGCGCCACTAGGAGCAAGACTCATCTCAAAAAAAAAAAAAAAAAAAAAAAAAATCATTTTTATGGGTTTCCTTTAAATGATAAAACATAGCAATAGTATACATGTATAACAACTCTTTGTCCAATATTACTTTACCACATAAGTGTATGAAATCAAATGCAAAGCTCCTTTAGTCATTATTATGTAGAACAAATTTATGTGTGAATAACAATAATGCTTAAAACTTAAACACATATAATTATCTCTGTAAAACATTTATAGTTTTTAAAGATAAAGTGATTTCATTTCAGAGTAATTTTTTCAGTCAATTGTAGTTTTGTAAACCCTATTAAGCCTTTGTTCCATGTAAGGCACTTCTGTACCAGACAATTTGGAAAGATGGAAGAAAGAAGCACCATCTGTATTGTGAGATTATGTGCCACAGGGAAAAACAAGTTTAATTCCTAAGTGATATACTGTACTGAATCAAATGTGGATAATCCAACAATCACAAACTCCACCTGATTTATCCTTTCATGTCAACATTTTTTAGTTAGTAGACAGAGTGAGATAATCACAGGGAAAGCCTACATATGCATATCTAGCATAGTAATTAATAAAACCTGTCTCATTCCTCAATTAAGTTTCCCAAAAATAGAAATTATACAACATGTGTTATCAGAACTCATGTGTCATTACTAAAAGGAGAGAGAAACATTTAAGGGGGAGAAAGGAGAACTTGTATTATATCGGATGTTCCATCTTCAAACTGTATGACATTTTTCCTTAAAAGTTTGTTTTTGATTATTTTATGAATTTGTAATGATAAGAAATAATGAAATTAATTCCACAATAATATTAGAAATTCAGAGAATCAGAGTAAATTAAATCCAACTAGAATTCATATAAAATGTCTTTTAAAAACTAGAATTTTTATTTCAACAGAATTCATGTCTCTATTTTCTGATCATATGAATAAAACAAATATAATGCAGATTTTGAAATAAAAAAAAAACCTATTAAATGAAAAATCCGGCAGAGAAAATGAATTTTACAATATAGGACTGAAGTTAAAAAACAAACAAAAATTACATTTTAATTCCTGCAGCCATGTTTTAAAAGCTGCATTAAGAAAGTATCCCAAACGCCCTCTTTTCAATGTTTAATAAAAAGGCTGGATATCTATTGTCAGAAAAATTGTACAGAAAGATGTATAATTTTGGCACTTAAAACAAATATTTTATTGATTTTTTCATGATAAGAATTTATTAATCAGCAGTTGGTGGTCAGTTAACTTCATGGATTACGTAGTAATTATTTTCTTTAGTTTTATTTTTTTTCCCTCACTAACCAACCTGCTAACTGTGCTGTGTACCACAAGTTAAAGAAAGAATATCACTGCTCCTATACAATTCAAATATTCATCATATCGAGGAAAGTTTAAACACATCTAATTCTTTAATTCCAACTTACCCATACTAGGTTTAAGTATGTTTGATCCATAAACCCTCATTGTTCATACAATTTGCAATTACCAATATCCATCCAGTCATTTTCTATTATTTTTGCTTTAATATTGTTTCAATTCCAACACCTTTTTATCAATCTCTATTTACTACTTTTTGGACCTAACTCTAGACCTTTTGTCTTGATATTTAATTTGCTTTCCCTACTATTCAAATATATGCCTTTCCCAACAGACATTAAGTGCCTGCCTGTCTTTTCTGTTCTCAGTGTCTAATGGCACCTGGACCTTCCCCCTAGCTAGGATTTCAGCTCCTTTACAATAACTATAAAAGCCAGAAAAGCAACCACCTAGTCCTACATTCACAAAGCATCTAGAATTTGGTTTTTATGTTCTGTAAGCATTTGAAATTTAACACCCTACAGTTGTGTCTTTTTAAACCAGCTTTTCTTTTCTAACTCAATATTTTTATAAACCACTATAACATTTTACATTTAAGCAGAGTTGAAATAATTCAAATAAATTGTTTTTTTTTCATAAAAAATAATTGACAAACTTCTGATTTAATCCTCTCGATTTTCAGGTAAAGAAATGAGAAAGATCAAGTGATTTGCTCAGTCACAGAACTGCCAAACTCCAGATAGAACAAAATTCTCCTTGCCCTATATGCAATAATCATGCCACATTTAAAGTAGCTCTCTAAATCTCTTGAACATGCACAGCAAACTTCCTTCCAAAACATTTGGTAAATGTTTTTAAAGTTTGCATCAAAAACATGTAGACTGTTACAGTTTTTGTCAAATGTAGCACATCGATAATTTTCTATATGAAAATAGGAGGTAACTTTTATTGATCACTTGACCTTTTCAAATATGATTTTATGTACTTCTCACAATAACTCCATGTGATAGCAAATATTATTATAACCAATTTACCAATGAGGTAACAAGCCTCAACAGGTCTACTTGCACAGGTAATATAAGTGCACCCTTGGACATTACACTGAGGTCTCTTTGGCCTCAAATCCTGTTATTTTTAACCTCTCTAATATGTTATCTGTAAAGAGAAAACAATGCTCAGCTTATGATAACATAGTGTTATAAGCTTTGTTTTATTGTATTGCTGAAAGACATAATATATTAAAAGAAAGAATAAACAATTCTGTAATGTAGCCTTTGGACCTCGATATCCTAAAGCAAAATCATGCTACATAGTAGTGTGTCCATGTAGCACAAAGTAGGTAAATACAGCCCCCAAGTTACCATGACTACCTATATTCTGACTAATATGAGAAAGACTGCTTATGATATTATAAATGACATCAGAAATTGAATGGGATAAATTTAACATATCTCATTTTAGAAAAAAATATATTGCTTTGGTTATAAGCAATTAAAAAATTGCTGAAAGTATTTTATTCTCAGTGCTTTAAAAAATGGCCAGATGAGGAGACTATTCAATGCTACCAAATCGTTCAATGCGTTTTTGTAACATTGATTTTTTCCAATATTGCAAAGCGATATTGAAAGGAATTTATATCTAGCATATTCACAAATAGTTCACCCTTGATCATGTGTGTATATAGACAAATATTTCTACATGACTATAAATATATCCTAGGAATCCAAACCTGAATATTCTAATTCAGTACAAAAGTAACTGTGTTGTATTTGTCTTGATTTATGACAAACTGAATAAGTCCTCATTCAGAATAATTATTTATATTCCTTGCATTTGACAAAATGAACATTTTTTCTCCAAGTATTTTATTATTCACTTTCAAAATTTACAGCAATAGACTCAGACTGTGACAGCTTCAGTTAAAAATATATACTTGAAAGAAAGACTGAAAGAGAGAAAGAGAGAGAGCTACAATAAAAAAGCACGAAATCAGTGCTTCCTAAACTCTGTGGGAGAAAAAAAATCACTGATTTTTGCTCATTCTGTTTTTCTCTTGTAAAAACCAGTGGATAGTTTTCACTACATGAAATCCTCCAGGCAAATTTGGCAATACTCAAACTGGTTTAAATACTATTAAATTAGATAGGTCTACTGATCACATACAGGGAAATTATGGCAATGTCAAATTGCTATAAAAGGTTCTCAATGGTTAATTTCAATATCTATGCAATCCTCAGCTTGGTAGCAAATTATATGTCAACTGGCAGCGGTTTACAGACCACATTTTGATTAGTACTACTCTAGAATTCAGTTTCTCAATGATTCTGCATGACATTGCATAGTGTTTAACATCGTGATTGAGTAACATACACCACTTCTTGCCTTTTTTTTTTTTTTTTTTTTTTGGCTATTATAAGTGACATTTAAACACGTATTTACTAAGCAAATATTGTACCTTCAGCATTATGTTTGGGAAATGTAGAAATACAGGAATAGCAAAGGCTAACATTTTAATTGGAAATATAATATATCATTCATTGCCAAATTATAAGTCACAAAATAAAAATTCTGTGGAAATTCAGACAAGAAGAAAATCAGTGAAACACCTCGAAGCTAGGAATGAATTATGTAGGTGTTAGAAATTTGGCTGCCAAATGTAGATTGAAAATAATTTGACAAAGTATTTTGGGGTGCTTTTCAATAGCTGTGGAAAATCATTGTTTTTCATGAAATATTAAGTAGAATGTTCTAGCTGATGGACAGGACATTTGTTGATGAACAATGGATATAAAAGTTATACATTTGTAATTAATTAAAATTCATACCAAATGTATTAATTATTTTTTTACAAAAGAGGGGGCACTAGGAAAGAGTAACTAAAAGAAACTCTGTAGAAAACAGAAAGGATTATGTTGACGGCTCTATTTCCTATGAGGCAATCTTATACATTATTTGTGGCAGGAAGGAACAGAGAGAGTGGTTAATTTACACACATCGGCAACCAAGAGAAAAATCCCAATTCAATTTTCAGTTACAAAAAGTGGGTAGGGACTCTCTGCCTGTCTTAGAAACCTGATTGGTAGAGAAGCATAAAGGTAAAACAATGCGAAACTATCATAACTACTAACTAGATCAGTGAGAGACCCAGGCCTGCAGTATTTCCAGAAGTTTTCAGACTTAAATGCCTTTATTTAATGATATATTAAGACACCAAACCCTTTCTCCCCTCCTTTGTCTCAACACCTGTTTTCTTTCAGTACTTGTCTAACAGTGTCTACATAACAAACATGGGTGGATCTCCAAGCCTCCCTAATTCGGAACCCAAGTTGGATATATACATGTTAGGCCACCTTATTTTTCACATTTGTATTTCTGCGTTCTTCATGATACCAGCGACAGTTTGTTTTTATTCACATAAATTACAGAATGCATTGGTAATCCAAATTATGCAGAAAACCAGATATTTACTGGGTTTTTTGTTTGTTTTGTTTTGCTTTTTTGAGGCGGAGTCTTACTCTGTCACCCAGGCTGGAGTGCAGTGCTGCGATCTCGGCTCACTGTAACCTCTGCCTCCTGGGTTCAAGCCATTCTCCTGCCTCAGCCTCCTGAGTGCCTGGGATTACTTAGGTGTGCACCACCATGCCCTGATAATTTTTGTATTTCCATTTTTAGTAGAGACGGGGTTTCACCATGTTGGCTAGGCTTGTCTTGAACTCCTGACCTGAAGTGATCCACCTGCCTTGGCCTTCCAAAGTGCTGGGATTACAGGCATGAGCTGCTGCACCCGGCCTCATCAGCATTTAATTAATGGCTCTTTCAGTGCTTTAGTTCCCCATCTTCCAAAGTCCATACATTTACTTTTTTTTTTTTTCTAAAAGACAAGACATTTGACATATAAACTATACTTATGTTCAATATATAAGTTTGGAATATTTGTATTGTGAATTTTATTTTGTTACGTTTCTATTCAATAGTCTCCTACTATATAGAACTACTCAGTTTTTTAAAACTTTTCTAATACAAATCACTTTCTTTGTGTTCAGGAATGCAAGTATTTCATCCTTTCTTTGGTTTATTTCTTTCATTAAGTTTTGGATCACCTTTAATACTTCCTTTAAGATAGTGTACTTTTTTGTTCTGTATTATCTCTCTGTTTGAAACCACCTGTTCAACAATTTTCCTAGAAGAAGACAGAGGAGGAAAGTCTGGTGAATGACAAGGCCATAGATTAGTGTCTGGGTATTACCTGACCATGATAGTAATTAGGCAATCAGAACGGATGAGTTTTCAGAGGAATTTAATGTAAAGGAAATAGAGCAGAAAACTAAAGTCTGAGCCTTGACTTTTCTGAAGCCACATCCAGGGAACTGAAGATAAAGTAGCCACCACAGGCAGAAAGAATTTAAATACTATGACAAAAATGATAACTAAGGTCAGAATGTATACTAAAATGGGATCAGCAGCTTTTTTTTTCTGCAAATGGCCAGATAGTAAGTAAATATCTTAGACTTTTCAGGACATATGTCTGTCATTATAACATGAAAGATGCCATAATATTTAAATGAATAGGTGTAGTTGGGTTATAATACATCTTCATTTCTGTAAATTTGAATCTCATATAATGTTTACTTGTCATGAAATTGTACTCCATTTTTTTTTATTTTTTTTCAACCATTAAAAGATAAAGAAAACATTCCTAGTTTCTGGATCATACCAAATTAGGCAGTGGGCCAAATTTGGCCTGCGGGACCATTATTTGAGAATCTCTGCCTTGCAAGAATGAAAGAACCTTTTATGACAAATCAAGTGTCTGAAACAGCTAAATGCAGCCGAAATTACAAGCAACTTGAAAGCAAGCATTCTCTCATATTCATGTTTTCATTTTCAAACATAGCTTTGCACAATATTCTTCACATAGTAAGCTCTCAATAAATGCTTTCCAATGAGAAATAAAGGATAATAAGTGGAAATTCTGAGGCTACTGGTGACTTTGAAAATATATCTTTTAAAATAGATGATGTCATGAAAGCCTGTTTGAAGCATGGTCAGTTTAGAGTGAAAGATTGGGAAATGGAAGAAAGGTTGTTCAAAAGTCTGAAGATAATTAGATGGATGATTGAAATGGAAATATTAATTCAATTGAAGTTGTTTTATGAAGTGTTTCTTAAATTTATGGGGCAATGTTAATGTCTGAATACTTGAATAGTTAAAATTATAAGAAAAATTGAGGGCAGGTCTTTCTGAAAGTAAGGAGTAGTGGACATATCTTTTAAGATTAGATAGAAGGATGAGAGGAGGTAGTCCTGACAACAACTTATTGAGGTGGAAGCAAGGAAAATAGACGTGTTTGTGAGAAATACTTGTCTTTAGGAATGATGCAGGATGACCTGAGAAGGAGAATATGAAGAGGAAGGAAGGAAAGATTGGAATTTAAAGATTTTAAGGCAAAGTATTTTTAATAGGTAATTAGTCTAATAAATGAAAATGGCAACATCCTAGTAGAAGACAAGTGTATATATGGTTCTGTTTGATTTACCTTGGCTTAGCAAATCAGATATTAGTAACATTATTTAAAATGCTAATTAAAATTTATACCATCAGTAGTGATATAACTTGTACTCTTTAATATTTTGGGAAAGTATAATACATGTGTAGGAAATATGTGGTTAAATATGGAAAAGATCCAAAAGAAATAAATTCTAAGTATACATTAGAATTGTCTTTTCCCGGACTCTCATCTCCATTAGTTTATACCTTATGACTTCTGTTCACTCTAAATGTTAGTATACATTTCTGTAAAAGTGATTTAACAATACTCTTTGATATAATCCCTGGCAGCTTTCCTCATCAGTATGTATTATCTTAATCTTATTTTTCATCTCTGGATTCTGTGTCTCCTTTTTGTCCCATTAACTCTCTAACTCATGTTTAAAAACATTCCTCTACTATTTTTCTTCCATAGAAATAAATATTAATATGAGAAAATAAGAGAGTGCTATTGTAAAGTGAGAAATAATATAATTAGAAATAATATCGTAAAGCAAAGCAAAGAAAATCCAGGATTACTGTCAGGAAACTTTTAATGGCTTTGTAAAAATGATTGTAAGTCTGGTCAAGGATGTCTTATTGGGACAGCATCCAAATAGAAAATAATTCCCAGCAGAGCAGTATATTTTACTGTTGAGTAGTTCTGGAGCAAACAAAGGGGTGGAAATCGTTCCTGGTTCAGCAGTTGTTTGGCTGACAGTTATGTGTCAGGTCGCTCACACTTTTCATTACTTTGGCAGGTTTTACACAATGGCGAAGAATTTGTAAACAATTTCCCTGTATTCAGACCCTTTCACCAACCTTAGTTCCCACTTTTTTCCCACTTCTTCATGCCTCTCAAGTACATATTTTATCTAGTGTTTGTTTCTCGCAAAATAGATTCTTGTCCTTGACATTAAGTATACTTCTGAAGAAAAGGTTGTCTTAGAAAACAGTGTGTCAGTAGGAATTGGTGAATGAAAGTATAATATTGCATTCTAAGCACGTAGTGAAGACAGACTTTTGCCTCCAGGTTTGGGTTACCTCCTTAAGAGTGCCAAGGACTTTACTCAGGTTGACCTCCCAAATAGTCACCTGTAATGGCCATGGTACACAGAATTAATTTCACAAATCCAGGACTACCTGAAACACCATACAATACGGGCTTCATTTTCAGTCTTTCCGCTTATGCCTTAGAAGCTTAGAACAATCTCTGCTGTTTAGAGGAGAACACTATTGTTTTATATTCCTAAACCACGCAATACTGAACCAGATCTTAAAAATTAATGGACACTCCAGAGCCTTCCTGAATTAGATCTGACATTTGGAGAACATAAACAGCAGGCCACACACTGGATGTCTCATTGCAAAGTGCTTTGGTATTTACATTAATTACCAAATTTTATGCAAAAAGGAAAACCACCTACAATGGTTATGCAGCCTGAGAAAGGTTACATTTTTTAGTTGTTCAATGTGGTTACTCAATGTCAAATATGGTATACTGCTATCAGTGTTATCTTTAAAAATAAATGCTTAGTGATACTGATAATGAGAGTGTGGTTGATTTTTGTCTTATGATTATTAAATACATATGCTGAATGGTATCTCTGCTGAAAAACAAATGTCTTTATATAGATTAGAAAAAATAGTCTTATTGTAAGTTAGCTTAGAGATAATAACTGGAGTATACAAATAAATGAAATTAGACATTAGTTGTTAATTATCAGACAAAAAAATCAAAAGGAATACTGGAATAATTGTTTATCATTATATTATTATTATACAAATAATTCTTTCTTACTGCACCGACCTTTTTTTTTTTTTTGAGACAGAGTCTCACTATGTCACCCAGGCTGGAGTGCAGTGGCGTGGTCTCAGCTCACTGCAAGCTCCGCCTCCCAGGTTCAGGCCATTCTCCTGCCTCAGCCTCCCTAGTAGCTGGGACTGCATGCACCCGCCACTATGCCTGGCTAATTTTTTTGTATTTTTAGGGGAGACAGGGTTTCACCATGTTAGCGAGGATGATCTCGACCTCCTGACCTCATGATCCTCCCACCTCACCCTAACAAAGTGCTGGGATTACAGGCGTGAGCCGCCACACCTGGCCTGCACATACGTTTTATGTACATTTTAACCAGTCTCTCTTATTTGTGGTTTTTCTAACTGTAATAGAACAGTGCATAAAAGAAAACCCGAAAACAATTCATACACTTTTACTTATGCTGTGACTCCCAGGATAAATCACAAGGGCTTGTGTATTTCTTCCACAATCATTTTTTGACAATATGAACGAAAAGAGGAAATAGAGGGGCTTTTTTGGCCTCATTTATGGTCATCTAATACAAAGTATGCAATCTTCAACCAGAAGGCAGTTCTAGGGTAAGGAAGCAGAATAAGAAGCTTTGGGAATATTGAAAGATTTTATAAAATTTGACCTTGATTGAAAAATAAAACAACCATTGAGAATAACTACCTTATTATAATTTATCTAAGCTTTGATTTACTAGAAATTAAAAGAATCCTGAAATCTTTTCCAGAAGATTATATGACTTAACAAAACTATGAATTTGCTATGAGGACAGCCACTAATGTTGTGAAAAACTCAGAATATACTTTAAGTGTGACATTTATTCTGTTAAAGAAACTTGAGACTGGGAAAATTTGGGGAAAGATGGACTTTTTAAAGTTGTTGAGTTATAACCAAGTAGGAAAAAAATGAAAGAACTGCATTTTACTAGAAAAATAAGTAATTAAGAACATAAAATGTACTTTAAAGGAATCTCATTTACATTGCTTTCCATACATATTTAATGAACTGAAATATGTTCTATTAATTAAACTTTATATATACATTTAACATTTGATGCTGAAAGTAGTAGAGAATGAAACATTAATTTTACCCATGATATTGTCAGGTATGTGTTATAATTTAAGATATAAATTTCATTTTATCTTTCCTAAATTACAGGATGAAGTCTGTCCCAAAGCTGAGGGAGATGAAGTTCAGAGGTGTGTGTGGGCATCAGCTGTTAATGTCAAAGACAAGTTCATTTATGTTGCACAGCCAACTTTGGACAGAGTCCTTATTGTTGATGTGCAGTCCCAAAAAGTTGTTCAGGTATGAATAATTACTACTTGTGGAAAAGTAAATCTCTAAAAAAAATTTATATTATTGCAGTAATCTTTTCCAGGTAACTTGATTGTCACTGATAATACGTTTCCTTACTTGGATAACTAGAACATTTATGCAATTTCTGCAAACTCTTCTCTCATTCTTTTCCTTAAGCCTAATGAATTCAGGAGATAATGTAAGATTTTGTTTTCAGAAATTAGATCCACGAACACTTCGTAATATTAACCTGCCTAGCTCCACACAAATCTCCCTCCCAGCTGCGTATTCTATCTAGAGCAAGGAAGGCACAGTCAGAGCAGGCAGAGGCCAATTAAGACATTCCTGCTTATCATTATAGAACTGGAATGGAGGCCTCCTTATTTTATTCTTAATAAAGACCAAGACATTCGTAGGCTTCACTAGATGACAGTAACCTAGTAGAATTTGCTAGGTAGTAGTAAAATAAATAATATGTAAGTATGTTAGAGATAGAGAAAGCAATCTGTAATAAACATTGCCATGGTCATGCTTTCACAATTCTCTGAATTCATACTTCAAGTTTGAGCCACTAACTGTTGCAGCCCACGCTCTTTACCTGAAATCAGTTGCAGAACAACCAAGGTGAAGTGCAGGGTTGATATCCAGTCAGTCTGGTCCCTTAATTATTTTCATCTTTTGCTTCTCAACTCGGAGAAAAGTAAGTTAACTAGTTTTATGAGATATGTGCAATCTGTTAAATGGGAATAATAAATATATGTATCTTGTGAAGTTATTTTAAGAATTACATGAATAATGCATGTAAAGCATTTATAGTAGACCCTGGCATGTTGAGGTGCCATATGCCTGCTTCCTATCAAAATTTCTCGGGAGACTAGACCCAAAACATTCCTTCATTTGCAGAGAAAGTTTTCAGTCAATATTGGTTTGAAATTAAACCTCCAATTTTGATTTCTGTCTAGCACTACAAAAAGTGTTAAGATGTTCAAAGTAGGACTACACATTCTAAAAGTCATTAACAACTTCACATGAATTCATTCATCCATCCATCCATCCATCCATCCATTACCCATTCACCCATGTAGCACTTCATCCATATATTCCGTATTTATTTAACAATTGCTCATTATGTGTTTCTTGTTTCACAAATACAAACATGAAAAATATTTCTGCTATGAAGAGCTGGCACTTCCAGGTTTACAAATTGACGGTGAATAACTGGCCTAATGGTTCACTTTCTAATATGAGAATGAGCAGTAAAATCATGAGTAAAAGGATGAATAGTTATTCTAATAGAAAACCCTAAGGCCCTGAGGTTACTACACATTTATTATGAATATACAATCTAATGGTCTGATATTTACTGTGAGAAAATATTTGCTGTATATTTCACTTCTTTGTTTCTGATTTTTGAGACTGTGGGATTTTGACTAGGCTGGATTTTTATTTCGGCTACAACTTAGGCCAACACAAATTACAAGCATTCGATTTGGAATTATCAAAACTCCTTGCTGGTGGATTAAAATTGGAAATGTATTTTAGAAATAATCAGGCTGGTTTTTAAATTGAGTTTTCAAACTAGAGAACTATACTCACTGAATATAAATTATCTAAGTGATGTTCAAAAGTGGGAAGAGCTAACATCACTTATTATTCATATAATTCCACCTTCAAATAATGGTGAAACATTTAAAATAGAAAAGATTAATAAAAAATGTTCAAGTGATATGGTAATTACATAAACTGTATTATTTTTCAAAATGCCTATTATTACTATGAAATATTAGGGGAACTTATAAAACTTCACAAAATGAAAAGCAGATAATATGATACAATCATGATTGCGGAGATTTTTCAGTTTAGTATCTAACACATTTTTATAGGTTGATAAATTGGGGCACAGTCCAAATGCATTCTCCTTATGACCATGTTATTATAATAATAATTACTTATATTACTCCTTCTAGATACTACCTATTTGAAGGAAATTATTATGTAGATTTCTATTACCACATATAAATATTGGCTGATTTTGAGCATAAATGGATATATATGATATTCACGATCTGAATCTGGCTATTTGTGCTTTACATTATGATTGCAAGATCATTTTGTTCATAGCTGTTGCTAGTGTAATTCTTTGTTTTATTGCTGTGAAGAAACTGATTACAGTTGATTCTCATTGTTGTGGATTCTGTATTTATAGTTACCTACTTGCTTAAATTTATTTATAACCATGGAATTTTATGGTCATTTGTGGGCATACCTATATGTGAAAACTTTTTTATTGCTAAATATACACATGCCCCTCTGTATTTGAACAAGAAGATATTCTGCCTTCTTGTTTTAACTTTCACACTCTAAATGAATATTCTTTCCATGCTCAATTTAATACCTTTTAAAAAAAATCTGTGCTTTTGACAATTTTGCTGTTTAAAACGGCTTCCACACATAGTGTTGAAGTGCTGTCTAGAGTTCCCAAGTACAAGAAGATTGTGATGCGCCTAATGGTAAGCTTTGTTCAGGCATGAGTTGTAATGCTGTTGGCCGTGAGTTCCATCTTCATCAGTTAACAATGTGTATTAAATAAGATGTCTTTAGACAGATACATACATAAAACAAGGTGATGTATTGATTGGTTGATTACAATAATATGAACAAAAGCTCAACAGATCAAAACTCTTCACTTCCTTTATGAAATCAGTATTCAGTAATTCGGTGTTAGTGATGATTTATAGAGGAACTATCATAAATAATTAGAATTTACTATATTTGAGTATCAGACTTGTATTTATCCATTCTACTGCTAACAGACATTTAAAGTGTATTTAAATTTGTACTATGGTGAATAATACTATTTGCTACAATTTTGTACACTTTTTGTGTGCAAAATATGCAATTCTTTTCATATATACATATATGAGTTGAAATGTGAGACCAAATATTACATGTGAGTTTATGTGTGTGTATGCATGTTAAGCTATCCAAGGTGCATCATTTTCCAAATGATTATATTATATTTAACTTCCAAAAATAGCATATGTGACTATCAGTAGTGATAAATTTTTAACTAATATTACATTTAATCTACTGATGAAATGAAGGAGCTGTGAAATCTTTACACTATTGAGACTTTTTCTATATTTCTGCATTGATGACCATTTTGTTTGTTAACATTTTACTTTTAAGTTTTATAATAACCATGTATTTCTCGAATAAATTCTTAAAATTGAAAAAGCCAAAATATATCTTCTAAAAATTCAAAGTAAATTATTAAAATTTAAATTTCTATGTATATGTTAAACAATAGTTTAAATAAAAGAGGAGAATGATTAACTAAGTTCAGAGATAGACCTGAATTACAAATAATGCAGTAAATCAAATAATGCAGTGTAATGAGGAAAAGAGAAGGAAAATATAAATAAGGAATTAAGACATAAAGTCAGAATTAACATATGTGCAATAATATTTCCTAAAATAGATAATAGAAAAGGGAAAAGTTAATATTTTGGTCAAAATGAATAATAATTGCATAAAGTATAATAAGCTATAATAATTAATAATTTATATAACATGAAACAATATAAAACCACTTATGTAAAACCTCAGATTTAGGAGGACAATGAAACTCAATTGGAAAACAAAAACTACACTTTAAAAAGGCAGTAATTTATCTGACTTTTTAACATCTTCCTTTTTCCTTTTGGTTGTGTCACTTCAAAGAGGAAGATCTTAAAAGGCGGATAAATTACTATGAGATGGTAGCAAATTTCTCAGTAGGAATAATGAATATCAAAATAAAGTAAAATATTACAAAAAGACTAAGTGGAAATTTAAAAAATAATTATAAAACTAGGGCACGATGTGTTTATTGTGTCAGACACAAAAACATAGACTTTATCACCAATGTAAATGGAAACAACATGGTAACAAATTGTTTACTTCAGGAATCAGGAAAATTAGTCGTAAGTTTGATCTGATAGTGAGCAAGGGAATTGATAAACATATGATCTATTAAAATATTAACTGTAGAAAACAACAAAAATAGGAGCAGCTTGCATGTAGAATGCAGGAGCCAAGGTGAGCAAAAAGGATCCTGTCCTTTAAATTTGGGGTATCTGTTCTTTGATTGTTGATTGACACTTCTGATTACAGAGCTACAGACAGAGGTGAGTGAACATTGTTGTTACACCTTGCCCATTGTTGCAAGCTTCTCTTCCTTTGGTAAAAGTGTCTTCCAGGATGTGTAAAGCCTAGTGCCTGTTTATACTCCTCTTTCAGTTTTCTCCATTTCTTCATTTTAGAACCAGACATTAAGTACTAGTTTATTCAAAAACAAGTGCATATAGGAGAAAAATTAGAAAGTGACCAGTTGGTGCTCAGAGGAAGGCTCAGAAAAATACCTTAGAAGACTTTAAGTTTACATTAGGCTGAACCTTGGAACAGAGACAGCCTACAGTAATAAACAAAAGCAAAAATTGCAACTAAAAAAAACAGCAGCGACTGGGCACAGTGGCTCACGCCTGTAATCCTAGCAATTTGGGAGACCAAGGTGGGTGGATCACTTGAGGTTGGGAGTTCAAGACCAACCTAACTAACATGGAGAAACACCATCTCTACTAAAAATACAAAACTAGCTAGGTGTGATGGTGCATGCCTGCAATCCCAGCTACTCGGGAGGCTGAGACAGGAGAATCGCTTGAACCCAGGAGGCTGAGGTTGCTATGAGCCAATATCATGCCATTGCACTCCAGCCTGGGCAACAAGAGCAAAATTCTGTCTTAAAAAAAAAAAAAAAAGGCAAACAAGAGGAAGGGGAATAATCTGTTCTCTACAATTATCACAGTTATTACATTTGAATATCTAGTCTTCAAAAACAAACAAAAAAAGTCACAAGGTATACAAAGAAACAGGAAAGTATGGTCATTTAAATAAAACAGAATCACCTGTAATCCCAGCACTTTGGGAGGCCAAGGCAGGTGAATCACTTTGGGAGGCCAAGGTCAGGATATCATAACAATCCTGGCTAACATGGTGAAATCCGTCTCTATTAAAAATACAAAAAGAAATTAGCTGGACGTGGTGGTGGGCACCTGTAGTCCCATCTACTCAGGATGCTGAAGCAGCAGAATGGTGTGAACCCAGGAGGCAGAGCTAGGAGTGAGCAGAGATCATGCCACTGCACTTGCACTCCAGCCTGGGTGACAGTGTGAGACTCCCCCTCAAAAAAAAAAAAAAAAAGAAGAAAAGAAAACAAAAACAGAATCAACAGAATGCACTCCTGAAAAAGACCTGAGGCAGATTTACTAGATAAAAACATTAAAACAACTATCTTAAAGATGCTCAAAGCACTAAAGATAAAAAGAAAGTTGAGGAAATAATGTAAAAACAAAATGGAAATATTGAGAGGTGAAGCCAGCTGGGCTTCTGGGTTGGTTGGGGACTTGAAGAACTTTTCTGTCTAGCTAAAGGATTGTAAATCCACCAATCAGCACGCTGTATCTAGCTAAAGGTTTGGAAACACACCAGTCAGCACGCTGTCAAAACGGACCAATCAACACTCTGCAAAATGGACCAATCAGTTCTCTGTAAAATGGACCAATCAGCAGGATGTAGGTGGGGTCAAAAAAGGGAATAAAAGCAGGCCACCCAAGCCAGCAGTGGCAACCCACTCTGGTTCCTTTCCATGCTGTGGAAGCTGTGTTATTTGCAATAAATCTTGTTGCTGTTCAGTGTTTGGGTGTGTGCTACCTTTGTGAGCTGTAACACTCACTGTGAAGGTCTGCAGCTTCACTTCTGAAGTCAGCAAGACCATGAACCCACCAGGAGGAATGAAAAACTCCAGATGTGCTGCCTTTAAGAGCTGTAACACTCGCTGTAAAGGTCTGCAGTTTCACTCTCGAAATCAGGGAGATCATGAACCCACCAGAAAGAAGAAACTCCAGAAACATCTGAACATCAGAAGGAAAAAACTCCAAACACACTATCTTTAAGAACTGTAATACTCACCATGAGGGTCCGTGGCTTCATTCTTGAAGTGTGTGAGACCAAGAACCCACCAATTCCAGACACAGTATTAGTAAATAATAAAAAATCTTTAAAAATTTGAAAGATGAAAAGTTACAATAATTGAAATGAAAACTGTACTAGAGGTATTCCGAAGCAGATTTCAGCAGATAGAAAAATCAACTAACTTGAAGATAGTGCAATCGAATTACTGAGTCTGAGGACCAGAAAGAAAAACAGTTGAAGAGGAGTGAACCAAGTCTAAGGCACCAGTGAGACTCAGTCAAGTGTACCAACGTATGCACTGTGGCAGTCCCAGAAGGAGAAGAGCGAGAGAAATGGACAACAGAATATGTGGAGAAATCATGGCTAAAAACTTTCCAAATTTAATGAAAAGCATGAATATAAACATACATGAAGATCAACAAAGTCCAAGTAAGATAGATAAAAGTGACCGACATCAAGACATATTAGAATTAAATTCTCAAAAGCCAAAAGCCAAAGAATAATGAAAGCAGCAAGAGGGAAACAACCCTACACATACTGTGTATCCTCAATAAGATTGTTATCAGATTTATTACTAGAAACTATGGAGGCAAGAAGGCAGTAGATCCATACGTTTAAAGTACTACAAGACTAAATTTAAAAAAAAAGTCAATCAAGGATCCTATATCAAACAAAAATTGTCCTTCAAAAGTGAGGTAGAAATTAAGACATTCTCAGATACACAATAGCTGAATTTGTTTGCTATTAGACTTGTCCTGTAAGAAATGTTCAAGGTAACCCAGCAAAGTAAAAAAACATAGGAGTAAATCATAACAGTGCACAGGCTGGGCACGGTGACTCACGCCTGTAATCCCAGCACTTCAGGAGGCTGAGGTGGGTGAATCACGAGGTCAGAAAATTGAGACCATGCTGGCCAACGTGGTGAAACCCCATCTCTACTAAAAATACAAAAAATTGGCTGGGCTTGGTGGCAGGTGCCTGTAGTCCCAGCTACTTACGTGCCTGAGGCAGGAGAATCACTTGAACCTGGGAGGCAGAGGTTGCAGTGAGCCAAGATTCTGCCACTGCACTCCAATCTGAGCGAGAAAGCAAGACTCCCTCCATCTTTAAAAAAAAAAAAAAAAAAAAAAAAAAATTAAAAAAATTAAAAAAACTAGACAGTAATTTGAAGTCATATGAAGAAATAAAGATCTTTATCAAAACAAATACATGGACAATCACAAAATCTAATATGATTATAGTAAAATTTGGTAACTTCACTTTTTGTTTCTTACCTGATACGAGAGTAATGCATAAATATCATTAGTCTAAAAGTTATTGTAACCTTGTTTTGCAAAAACCCTTTTGTTTTCTACATAATTTAAGAAAATAATGCATTTAAAAGAATTATTTATTTTTTTGGCACATGGTGTACAGTATTGTAATTTGTGACATAAACACCTAAAAGAGATCAGAATGGAGCTATTAAAGGAGCAAAGTTTTGTATGCTATTGATGTTTAGCTATTATAGAACTGCTATAACTTTAGGCTATTAAGTGTAATCCCCATGCTAACCACAAAGAAAATAGCTGCAGAATATAGACAAAAGAAAATGAGAAATTTAAACATTTCATTACAAAAAAATAACAACATGAATGAAGACAATAATGCAGGAAATGAGAGGGGAAATCTGTAAGGCATGTTAGAAGACATATAGCAGAATAACAAAAGTAAGTACCTTATCACTAAGTACTTTAAATATAAATGGCTTACATTATTTAATCAAAAGACAGAGATTGACAGAATGGATTAAAAACAGGTTCAAACTATATGCTGTCTACAAGCAGCTCACTTTAGGTATAATCACACTAAAAGTTTGAAAGATAAGGGATTGAAAAAGATAGTCCATGCACCAAGTAACCAAAAGGTAGAGGTAACTATACTAGTGCATGTCTCCATAGACTTAAAAAATCACAAGGGCCTGGTGTGGTGGCTCGCACTTCTAATACCAGCACTTTGAGAGGCCAGGACAGGGGCAGTGTGTGGCCCCAGGTGTTCAAGACCTACCTGGATAACATAGTGAGATGGTGTCTCTCTATATACGTATTTTTTAATTTGTTGGGTGTGGTGGCACACACTTGTAGTCCCACATACTTGGGAAGCTGAGTGATGTGGGCGCATCACTTGAGCCTGGAAGTCGAAGCTGCAGTGAGCTTTGGTTGTGCCACTGCACTCCAGCCTGGGAGACAGAGTGGGACACTGTCCCAAAATAAAAATAAAAATAAATTACAATAGACAAAGAGGGAGATAATTTATTAATAAAAAATTCAATGCAGCAATATAGCAAGCAGATTTAAAAATTATAAAGATGCATATACTTAATACTAAACCATCAAAAAATATGAAGCGAAAGCTGACAGAATTGAGAAATTTGGAGTTCTACAATGATAATTGAAAGCGTCAATTCCTCACTGTCAACAATCGGTAGAAATACCAGACAGAAGATAATAAAGGGAGTAGAGACCTTATCACAATAAACCAACAGATCTAACAGACAAATACAGAATACCCTATCCAATGACAATAGCATATATATTTTTTTCCCTCAAGAGCTCATGGAACATTTTCTAGGATAAATGATATGCTAGGCCAGAAATTAAGTCTCACTAGATTTTAAAAGTTAGACATGGCTAGGCGTGGTGACTCATGGCTATAATCCCAGCGCTTTGGGAGGCTGAGGCAGGTGGATCACTAGATCGGGAGATCAAGACGATCCTGGCCAACGTGGTGAAACCCTGTCTCTACTAAAAATACAAAAATTAGCCAGGTGTGGAGGTACACTCCTGTAATCCCAGCTACTCTGGAGGCTGAGGCGGGAGAATTGCTTGAACCCGGGAGGCAGAGGTTGCAGTGAGCCGAGATCGTGCTACTGCACTCCAGCCTGGCGAGAGTGAGACTATCTCAAAAAAAAAAAAAAAAAAAAAAAAAAAGGTTACATATAATAAAAATTAAGCATAAAATGTGGAAGTAGAAATCCATAATAGAAGTAAAATTGGAAGTCTTTTTAAATTGTGGAAAATAAAACAACCTTAAATAATCCATAAAAAAAAAAAAGTCATGAGGAAAATTAGAAAATACTTAGAAGCAAATGAAAATAAAAGCACAACAGACCAAAACTTATGGGACATAGCAAAACCAGTGCTGAAGGATGTGAAGGGAGTGGAATTTAGAATGATAAATACATTTTTAAAAAATAAAGGAGTACCTCAAATCAACAACCTATCAAAAAACTGAAAGAAAAAGAAGTAAAGTCAGAGCTAGCAGAAAGAAGGGACTGATAAAAATTAGGCAAAAGATAAAATAGAGAATAGAGAAAACTATTGAAACCAAAAGTTAGTTCTCTAAAAAGATCAAGAAAATAGCCGGCACGGTGGCTCATGCCTGTAATCACAGCACTTTGGGAGGACGAGACAGGCAGACCACGAGGTGAGATCGAAACCATCCTGGCTAACACGGTGGGACCCCGTCTCTACTAAAAATACAAAAAAATTAGCCGGGCATGGTGGCACGCACCTGAAGTCCCAGCTACTTGGGAGGCTGAGGCAGGAGAATGGCGTGAACCCGGGAGGTGGAGCTGGCAGTGAGCCAAGGTCGCGCCACTGCACTCCAGCCTGGGCAACAGAGCGAGACTCCATCTCAAAAAAAAAAAAAAAAAAAAAAAAAAAAAAAAAAAAATCAAGAAAATTGACAAGCTATTAGCTAGATGAGATAATTAAAAGAGATTTTAATTAATAAAATCAAAAATGAATGTGGGGCCATTACTATTATACCAATGCTTTAGAAATGCAAAGGATTATAAGAGAGTACCATGAACAATAGTATGTTGTCAAATTGGATAACCTACATAAAATGGACAAGTTCATGGAAACACAAAATGCAGCAAGACTAAATTATAATAAAATAGAAAAAATAAATATACTTACAAATGCTAAGAAAATTGAATCAGTAATCAAAAATAGCTCAACGAAAAGCACTAAACCTGATGATGTCACTGCTGAATTTTACCAAACATTCAAAGAGAACTAACACCAATATTTTTCAAATCTTACTAAAAATATTGAAGAGAAGTAAATTCTGTCTAACTGAGGCAAGCATTGCCATGATACTAAAGCCAGACAAAATTACTACAAGAAAATACACCTACAGCCCAAGATGCCTTATGAACACTGATGTAAAAATACACAGCTAAATATTAGCGAACCAAGTTCAGCAGCACGTAACTACATCATACCCATAACCAAGTAGGATTTATTCCTGGAATGCAAGGATGATTCAACGTATAAAAACAGATCATGGTAATAAACAACCTTAACAAAACGAAAGAGAAAAATTACATGACCATCTCAGTTGATGCAAAAAAGCATGTGATAAAATTTAACACTCTTTCATAACAAAAATACTCAAGAAACTAGGAATGGGAAGAAACTATTGCAACATATAAAACCCATGTGGGAAAAACTCAAACGTGAAAGACTGAGCTTCTCCTCTAAGTTCAGGAAAAAGACAAGGATGTCCACTTTTGCCACTTCTACTTAACATTGTACTGGGCTTCCAGCCAGAACAATTCGACTAGAAAGATGAATAAAAGCCTTCCAGTTAAAAAAAGAATAAGCAAAATTATTTGCAGATGGCATGATCTTACATGTAGAAAACCCTAAAAATTATGCAAAAACACTATTAGAACTAATGAATGAATTCAATGAAGTATCAGGATAGAAAGGAACATGCATGAATCTGTTGCATTTCTATACACTAATAATAAAAAATTGCAAACAGAATTATGGAAACAGTCCAACTTGTCATAGCATAATAAAGAGTAAAATACATAGAGATTAATAAAGAAGGTGAAAGATATACAAGGGAAATTACAAAATATTGCTGAAAGAAATTAAAGGAGATATATAAATGGGAAAACATCCCATGTTCATGAATTGAAAGACTCAATATTGTTAAGATGTCAGTACTACTCAAAGCAATCTAGGGATTCGGAGAAATTCTTATCAGAATTTCTTCTTCAGAAATTGTCGCAATAGATTTTAAAAGTTAAACATGGCGAGGCACGGTGAATCATAGCTATAATCCCAGCACTTTGGGAAGCCTTATCAAAATCACTAAGGCTTTTTTTTTTTTTTTTTTTTTTCAGAAATAGAGAAGCTCTTATTTCCTAAAATTCATATGGAATCTTAAGGGACCCTAAGTAGCAAACCTAATATTGAAAATGAAGAACAAAGCTGGAGCAGTCTCATTTTCTTATGTCAAAACTTATTACAAAGGCTACAATAAACTGTAGTACTAGCATAAAGACAGGCATACAGAATAATGGAATGGAATAGAAAACTTGTGAATAAACATATATAGTCAATTTTTTTTATAAGGGTGCGAAGACCATTCAATGGGGCAATGGCAGTCTGTCTACAAGTAATGCTGGGAAAACTGGATGTCCACATGCAAAAGAATGAGGTGAACCTTACATAACACCATAAATAAAAACGAACACAAAATTAATACAAGACCTAAATTTCAGGTGCAAATTTTAAACTGTTAGAAGAGAGAGCAAAAAGTTTATGATATTGGATTTGGCAAGGATGTCTAAGATGGGACAACAAAGGCACAAGCAACCAAAGAAAAATTACATAAATTGGACTTAATAATTTCTTTAAAAATTATTCATTCACAGATAATAGTAACAGCGAAAAGTAAAAGGGCAACCCACAGAATAGAAGATGTATGGAAACCATATATCTGTTAAGGGATTACTATCCGATGTATATAGATAACTCCTAAAACTCAACCACAAAAACAACCAAAACTGGATTCAAAACTGGGCAAATGTAATCCCAGCACTTTGGGAAGCCGAAGCGGGCGGATCACGAGGTTAGGAGATCGAGGCCATCCTGGCTAACACAGTGGAACCCTGTCTCTACTAAAAAAAAAAAAAAAAAAAAAAATTAACCGGACGTGGTGGTGGGCGCCTGTAGTCCGAGCTACTCAGGAGGCTGAGGTAGGAGAATGGCATGAACCCGGGAGGCGGAGCTTCCAGTGAGCCAAGATCGCGCCACTGCACTCCAGCATGGGCAACAGAGCGAGACTCTGCCTCAAAAAAAAAAAAAAAAAAAAAAAAAAATGCGCAGGGAACTTCGATAGACATTTTTCAAAGATGTTATACATATAGCCAATATGCGTGTAAAAAGATGTCCGATATCAGTAATCATTAGGGAAATGTAAATGTAAGTCAAAACTACAATGAGATGGCACCTCATACTGATTAGGATGGCTACTACCAAACAAAAAATAAGTTTTGGCAAGGGGTTGGAGAGATTGAAACCCTTGTGCATTATTGTTGGGAATATAAAATGGTGGAGCTGCTTTGAAAGACAGTTTGGTGGTTATTTAAAAAATTAAAAATAGAATTATCATGTGGCAGTAACTCAAGGGTCTGTTGACAGATGGATAGATAAAATATGCTTTATACACGCAATGGAATATTATACAGCTTTACAAGGGAAAGAAATTCTGAAATACGCTACAACATGGGTGTAATCTGAGGACATTATGCTAAGTGAAATAAGCCAGTCATAATAAGACAAAAACTGTGTGACTACATTTATATGAGGTAATTAGAGTAGTGAAAATAATAGAGACTGAAAGTAGCGTAGTAGCTTCCATGGCTAGGAAGAGGCAGAATTGAGGAATTATTGTTT
Organism: Rhinopithecus roxellana; assembly: GCF_007565055.1. Classification (NCBI taxonomy): domain Eukaryota; kingdom Metazoa; phylum Chordata; class Mammalia; order Primates; family Cercopithecidae; genus Rhinopithecus; species Rhinopithecus roxellana. Next base: position 91,672,067 of record NC_044550.1, on the reverse strand, counting down.
AATGACTGCAAAGTTTCCATTTTACAAGGTAAAAAGAATTATGGAGATTCATAGGGGTGATGATTGCACAGAATTATGAACATATTTCAGTACACTTAAAAATGGTTAAGATGGTAAATTTCATGTTAAATTTATCTACCGAAGTTTTTAAAAGTGAAAAAAATGCTAATGAAATAGATAAATCTGGGAATTTTGGCAAACAACAAGAACAAAAGTCACAATACTATCAGAATTGAATGAAAAAAGAGATATACACACAGTCTTACAGAGAATAAAAGCAACTAAGAAAATATTAAGTTAAAATCACGCTGGTAAAATTTGAAAAGAGTATGAAAGACCAAATTAAAGAGAAAATATAAGTTAATGACATGAAATACAAGAAGAAATCAAGAAAAAATGATTTTATGACTGACCAAATGAATTAGGAATACTGAGACAAAAAACAATTATGTTAATCTAAAAATGTGTATCTTCGTTAAGCGGTTCTAACAGTCACTGTATATTCTCAGATATTCTACTATCAAAGACAAATCCTAACCTTCTCTTGATACATTTTGTCCCATGCCACCCTTTCTCAGCCTTATTACCTCACTTTCTATAGCTGCCCTCCATCAGGAGAACAAAATCAAAAGCAGCATATCAAATATGTTCCAACTGTAAAAAAAAAAAAAAAAAAAATTGTAGGCATTTAATCCTTGGAGCAAAACACAGAGGCAGCATTATGTAGTGGAGGTCGCTCACTCAGCTCTGGAGAGGTATGTGATGGGATTATTACCTGTCAATTATAAAAAAGGGTTTTCAATTATGAGAGCTATTAAATACCTTGCTACAAAGCAGGAGAGTGAAAGAGCAACTGCAATTGTGTGGGCCATTCTGGACAAACTATTCTACAGAAATGTAGTGATCACCTGAGTATAAGGAATGAAAATTTCCATACTGGGTACATCTATGCAGTATTCTTTCTGCGAGGGAAACTACTTTTTGCGGCATGTTGTTGACTGTAAATATCTACCTCAAGTTTTATATATATGCTACCAAAATACATACATTTATCTTTAAAAATATATGTTTTGCTATTTTTGAATTTACCTAAGCCTTCTTTTTTGCAGCCATGTATAATTTCAGCCTGTGCACCTCTTTAGATAATGAGTTCCATAACTCTCCTACATGCTGGGTGAAATAACACATCCTTATATTTGTCTTAACATTACCTTAGGACTATGTGAATTTTAGTCCTCAGAGCACATGGTTAAAGTTGAATTATGAATATGCCAGTGACTCCATTTTTATACTTGAAAATAATTCATCTTTTAGAATTTTAAATTCTCTTGAGGTTTTTTCTAATTTAAAACAATATGTAAAATGGTTGATTTTACAGACAAAGATACCAACTTTTGTTTTATAAATTAATCATCCTAGTAACCTAAGTGTATAAAGACTTCACACATTTACATTTATGGTGAACTGCGAAGTACAAATTTAATTTTATAAAAAGTAAAGCATCGACTCTCAATTTGACCATTTTTGTCAACTGAGCCCAGATTCAAAGTTAGAATTTTTTTGTGTCCAAATGATGTTTTACTTCTTTACTGTATGATGTGCTTTTATTTACCTATTTTTTTCTAATCTGAGCATATTATACAGAGGCAACTAAGAATACTAATTGTGATCAAAATTTAGTTAATTTTTCCCGAGCATTATAAAATGGCATACATTATACATAGTATGGATATAGAAATAAGGCAGTGAAGTCCAAAAATCAAAATGCCTTCTTGAAAAAAACAACAGTAAAGAAAATAATGTTACACTTATTGAAATTTAAACTTTGAAGTTTTCTTTTTCAGTCCAAACTGAGCACCTAGTATTTCATGCTATCCTCATCCATGAAATTATATTTCTGATTTTTTGCATGTATTTGACTGTGTGAACTGGTATTAAATGTGTATTTTGGGACTAAACATTCTTTAAAATTTAAACTGAATATTACATATTATTATTAAAATGATAAATATTTTCATGACAATATAAGATTTTAAAAACTATAATAAATTATTAGCATTAGGAGATCATTGGGATATTTGTTTTCAGCAAATACATCAATATGATTTTATCTGCAGCTAAAAAGTAAAGGTCATGTTTTTTTAATGGAATCTATAAACTTGGTGTTGCTTTAAATGTCAAATTGTTTCAATTATTGCTTTTCACACCATCAAAGTTTTTGTAAGAATGTCATACAGGTGACGTTTTGTAGTATAAAAGATTAACTAGTAAACAACTGACCTCATTTTGTGGTCTATGGAGTACGATCAAGTTCTGCTTGGATGCAGAAGGGGCTTATTGTAACACCTCGGGAGTGTTCTGAAGTATCATCAGCAGTCTTCTCCAGTCATTAGCGTATTATCTTGAGAACCACATCATTATTTAAAATTAGGTTCACTTAATTAGCCAGCTGGTTCTTTCCTTGTCAGACTGATAAACAAGCTGTGCTTCACTGTTCCTTCATGTCAAGACCAAACCACAAGTTCTGTGTATCTTTGTTGCTATTGTCAGTATTTCATGTTTAGAAGTTGCTACAACTGGTCCATGACTAGGGCATCATGTATTTTAAATTTGTTTTATATGCACCCCCTCAAGAAATATTGATGAATTTTTTAATACTATGTATGTTGAGATTGTGAGGGTGTTAAGTTTAGACAGCAACAAAAGAAATTTTAAAATCTCATAATGTAAGTAAATTGAGTATCCTTCAACAATGTTTTAAAAATAGTAAAGAAAAAATGCTTTTATCAATATGTGTATAAAGCTACAACAAATAACTTTTTTGTTATTTCACTATATATTTTATATTATTATACAAAGCAATAAGGTAAAAAGTTCATTCATCATGACAATATAACAGTGCTTGCATGAGAAACTGAGAAATGTAGATTCTAGAACTCATATATAAATCACGACTATTGATTGAGTACAATTTTAAACATTATTATTTGAAACATATTTTTGAAAACATTTAATAATTCAATAAAACTGCAGAAGAGAGATTGTAAATTAATAATATCAATATCACCAGGCTAAGCAAAGGCTACTGTGTGAACAACATTTATTTTAGTAATTATGATGTAGGAGAGAAATTTCCAATATAGAATTGGAAGCTATCACTTAAATAAAATCTTACAGAATCATTCAATAGATGCAAAGTGATCCTCTTTGTTCTGTTATGATGGTTCCAACTGCCAGCTACAAGTAAGTCTCATTTCCATAGGCTTCTCAATACAGTTTGAAAACAACTTTTCTAGCAAAATAAATTTGGGTAGTCAAGTGTAAATTATACTGCCGTTCGTGGTGGCACTTGTCTGTAGCTACTTGGTAAACTGAGGTGGGAGGATTGCTTGTGACCAGAAGTTGGAGGCCAGCCTGGGCAACTAGGAAGAACCCATCTTTATTTTTTTAATGTAAATTACAGTAAGCAATACATGAGCATTATATAGGTTAATTTTGAAATAAAATATGAGCACATAACTAATGCTTTTTCCTAATTATATATTCATGAATAATGCATTCACTTCATGTCATTTTTCCTAAATTAAATGAATGGTGACTGCATAAACAAAAAATGTGCACACCAGTGGGCTCCAAAGTGGAGCATGTGAAACCCAAAGAACTTACAGGTGACTAGTTATGGGAAGAGAATCCTGTGACATCAGTTCACAATTTTTTCATCTTAAAAAAATCATATTGTACTTAATAAAAAGCTACTATAAGGACCAATATTGAAGGCCTGAATTTATCTGTATGTTGGATGGTCAGGTAACATATAGTGAACTCTAGTGTCTTGAGAAGAAAGTGGGGATTTTACAGTATGAAGGGATCAGCATTGGTACTCTTAGTCTTCTGCTTACTTTTATCCATATAAAAGGAATAACAATAGTGCATACTTCAACAAAAAGACTATTATGAAAATTAAATTTTTAAAATCTGTGTCTCGTACAAATAAGGTATCTGTAAAACACCTCATTAAAAGAGCCAGGTTGTATAAGCTGAGTGCAGGAGTATAATTATTTTTGTTACATAAAATAATCTCAATTTCAACATCAGAGAAATTTTTTTAAGAAAATAAATAATAGTAATAATGATCATGATCTTAATAATAATAATTAGTTGCCATGCTACAAAATGTTGCGACTTACTTTTTACAATTAAGTAGACTTAGAAGTTTATTAATTATAAATTGAGAATACTATTTCACTAAGTATTATTCTAAGTGCATAGTTTATATCATTAACCTAAACAAACACAAAAAGCTTAACTTCTGGGAGCGTAGAATCTATTAGATGGAGGCAGATAATAAATAAATATAGTAAAATACAAATTATGCCATATGTAAGGTGGTAAGTGCTCTTGGAAAATGTAAAGCGCAGAGCAAGGACGGGGGGGCTTGGGAAAGCTGAGGAGAAGGGGTATGCACACAGGGAAGGAGGGTTTGATTATTAAATAGGGTGATCAATCTGGCCGTGCTGAGAAAGTGAATTATGAGTAAAGATGTTGAGGAAGCAGGCATTGGGATTCTATGGAAGAACTTTTCAGGGAAAGACCCTCCAAAAGGCAGAAGCATGGATGACATATTGGATGAACAGCAATGGAGGCCAGGAGATTCTGTATCAGAGACATCGAGGAAAGTGTAGTTGGCGACGAGGCTGGAGAAGACTGGGGAGGTGTCAGTTCAGGTAAGGCCAGGTGGTCATTATAAGGACTTTTGGCTTTCAGTCTAAAAGAAATTAGAAGATCCTGTAAATTTCAAGAGTATCTTAGCAGGTATTTTGTAAAATCCAGCACAAAATTTATCTCTTCCAGAAACTGATATTTTGGAGCTGATTATTGTCATGACTTGTCTGATGCTTAAAGAATGGAAAAAAAAAAAATCACTCAAACAAATTTGTGAGAAAGACTGATGAGTATAAGGTTAGAAGTTAGACACCATGTGATAATGATAATGGTGACTGTGTTCATGGGGATAGTAGGGCTATTGCAAAGGGATCATCATTTAGAAGGTAGATTCAATTGCATTTCCTGAGGATGTGAAGTATGGGAGGAAGATGGCAGTCAAGGATAACAGAGTCTTTGCAATCCTTTGCATAACAGGTGGAGAACCATTTCAACTCTTTCGTGACAAAGAAGTTCAGAAGTTGTCTTGTGGCAAAAACATAATTTCTTACGTGTCAAAAATATTGCCCTTCTGTTCTATAAAATCCAGTTGGTCTAAATTTACTAATTCTTTAAAGTCAATTTCAAGAGCACACGAGCAAGTATTTTGTAAAATCCAGCACATTATTTATTCCCTTGCCAAAGCTGATGGTATTAATAGTAACATATCTGCTTTTCTGACTGAAAATTGAGTCATGAAAGTATTATCCTGAAGGTAGCCATTTGGAAATATTTTTATCATTAATATATGATTCTGAAAAAAAAAAGAAAAAACAATATATGATTCTGTTGATGAAAATCATATAAATGTTTCCTGTATAAAATGTGTTATTTTATACTTGTAAACTTATAAACAAATTTTCTTAAAATTGCAATTTTTCCAAATAAAGTATGTTACATTACATTTTTTTATTTTGATCTGCATATATTTTTCAATTCTGGTGAACTTTTATAACCAGACAGCAAAATAACTGAATTTAGTGCAAAACTTTTGAAAAGCTGAAACAAAATGTTCAAAACTTTTAGAAATCATTGAGTAGACATTTTTCAAAGTCCAAAGTTATTTTGAAAATCGGCTGATATTTTTCTCCTCCAAATACATATATCCTAATTTATTTGAAGGCAATTCATCATGAACTGCCTTCTGATACTTCCTGTAAAATATTTCCATAAGTTAACTTTTAAAAGCATTCTCTTTCCATTCATAAAAATATTCGTTCTTGAAAGCTCAATGAAAGCCTTACCTCTTTTCCTTATATTTTATCCTGCATTGTACTGCTTCCTCTGAGCTTTCGTAGTGTGTGGTCCTTTTTATTTTTGTTTTTGTGACACACATCAAGTATTTTAAGTGCTCTTTTCACCCTCTAGTCTGTAAATTCTTCAAGGACAAAAACAGGTTTATTTTCTCTTCTAGTCTCTGTTCTTTCACTTACTTGAGAAAACATTATGATGCTAACAGTCACTAAAACATCTAGCTCGATTAGTGTTTCTAATGGTAGTAGTAGTAGTAGTATGAGTGGTATTTCCATGGTACTTAGTACTCACCAAGCACACCCTAAGTACTTTACTATCTCACCTAATACTCACAATAACCCTCTGAAGTAGGTATTATTACAGTCTCCATTTTATTGTAGAGAAAACTGAGCCATAGAAAAATTTAGTAACTTCCCAAGGTACTATTATTGTTGTTGTCATTATTATTTTAATGTAAGTGAAAGAGTTAAAGTTTGAAATTGGCTTCAGAATAAATGCTCATAAACATGATCTATACTGACTTACACAGTGATTCTCCATTAGGATTGTATTGCTTGCAGAGATGATGGCACGTATTTGAGCCCCTTAGGTTTCTTTTTAACCTCCAATAGAGGAAAAAGACCCAAAGCAATGTTTTTTATACATGAGGCATAAATAAGAGAGCAACATATCCACACATTCCCAGGAATAAACAATCAACTAAGAGGGAGTGTCTTTCATATGCAGAGAGGTTCCCACATTGGAAAGGAACACAGACTATCAGATCCCATCTGTCCTTGTTATTGGCTGGACTCCACCAAGGAGTCTGATTCTATTTCCTTACCCATTAAATGTGGGTGTTAGCCTAACCTATGGTTTGTAGTATGTCTCTATAAGATAATACTTATGAAAGATCTGGTGAAAAGAAAAACAATTTGTGAGAGCTGGCGAACTGGAAATTTTCATTCAAATTGTTCCCAGATCCTTACCGTTACTTACAGACCTTTGATATATTCTTACAAATAAGTAACAATGAGTTTTTTTTTACTGTTGCTTTTGTCATTTGTGTTGACTATCTTATCTTTAACATTTTAAAGATCTAAAGATTATTTCATTTAAAGCTGCATGCAAAATAGGCTATTACGTTCACACATAGATTAAGTTTAACATATAAAGGGAAAAATATGAAAAATCAAAGGAATCTTATGGCTTTGTCATTAGTGTATTGATTAATGATGAATTTTTAGGGCTATATATGCACTGAAATTATTGATTAGTACATGAAAAAATTTAAATGAAACATCTGGCATTCTAACACAGTTAACAGAATCCAGATTAACTGTTCCTTAAGCAATAAAGCTATTTAATTACCTAAATAACATCAAGTCTGGGAATAGCTGTTCTATGTTTGTGTAGCAACTCAAGGTTATAAAGAATTCAGTTTCCTTTTATTTTTCTCCTCTGCACCCTCAAAGTATTGAGTTTTCCTCTTAACCTAATAGCTTCCTGGGGTCTAAATGACTTTGGAAACTAGAGGCTTAATATCCTCATAGGACAGCATTCAAAGTGGGAAATAAGAGAACGTGTGGTGGAAGGAAGCCTTCTGTTATCTGTGTTGATGGAATGGAGTATTATTCTCAGAAATCATGCATCATATTAATCTTTACAGTACAGAACTAAAATATGCAATGTGACCACTCTTAGCCTCTGAAGAGTCTGGGAAACTCAGTATCAGTCAAAAGGAAATAGAATTAGTAATTTCCTTGGATCTGTGGTGCTTGCCAAGTGAGCTACCTCCCCTGAGGACATTGCTGTCCATCTGATCCCCAAACAGTATACTGACTCTCTTTGCCAGGAAAAAAGGGGTAAAGACACTAATATAAAAAATGTTTAAGTGAGTTTGCTCCAAAATCCAATAATTATTCCAGTAATGCAAGAATATTGAGAATTTTAAATAGGCAAAATGAAGGGCATTATTTTATAAAAGAGATGCCTTAGTAAGACTTAATTGCTAACATTTAATTTAAAATATGAATTTCCATATTTCCAACCACAACTATAGTTTACCTGTTACTAATGCACTGAGAAGAACATTGCATTATGGATAAGTACTTAGAAAATTCTCTAAGAATATTTAATAGAGCTTTGGGAAGAAATGCTTTCACTATTGGATAAAGTTTGCTTTATTGGATACAATTTGTTTTATGTTACCTAGTCAGAAAATATATAAGTACCTACTCCTGGAAATTAATTTTAAATGGTGTTAGGTTGTAATATGAATAGCATAAAATTAAGATGAGTGAAATAACTTCCTGGCATCAATTTGTTTTCTGAGAATTTTGTTTTAAGTAAATGCTAAATATTATAAATATTAGCAGAAAAACACATTTTCATACCACACATGGTGCATAAAAAAATAATACTTTTTTCTTCTGTGGTTTTGAATTTCTCATTAAGGAAACTTGATTAGCTGATCATTCGTTAGAATTACAGCCATATATCAGATTGTTGGCATTTTGACATTACAGATAGTAAAATCTCATAACCAGAATTGGGATAAAATAAATCTAATAGTGTAAACATAGTTCTCACCTGCATTCAACACTTAATTAAAATATATTAATCTTTTATATCTTGAGTTTCTAAATAGCTTCTCCCACCTCACAATGTGCATAGGTAATAAATGAACTGAAAGCTATGTACAGTTATGCAAATGATAAACAAAATGTTTACCATGTATATGATAATTGTGATCATGATAATCATATATGATAAAAAATTTAGAAAGATAATATTTTATTAATTTATATGACTGTATATGAATAAAGGATGATATTTTCAAATATCACATAAGGGCTTAGGAAATTATATATTTGGCAAATTAAATTTTTAATCTGACATCTAAATTAGAATCTTCATAATTTCCGGCTTAGCTCTAAACTAATAGTTTAGTCTAAAACATTTTTTTCAATTCTTCTTTATTGTAGGCAGTGAGCACAGACCCTGTCCCAGTTAAATTACACTATGACAAATCGCATGATCAGGTCTGGGTGCTAAGCTGGGGTACCTTGGAGAAGACATCACCAACACTACAGGTAAGTGCATCTCTGTATATTAGGAGAAAATAAACATCTTTAAAGCTTTCAACATTTTATTGGATATTTGTGATCATTTAACAATGACATTTTTCCATCTGAAGACTACAGCTTTAATCATAACTAGATAGGCACAGAAAAGGGCAAAAAAAAAGTTGGCACTCATGTACTTTTGGACGGGGAAAAATCGTAGGTTATATGTATTAAAGGTTATATTTATATGCAAAAAGAATAACCTATAGTGACAAAGCTGATGCCATGAGGAGGAAAAAAAAGTCATAATTTACTTTTCAACAATTTTGGTAAGGCATGTATGATAGAGACAAAGAGAATTCGACAGCAAAAGCCTCAAAGCCATTTCCATTTTTCTCTAATCAGGTAATATTCTATTATCTGAGGAAAGACTTATTTCTAAAGGAAGAATAGAGGTGTTATTCTTATAGATTTTGCCTCTGCCTTGAAGTTGTTTATGTGAGAACTTGACAGATACAGAAAAAAAAAATCTCCATTTTGGTCATGACCTTTTGGAACAGTCTTTAGACTTTTATAATTACAAGTTTAAACAGAAACAGAAAGGGAATGGGAGTGAGTGTTTGGTCCTGGAAATGTGTTTAATATTACAGTATTTTTCAAAATGCTTTGCGATTTTGCTACTGCCTCTCTTAACAAGACCTCAAATTATTAACTTTTGGACATTTTAAAATAAATTCTTTTAAATGAAATAATTTTATTTTTAATCAGTTGTCACTACCAAGACTTTTAGTATTTCTGAGTTATTTTTGGTATCGCAATATTTAACTTACAAATGACACTTTTATGTAAATAGAATATTTTAATACAGCTAGCATAATGAAGGATCATTTTATATTCACTAGAAATATGTGTCATTTGAAACATTGAAAATATATTATAGTATTTTAGTTATTTAGTTTGCAAATCAATCCACTCTCAAAATTTGAGGTCTTAAAATTAAAGGATGACTCACAATTCTGTGAGTTGGCTACCTGGGCAGCTCTGCTGATATGATCTGGGAGCACTCATGGGCTCCAGTTACCTGATAACTTGGCTAGAGGTGGAAGGTTCAGAATGTCCTAGCCCTCACATCTGTCACATGGTGGTAGTGCTCAGCTGGGTGCCTTGCGTCCCATGCATGTGATGCTTACCCTGCATCTTCACAGCATAGCAGTTTTAGGTTACAAAAGTGGAAGCTACAAGACCAGCTGAGGTATGGGCTTCAAAATGCACATAAACCCAACTTTGCTACATCGTATTCATCAAAGCAAGTCACATTGCCTACCCAGATTCAAGAGGATAGAATGATAGAGCCAATTTCTTGATGGACAAAGCACAATCTTCACAAAGGGCAACTTTTAGAATCATCTATCACAATATGGTAATAGGTGCTTGTTATTTGAGATTTTGTATTCATGCATACTCTTTGCAAGATGAATAAAACAGGTCAATATATATGATTTTTTAGAAAATATTTTAATAAATTATTTTAATACACTATCAACCTTAAGATTAGCATAGCTTAAAATTTTAATTTTTTTCATGTCTTTCTTTTAAAAAACTAAAGCTGCATATATTTTTATTATACATTTTTCTCCAGAATTGATCTCATCCTCTCCCCTTTGATTCATGCTACTTGGATAGATTAACAACTTTCCCAGTGTTGCAATTCTGCCACAAAATAGTTTAGACAAATTCCTTTGACATTGTACACAGAAAAAAGCCTTCTGGAGGTGTTCTTCACACACATTATTCAGCCATCTAAAAATGGGTTCTTCATTTTTCTCTGGATGCCTAATAAAAATATTGTGTGTGAATAGAATATGGTAAATTTTAAAAATATTTGCTGGGTGGGAGTGGAAGGTGTCACAACTGAAAATATAAAATAAAGTGTAGGAATTGAGAAATATCCTTTAAAAAGGTATATACAAGAAGATTTATTTACATAAGGTTTATGTGTGTGCATATTGTATGAATATGGATATAAGACTGATTAGATAGATAGGTAGATGGATGGACAGATAAATAGATAGATTGATAGATAGATAGGCAAACAGTATGATAGGAAACCCAAGATCTCTGGATCAGAGAACAGGCCATTTCTCACTCATGGAGAGTGTTAGTGTTTATGTCCCAGCCCTAATCAACTTTGGGTCACGTGGAGAGACTAATGCTGCCCTGCATGTTCAGCACATTGCATGAAAGAAGTGGTACCCTAGAATTATAAGTCTGTATGGTTTTTTAGGCTACTGTCATATCAGCCTATCCTTTGTCTGGAGAGATAATCATCATTACTCTAGAATGTATGAAAATCTTCCCCTGGAAGAGGAAGAGTAGCTCATTTCCCTTGAATGTCAGTAAATGGTTCAAAGGAGATAATTCTCTAAATCTCTCAGGAGCAAGACACTATCACTAGTCTCCAAGGCATTTTTGCTATGCCATTAGCCTTAAACCAAGTTTGCCAATGCTCTTTGCTGTGAAAGACCTGACTCTGCAGAAATGTCAAAATATTTGTGGATAATCGTCTCCCAAAAGATTATCAGGAAACATTCACAAAGGAAATGGAAGTTAAGACATGCTTCCTTTGGAGAAACTGAATTCACAAAACCAGAAATACGGGCAAGTCCTCACTTGCCATTTAGTGTTTCCCATGCCATCATGTTGAAAGATTAGAGAAATCGATGCTGAAGTATGTTCTCAAGGATCAGAAAATTATACTTATCTTTTTCTTTGCATTTTAATTTTTATTATAATTTAATCCATACATCTTTGTCAAATATAAAAGCAAAATATGTGTTTTCTGAGATATTTATAATTAATAAAGACTAATGTCATAATTGTAGATATATGACAATATTTTCCAATTAATGTCCTCAGATGGATTCTCAAAGATTTATCATAATTTATTTTACTTTTAAAAGTCATTTATGTCTTATAAAAAATTCAAAATACTACTTTAAAAATTATAATGAGTCTGTAATCCACAAATTTCACAATTGGAATATAATTAATGTCGTATCAAATGCACAATAACTAAAGAAAATATTCCCAGGAAATAACTTGAAATAGAGGCCTTCCATTTTGCTATTGTTCAGGAAGTGGGCCCCAGCCAGGAGGGATTCCGATGGAACTCAATGAAAGTATATTCGTTTAAATGAGGAAAAATTACCCTTTAGGAAAAACAAACTAACTCTAAAACTAAAAATGATAAAATAAAATCTTGTCATAAAAACCAAGGAGAAGTTTTAGTCATGAGGGAGAATCACTATTTAACTTAGTCAGTACTTTAGGAAGTTATTTTGATGGCCATATATAGAACGTATTTAAAAGGGGATAATTAAAGGCAGGAAAAAAGCCCTTTAGAAGGCCACCAGAACAACGGCTGTGCAGTAGGAACAATGAAAGGTAACAGGAGTGTAAATAGATGTAAAGAACTAATAGGATCTGGTAACTAACGGAATAAGGGAAATAAACTAGTTTAAATGTAGTTGACCTTTTCTTTAAAGGACTATAAAAGTTTCAAAAAAATTCATTATGAAAGATGAAATCTCTTTTATTAAAACACTTAAACCCATTATTTTTCAATGATAGGAGGAAAACCTTTTAAAATATGGATTTATGTATTCTAAGATTTTAAAAATTTAAAATATTTCACATGATTTAATTTGGAGTTTTCAAAACTATGTTGCCAGTTATGTTATACTGAAGGGATTTTGTCCTAATATCACACATTTCCTGTATGTTTGCATTTAATTTTCTCATTATAATAAGATTAGGATTTTTATAATAAAGAAGTTGCTTATATGCCTATTTATTTTATACTTTAAGCTGAAATTGTTCAAGACAAATATTTTTCTATTTTTTCTTTATAGAAACAACAGTTTCTATATTGAAAATAAGCAAAACATCACAGAATTGTAATTCGTGTAATAATATATTAATTTTCAGGATGGCATAAAGTCTATGCAAACAACTGCCAGAAACATTTATTTCATCTCTAAATAAAATTAAAGCTTATACTACGAAGTGACTGCATTGTTAAGGTCTAACCAAGGTGTATTCTGTTTAGGTAATTACCCTGGCCAGTGGTAATGTGCCTCACCACACGATCCACACCCAACCAGTGGGAAAGCAATTTGACAGAGTGGATGATTATTTCATTCCCACCACAACACTCATTATCACCCATATGAGGTAAGTGCTAAGTTGAATGATCAACTTTTTAAAGATTTATCCCCAGTTTAATAGAAAGCCATGTGAAATCGTAAAGAAATTTAGTTATAAAACAAATACACATGTACAATTGCACTCGCTTTAGCTTTGTCGTGTCGGCTTACTGAACCTTTGTTTGTCAACATTAGTGATGAGTTCCCCATAATATGTTTCTCTTTATGCCTAATGGAGGTGTGAATGTGTGAAAATACAGTTTTATTTTTAAAAATTACTTTAACGATGTTTTTGCAAATTGTCATTAAGATTTTTCTGACTGGGCTCTTACAAAATGCTGGCATATCCCCAAAAAATAAATAATTTAGAAGACAAAATCACTTCTCAAATGGAGAGAATGTTAATTGAAACTTGGTATGGAGAAGCAGCCACAGTCATAGAAATGTATTCAATATAAGTATTTTGTTCACTCTCATGTCATTTTTAGATCATATTGTAATTAATATAAAATTGTATTAGGAAATACAAGAAGTTGAAATGAAATGTTTGAGGTCTGCACTTTGAGAAAAGATGCTAGTGTGTTTTATTCTTGATGTATTCACAACAGGTGAAAAAGTAATATTAACTTCTAGTGATAAAACTGCAAAGCTTTATAGAAGAGATTTAAATGCTAAAATGAGGAGAAGGTTGGCATATCATGATATTATGTATTATGTATCTTTAAAATCTATTGAAACAATTTTAAAATATTTGCTTAGCAATGTTAAAAATGAATTTGAACCAAACAAAGATTCTGTCCTTTTTCTCAAGTGAATTCTGATGTGTGGGAACTGCTCCAGCTAAGTTATGTGAGCCATTATTGGATTATTGTGCATATTTGTTTCCTTATTTTAATTAAAAATTATATCATCTAAAAATTGCAGTTGTGAGAATTATGAAAGACTGAATAATTCGAATTTGCAAAAAATAAAAAGGGGGATTAATAAATCAGAATCGTAACTCATAGTCAAAGATAGAATAAATTATTCCTTGCAAAGTCAAGCATATTTTCAAAGCTTGATATATTTGTCAATCAATTAGCCATTATTTTCAGAATGCCTATTATGTGCTCAGCAAAAAAGTGATTAAATAACATAATGTACAGGCCGGGCATGGTGGCTTACCCCTATAATCCCAGCATTGTGGGAGGCTAAGGTGGGAGTGTAGCTTAAGTACAGGAGTTCAAAACCAGCCTGAGCAATATGGCAAAACCCTGTCTCCATTAAAATTACAAAAATTAGGTGGCATGGTGGCACACACCTGTAGTCCCAGATACTCATGAGGGTGAGGCAGGAGGATTGCTTGTTCCTGAGAGGTGGAGGTTGCAGTGAGCTGAGGTCACACGTTGTGCTCCAGTCTCTGTAACAGAGCAAGACCCTGTCAAAAATAATAATTATTATTATTATTATTACAAATTTTTATGGAAAATAAATTATTGAAACTACTGATGAAATTAACTATCTGAGACTACCTGATGAAACTATTGAGACTATCTGATGAAATTAATAATTTTTAGGTTCTGATTGTAATAGCTCAGGAACTTAAAAATCAGAGTTGAACTGAAATGGCACCACTTAAAATGATATCTGAAAAATATATGAAGTTTTTATACATATTTGATGAGGATAAAATTTCATTTAATTGTCATTGGGTGTTATGACTAATAAATATTCCTTTGTTATTTTCAAGTTGTTGACAAAGTATTAATAACCAATAATTAGATATGTAACCTTTGTTTTTATCTCACTTGCCTATTCCCTATTACTGTATTTAGTATACTATTATCAATCCTCCTTATTTTTTTAAAATGTAATATTAATACAGTTCAATTTCTTTGAGAAAAGTTTTAGTGTGTATGACACCACTAGGTATAATTGTGTATAGTTGGGAGTGTTTTCATCCTATAATATGTGAAGTTAATACCTACTGGGGTCAAGAGCATAGACTTTGGTGGCATGCAGTAAGTACTATTTGTAATTCTGTGTTTGTAGATATAATTTATATTTTGTCAGACCATAGCGTCTCTTTGAGTTCTAAATGATTACCTCAGAGCTGGAAGTGGAGCTAATATTAATTCAAAACACATCTAAATATTGTGAAGAACTATAAGGCACACATTTATTTTAGTTCTATATATTATGAAAAAGAGTGAAAAGTATAATCAAGGATATTTTTAAGCATCTTTATATTCTTTCGAGGAGTGTGCAGTGAAATGCATGGGTATTTCGTCACTACTTTATTTATATGTATTTAATTTAGTAAGAGTAATTTAGTAAGAATAAAAATTAAATTATGGCAATTCTACCTGCATGTAGAATCCCATTTTAATGAACATGGATGATCATCAAATTTCTTAGTGCAACTCGAAGTAATTACTCATTTTACTACAGTGAATGCGAGGAGTAAAAATTAACATACGTTTCCAAAAATAAACTGTTAACTGCGTAAGGTAGTTTCAACATAATGAGAATTTATTCCACATCAGGAACACCTGAGTGATTGAATATGGTCTTTCCTCTTACCAATTTCATATAGTTTCTTTTTTTTTTTTTTTTTTTTTTTTTTTTTTTTTTTTTTTTGAGACAGACTCTCCATCTGTCGCCTAGGCTGGAGTGCAATGGCACAATCTCGGCTCACTGCAACCTCCGCCTCCTGTGTTCAAGCAGTTCTCCTGACTCAGCCTCCCGAGTAGCTGGGATTACAGGGGCCCTCTACCACACCCAGCTAATTTTTGTATTTTTAGTAGAGATGAAGTTTCACCATTTTGGTCAGCTTGGTCTTGAACTCCTGACCTCAGGTGATCCACCTGCCTTGGCCTCCCAAAGTACTGGGATTACAGATGTGAGCCACAGTGCCCAGCTCATATAGTATACTTCTAAGCAAATTCAGCATGTATTTAAATATGTGCTGCTGAGATTGAATCGTTATGAATTGTGTTTGTCAGAATTTGACACTACTTTCTGACTGTTGGGCTCAGTAGATATTTCCGTGCCAGGCAGAAGGTGTGCAACATATGTGTTGAATTAATATTAGTTTTCTTTCTCTGACTCTACATCACATTAATCTGCTTTTCTCTCATGCTGGTACACTTATTTCAAATAATTTATATCTTCAGTGTCTGAAAAGCTTCTGGACAAGTATCAGGCTTTTATATTCTTAGTGCCTAAAAACCACTGGATGCTTAATTTATGTTTTTCATAGGAATGGAAGTAAAGAAGGAAGAAATTGATACACTATTTCCTAAACAAGATTATCTGGTACTGAGGGAAGAACTGTGTTTCCTATATATGGATTTCTCAGCCTCCAACACATTATCAGCATTAAGCAAATGCTGTGTTCAGAGCACACAAATTGTGTGGAACCAGTAACTACAGTAATAAGAATTTACATCTGCTGTCAGACAGATCTAAGCCTGAATATCCCAGCAACACCATTAACCATTGACTCTGGTGACCTTAGCCAATTTACTTCATTTCTTTCTAAGGACTGGAATAAAATAATGCTTGAGTATTCAGTTGCTCACTAGTTGTTGTCCAGACTTCATAATCTTCACTGGGACACTGGCTCCCCATTGATTATTTACAATTTTCCTGAAAGTCTGTACTTTTCCCTGCCTGGCTTCGTCTCATTTTTTCCTCCAGTTTTTCTGTTTCTGTGCCTATAATTTTCAGGCTTCTTTAATCTTTAAGCGTATCAGATAAGCATGCAGTGTCAGAAAGTAAATCATGACTGAGGAATTTAAGAATACCATTTAAGACACATTTTCAGACTTGAAGTTAGTAAAAATTTTTCTTTAAAAATTTAAACTTAAGCAAGAATTTAATAAATCATGGAAACCATAGTTTTAAAGTTGAAGAGATTACGCAGTGCAAACGGAGTATATTTTGGAATGACATAAGAAATAGAAATTCGTTATAGGACGAATTTCAATTTAGATTTTTATTTCTATAAATAAACATATACAGATATGTAAAACTAAAAGTGACTGTTAAAAATGAAGATGAATGTAATTCTCATAATAGTCAATTATGTCTAATAAAATTTGAAATGATAATATGTTACCTTCCAAAATCAATTGTAGACAAATATAAAACAATGTTTCATTATTTTATGTGTAATTTGTATCCAAAGAAATAAGCTATACAACTCAGTTGTCATATTAAATTGAAATTACAATATCATTACATGTAACTAGATATATTTGAATATTTGAATAATATTATAATTCTGCTATTGTTAACTTTTTTAACATTTCATGGCTAATGCATAGGAGATTTGGTGAAACAGTTTTCACAATGCTTGTGTTAAACTTCAAAGCATTTTTAAAAATACAAAATAAAGGAATAGGAACAGCTCCAGTCTCCAACTCCCAGCGCGAGCTACACAGAAGACCGGTGATTTCTGCATTTTCAACTGAGGTACTGGGGTCATCTCACTAGGGAGTGCCGGACAATCGGTGCTGGTCAGCTGCTGCAGCCTGACCAGCGAGAGCTGAAGCAGGGCGAGGCATCGCCTCACCTGGAAGCGCAAGGGGGAAGGGGATCCCTTTTCCTAGCCAGGGGAACTGAGACACACAACACCTGGAAAATCAGGTAACTCCCACCCCAATACTGCGCTGTAAGCATACAGGCACACCAGGAGAACATATCCCACACCTGGCCGGGAGGGTCCCACGCCCACGAAGCCTCCCTCACTGCTAACACAGCAGTCTGCTGCGATCTATCCACAAGGCAGCAGCGAGGCTGGGGGAGGGGCGCCCGCCATTGCTGAGGCTTAAGTAGGTAAACAAAGCCGCTGGGAAGCTCGAACTGGGTGGAGCTCACAGCAGCTCAAGGAAGCCTGCCTGTCTCTGTAGTCTCCACCTCTGGGGACAGCTCACAGCTGAAGACCAACAGGGGAAGTAGCGGGAGCCGGTGCAGACGCGAACGACTCTGTCTGACAGCTTTGGGGAGAGCCGTGGATCTCCCAACGCGGAGGTTGAGATCTGAGAACGGACAGACTGCCTGCTCAGGTGTGTCCCTGACCCCTGAGTAGCCTAGCTGGGAGAAATCCCCCACTAGGGGCAGTCTGACACCCCACACCTCACAGGGTGGAGTACACCCCTGAGAGGAAACTTCCAAAGGAAGAATCAGACAGGTACACTCGCTGTTCAGCAATATTCTATCTTCGGCAACCTCTGCTGCTGATACCCAGGCAAACAGGGTCTGGAGTGGACCTCAAGCAATCTCCAACAGACCAACAGACAGTCCTTCTGACTGTCAGAAGGAAAACTATCAAACAGGAAGGACACCTATACCAAAACCCCATCAGTACATCACCACCATCAAAGACCAGAGACAGATAAAACCACAAAGATGGGGAAGAAGCAGGGCAGAAAAGCTGGAAATTCAAAAAATAAGAGCGCATCTCCCCCTGCAAAGGAGCACAGCCCATCTCCAGCAACGGATCAAAGCTGGTCAGAGAATGACTTGGACGAGAGGAGAGAAGAAGGCTTCAGTCCATCAAACTTATCAGAGCTAAAGGAGGAATTACGTACCCAGCGCAAAGAAACTAAAAATCTTGAAAAAAGAGTGGAAGAATTGACAGCTAGACTAATTAATGCAGAGAAGATCATAAACGAAATGACAGAGATGAAAACCATGACACGAGAAATACGTGACAAATGCACAAGCTTCAGTAACCGACTCGATCAACTGGAAGAAAGAGTATCAGCGATTGAAGATCAAATGAATGAAAAGAAGCGAGAAGAGAAACCAAAAGAAAAAAGAAGAAAAAGAAATGAGCAAAGCCTGCAAGAAGTATGGGATTACGTAAAAAGACCAAATCTACGTCTGATTGGGGTGCCTGAAAGTGAGGGGGAAAATGGAACCAAGTTGGAAAACACTCTTCAGGATATCATCCAGGAGAACTTCCCCAACCTAGTAGGGCAGGCCAACATTCAAATTCAGGAAATACAGAGAACGCCACAAAGATACTCCTCCAGAAGAGCAACTCCAAGACACATCATTGCCAGATTCACCAAAGTTGAAATGAAGGAAAAAATCTTAAGGGCAGCCAGAGAGAAAGGTTGGGTTACCCACAAAGGGAAGCCCATCAGACTAACAGCAGATCTCTCGGCAGAAACTCTCCAAGCCAGAAGAGAGTGGGGGCCAATATTCAACGTTCTTAAAGAAAAGAATTTTAAACCCAGAATTTCATATCCAGCCAAACTAAGTTTCATCAGTGAAGGAGAAATAAAATCCTTTACAGATAAGCAAATGCTTAGAGATTTTGTCACCACCAGGCCTGCCTTACAAGAGACCCTGAAGGAAGCCCTAAACATGGAAAGAAACAACCAGTACCAGCCATCACAAAAACATACCAAAATGTAAAGACCATCGAGGCTAGGAAGAAACTGCATCAACTAACGAGCAAAATAACCAGTTAATATCATAATGGCAGGATCAAGTTCACACATAACAATATTAACCTTAAATGTTAATGGACTAAATGCTCCAATTAAAAGACACAGACTGGCAAACTGGATAAAGAGTCAAGACCCATCAGTCTGCTGTATTCAGGAGACCCATCTCACATGCAGAGACATACATAGGCTCAAAATAAAGGGATGGAGGAAGATCTACCAAGCAAATGGAGAACAAAAAAAAGCAGGGGTTGCAATCCTTGTCTCTGATAAAACAGACTTTAAACCATCAAAGATCAAAAGAGACAAAGAAGGCCATTACATAATGGTAAAGGGATCAATTCAACAGGAAGAGCTAACTCTCCTAAATATATATGCACCCAATACAGGAGCACCCAGATTCATAAAGCAAGTCCTTAGAGACTTACAAAGAGACTTAGACTCCCATACAATAATAATGGGAGACTTCAACACTCCGCTGTCAACATTAGACAGATCAACGAGACAGAAAGTTAACAAGGATATCCAGGAATTGAACTCATCTCTGCACCAAGCGGACCTAATAGACATCTATAGAACTCTCCACCCCAAATCAACAGAATATACATTCTTCTCAGCACCACATTGCACTTATTCCAAAATTGACCACATAATTGGAAGTAAAGCACTCCTCAGCAAATGTACAAGAACAGAAATTATAACAAACTATCTCTCAGACCACAGTGCAATCAAACTAGAACTCAGGACTAAGAAATTCAATCAAAACCGCTCAACTACATGGAAACTGAACAACCTGCTCCTGAATGACTACTGGGTACATAACGAAATGAAAGCGGAAATAAAGATGTTCTTTGAAACCAATGAGAACAAAGATACAACATACCAGAATCTCTGGGACACATTTAAAGCAGTGTGTAGAGGGAAATTTATAGCACTAAATGCCCACAAGAGAAAGCAGGAAAGATCTAAAATTGACACTCTAACATCACAATTAAAAGAACTAGAGAGGCAAGAGCAAACACATTCAAAAGCTAGCAGAAGGCAAGAAATAACTAAGATCAGAGCCGAACTGAAGGAGATAGAGACACAAAAAACCCTCCAAAAAATCAATGAATCCAGGAGTTGGTTTTTTGAAAAGATCAACAAAATTGACAGACCGCTAGCAAGGCTAATAAAGAAGAAAAGAGAGAGGAATCAAATAGATGCAATAAAAAATGATAAAGGGGATATCACCACTGACCCCACAGAAATACAAACTACCATCAGAGAATACTATAAACGCCTCTACGCAAATCAACTAGAAAATCTAGAAGAAATGGATAATTTCCTGGACACTTACACTCTTCCAAGGCTAAACCAGGAAGAAGTTGAATCCCTGAATAGACCAATAGCAGGCTCTGAAATTGAGGCAACAATTAATAGCCTACCCACCAAAAAAAGTCCAGGACCAGATGGATTCACAGTTGAATTCTACCAGAGGTACAAGGAGGAGCTGGTACCATTCCTTCTGAAACTATTCCAATCAATAGAAAAAGAGGGAATCCTCCCTAACTCATTTTATGAGGCCAACATCATCCTGATACCAAAGCCTGGCAGAGACACAACAAAAAAAGAGAATTTTAGACCAATATCCCTGATGAACATTGATGCAAAAATTCTCAATAAAATACTGGCAAACCGGATTCAGCAGCACATCAAAAAGCTTATCCACCATGATCAAGTGGGCTTCATCCCTGGGATGCAAGGCTGGTTCAACATTCGCAAATCAATAAACGTAATCCAACATATAAACAGAACCAAAGACAAGAACCACATGATTGTCTCAATAGATGCAGAAAAGGCTTTTGACAAAATTCAACAGCCCTTCATGCTAAAAACGCTCAATAAATTCGGTATTGATGGAACGTACCTCAAAATAATAAGAGCTATTTATGACAAATCCACAGCTAATATCATACTGAATGGGCAAAAACTGGAAAAATTCCCTTTGAAAACTGGCACAAGACAGGGATGCCCTCTCTCACCACTCCTATTCAACATAGTGTTGGAAGTTCTGGCTAGGGCAATCAGGCAAGAGAAAGAAATCAAGGGTATCCAGTTAGGAAAAGAAGAAGTCAAATTGTCCCTGTTTGCAGATGACATGATTGTATATTTAGAAAACCCCATCGTCTCAGCCCAAAATCTCCTTAAGCTGATAAGCAACTTCAGCAAAGTCTCAGGATACAAAATTAATGTGCAAAAATCACAAGCATTCTTATACACCAGCAACAGACAAGCAGAGAGCCAAATCAGGAATGAACTTCCATTCACAATTGCTTCAAAGAGAATAAAATACCTAGGAATCCAGCTTACGAGGGATGTAAAGGACCTCTTCAAGGAGAACTACAAACCACTGCTCAGTGAAATAAAAGAGGACACAAACAAATGGAAGAACATACCATGCTCATGGATAGGAAGAATCAATATCGTAAAAATGGCCATACTCCCCAAGGTTATTTATAGATTCAATGCCATCCCCATCAAGCTACCAATGAGTTTCTTCACAGAATTGGAAAAAACTGCTTTAAAGTTCATATGGAACCAAAAAAGAGCCCGCATTGCCAAGACAATCCTAAGTCAAAAGGACAAAGCTGGAGGCATCACGCTACCTGACTTCAAACTATACTACAAGGCTACAGTAACCAAAACAGCATGGTACTGGTACCAAAACAGAGATATAGACCAATGGAACAGAACAGAGTCCTCAGAACTAATACCGCACATCTACAGCCATCTGATCTTTGACAAACCTGAGAGAAACAAGAAATGGGGAAAGGATTCCCTATTTAATAAATGGTGCTGGGAAAATTGGCTAGCCATAAGTAGAAAGCTGAAACTGGATCCTTTCCTTACCCCTTATACGAAGATTAATTCAAGATGGATCAGAGACTTAAATGTTAGACCTAATACCATAAAAACCCTAGAAGAAAATCTAGGTAGTACCATTCAGGACATAGGCATGGGCAAGGACTTCATGTCTAAAACACCAAAAGCAACGGCAGCAAAAGCAAAAATTGACAAATGGGATCTAATTAAACTAAAGAGCTTTTGCACAGCAAAAGAAACTACCATCAGAGTGAACAGGCAACCTACAGAATGGGAGAAAATTTTTGCAACCTACTCATCTGACAAAGGGCTAATATCCAGAATCTACAAAGAACTCAAACAAATATACAAGAAAAAAACAAACAACCCCATCAAAAAGTGGGCAAAGGATATGAACAGACATTTCTCAAAAGAAGATACTCATACAGCCAACAGACACATGAAAAAATGCTCATCATCACTCGCCATCAGAGAAATGCAAATCAAAACCACAATGAGATACCATCTCACACCAGTTAGAATGGCAATCATTAAGAAGTCAGGAAACAACAGGTGTTGGAGAGGATGTGGAGAAATAGGAACACTTTTACACTGTTGGTGGGATTGTAAACTAGTTCAACCATTATGGAAAACAGTATGGCAATTCCTCAAGAATCTAGAACTAGATGTACCATATGACCCAGCTATCCCACTACTGGGTATATACCCAAAGGATTATAAATTATTCTACTACAAAGACACATGTACACGTATGTTTATTGCGGCACTATTCACAATAGCAAAGACTTGGAATCAACCCAAATGTCCATCTGTGACAGACTGGATTAAGAAAATGTGGCACATATACACCATGGAATACTATGCAGCCATAAAAAAGGATGAGTTTGCGTCCTTTGTAGGGACATGGATGCAGCTGGAAACCATCATTCTTAGCAAACTATCACAAGAAGAGAAAACCAAACACCGCATGTTCTCACTCATAGGTGGGAACTGAACAATGAGATCACTTGGACTCGGGAAGGGGAACATCACGCACTGGGGCCTATCATGGGGAGGGGGGAGGGGGGAGGAGGGAGGGATTGCATTGGGGAGTTATACATGATATAAATGATGAATTGATGGGTGCTGACGATTTGATGGGTGCAGCACACCAATATGGCATAAGTATACATATGTAACAAACCTGCACGTTATGCACATGTACCCTAGAACTTAAAGTATAATAAAAATAAAAAATAAAAAAATAAAAAAAAAAAACTTCAAAGCAAGTAATTCTCATAAAGCATGAGGATTTACATAATCAATTATTTTATTTTTGCTTCCAATGTGAAGAGAGAAAAATGTAAATATCAGTTTCTTATGTGTGAACGTTGTAGCTTGCTGTGCAGATGCAAGTAGAATTTGCATAATAAATTAAGATCAATAGGTTTGGCAGTTACATGTTATATTTTCTTTTATATGTAAAGATTCTAGAAAGGTAAGGAGAATTGAGAAAAGAAGAGGAGAAGCTAAGAAGGTGGCAGATATTAGGCAATGAGTAATTTCCATGGAATTTTTCCATGAAACCTCCCTGAAAAAATCTTCACTAATCCTTCCTGAGAATTATTTGTTTGAGGCAGAAGGGGGATGAAAGTGAGAACTACGTGGAGACCAACGTGGTGCAGAGCAGGGAAATACAATAAATCTGAGTCCAGGATACCAGGAAGACCCGAAAGTGTAATCTACCAGAATGCAAGAATTAGCAGAAGTCTTTCCTAAAGCTTTTGACATAGCAGGAATAAAATGTGTTGGCAAGAGAATAGTAGCAAGATATCTTCACCTAGATTGCAAGGGAACAACTAACTTTTGGCTTATTTGCTGTTATAAGTAGAAATCCTTTAACGTTCTCACCAACCAAAATAATACCTTTGATACAATTTAAAACAAGCGCCAGTTGATGGAAAAAAAAAAAAAAAGATGTATTATAAGTGGCCCTTTGTAGCACCTGCAAATCATTCTTTTCCCATTTCTTCTCCTATCTCTCCCAGTTAGAGTTCAAGTACAAACAGATTTAATCCAATCTCGCTGAAACATGCTGATGTCAATTGGCACACAGGGCACTTAGAGTAAATTCAGGGAGATGACTTATGATTTATATATCCACTCCAGGGCTAGTCTTGTGAGTAATAAGAGAAGGCATAAACTTGAGTGATGTTATTTGAGATGTCTTGAAAGGCTTACCTACTCTTGAAACCATCCCCCCCACCCAAACTACTATTTGATTATATTGTTTGGAATTTCAAACCACTTCTCTCATTTTTGGGGTTATATTTGTATAGAAATCAATCTTTAAATTGCTCTTACTTCTTGAGAGGAAAATGCAGCAGTGAGGAAATTGATATGCTTATTATTGCCATTTTTGTCTAGGGGTTGATTGGTTGATTATATAGTGTCTTAAAATGAATGTTTGCACTGGGGAGGGTGTGCGTGTATGTGTGCATGCACGTTTATTTCAGTCAGTGATTACATGATAAGCAATAAGATGAACAGAGATATTTGTAAATCACACTGACAGGGAGACTTTAAGCAACAGGCATTTATGTAAAATCCTGAAAATGCCAGTTCCCACAACTTTTTCCTCCTCTATTAGCTTGGTTCATTTGGCATGACTTGACCTGCTAAATGAAACAAGTAAACAAACAACTAGTGTTCAAAAAGTTTCCTTATAACATTCCTCCCCTCCCCAGCACCACACCCCAAGATGATATTGGTTTGGACTTGAATATTGTAGGGTAATTCAGGAATTCAGTGAAGTGGACCTCAGTGTTACTCTTCAATTTGAATGGGCTGGAAAGAACAAGGGTAGCTGGAAGGCACTCCTTTAGGATCCTCAACAGTGAAATAAGTGCTAAGAGTGCAAGAGTACTTGGAGCCAAATGGGGGTAGTAAGGATTTATCGTGTTTCCGATCAGTAGTAATCCCTGCACAGCCAAAGGCTATGGCTCTTCTACACAGATGAAGTAAGATGAGAGAATAAGTAGCGGACACCACTCTGGCAGTCTGGAGAGTGGTCTATAGCACTCGTTTTCCATCATAAATTACAGCAAGGAAATGATTAAGAAGGGATTGAGTTTGACATATGTTTCCTTAAAGCTCCTCCAAGGGAAAAATAAACATTCTGTGAAAGTGAAAGTTAAAGTATATCATTCTCCCCCATATTTTATCAAATCTGTTAAAGCAAAAATTATATATATGGCTTACCATATATCAAGACAACTCATCTTATGACTTGATTCATGGACAGGCCGGGTATATGGAGATACAATTTTAGCGCTAAAATGCTGTGGTTCCATTGAAATCCTATCACAGAAGACACTGAAAATACCTGTTGTTCCATGGCATTTAGAGAAAAGTACAATCTTGGGATGATGAGCTGCAATTAACATTGTTTCAAAAAATGTTTTGTAGATGAAAATCTCACAAAAGTCACAATTCAGTGAGGTGTGTTTTTACTCCTTTCATCCTCACATGTTAATTCCTCCCACAAAGAGAAATAAACTAACAAAGAATTCCAAATATCCCAGCAGTGAACTCTGTCTATACTCTCAAAAAGTGAATATTGAAATACACATAAGTTCTGAAACTGTGACCTTCCCTTTCCACAGTTTCTCTTATCTTCTTTACTCCCCCTCTTCACTCCAAACAAATACAAACTATATTTTCAGAATCTGTTATCTCATGGGATCCTTAGATCCCCAGAGCTACTGCACTATCTGAAAACAGAAGATATTCATAAATTGTCAAAGTATATACATATGCTTTTATATATGCCTGTGTGTATACATATGCAAACCATTGTTAGCAAACCACCCAGCATTCTTATATGTGTGCAAAGTTTCATCTACATAAACACTGGATAACTTTCCTTAATCTTATTTCTAGTGAAGTAAACACACTGTACCCAACAAACTTTGATCTATAATGCCACTCTTTCTTTTTCATTATGGTTACCTGGTTTGCTTTTATTTTAAGCAATATGTTCAACTTTGTTTAGCGTATTAATCCAGGCCACACATTGAGTGTAAAATGCTTAGACAGAGTGCTTTTCAGTGTGTCACGTTTATTATTTCTTGAGTTAGAGAAACCTGTCTGCTACCCTTCTTGGTCTATGTTCTGTGTTAATTGCGCTCTGCTCTGACACTTGTAAGAAAGGAGTCTTGTGTCCGAAGTGGGTGAACATAATAGACCTGCACCTCTTTTCACAAAGTATTTTGTTAGTTATGTTCCTAGCCCACATTTGCTATGTAATGTTTTTGTTGTATGGGTGAATGAGATTGGATTTAAAGAACAAGTTATTTTTAACATATGCATATGTAATTATTTTAAAAAGGAAGAGTTTTTATGGGTATTATTGGTAGATTCTAAGCTCTAGAATTTAATAAAGACTCTAAATAAACTTATGCTACAACCATTTTTACTGAAGAAATCAATGGAGCACTAATAACACATAATTTAGAAACACTCCACATTGCAGATTTGACTCTTGAGTTTTATTATGCAAAGTAAAATAGCTCTTGCTTCTTCTCTCAGAGGTCCTTGTGCTAACTCATCAAAGTGTTCAGTAAAACAGGATTGTTGATCTCACAGGATCCAGTATTCTCTTAAGAGACAGCTGTGGTATCCATATATAAGTGAATATGTATGCATATATAGGTACTTTTTTTCTTTCTTACATATGATTTTGGGTTTGCTGATAATGATAAATCACACTTACTTTACCCTAAATAAGTCAATTATGTGGTTGCAGAGATTACTCTGTTTGCTTATTAGTAAAAATACTCCCAAATATGAATTAAAATGCATAAAGAAATATGTCAGTAGTTAAGTTAAGACATAATGAATACATCGAGAGGGGGCAGAGTTCATTGTGAGAATTTAAGAATTTTCTTATATGAATTTAAAGTGTACATTGCATGGCCTATTAATACATATATCTAATACATGCAATATTTTGAATCAATCATACCTAGCATTTAGCTAGTTCTCATAAAATTTTGGTAAAGAAAAAGATAATGTACATTGAGGTTTTTAATTCTTTGTATCATTAAGTGGATATATTACTTTTCTGTCAAAAGAAAAGGGCATATTATATATTGTATCATAGCATCTTATTTTATGAATTTATATTTTTCTTGATGCAACTGTTATTAAAATGATAAAACTTCAAATACAGGAGTATATAACTTAACAGAAACTCTTAAAGCATTCTACTGTGGCTTGACAAAGCAACGCCATTAAATAAATAGTTTTATCTTTGAGAATACATACATAAAAGAATGGTAAAACGTTTTGGAAACTTTCTGTGAATGTGACTAAATGCTTATTTTATATACACATCAAATTGTCAAAATTTCAAATTCATTAGGGAAACATGTTTTCTTACTATATTTATGCAAGTAAAACATTAAAAAATCCATTTTTTATTTGAAGTCTATAAGGTAAATAATTGAAAGAGATTAACTTTATTATTGTAAACAGTAACTTTGTAAGTCAAGAATATGAATTTTAGTAAGAAATAAATGAATGACAATTTTAAAGAAAAGTGAACTAGATATATGAGAAACTGAAAGTAGAGGTGCTATACTACCATTTATTCATATGGACCAACATAGAGTTTCAGTAATAATTTCTAATTTTCCTTTTGTCCTATGCACAATAATCATTTATAGTGTTTCTCTATAATTTCCTTGCTTTAATATTGATTTTAAAGTCTGAATTTGTAAATCAAGTTCAAGTTTACCATACCACTTCCATGCCTTCAGGCTGTATTGCTCAATTGTAGATTTTGTATTTATTGCTATGGTTATTATATATGTTAATAGTGATTAACAAACATTGAGTACTTACTCTACACCAGATACTGAGCTAAGCAATTTTTATGCTCTGTCTCATTTAAAACTAGCAGCAACATAAATTTTTATTCCTATTCTATAAATGGTGAATCATTTCATATGTATTAGAGCCAGCTATAAACTCAGTTCAGTCCAAATTTAGACTTACCACTCAATACATTCTAGAATTCAAGTTATTTCCTCATTCTTGGGGTAAAACCTAAAGATTGATGCACTCTACAAGTTATCCCAACCTTTGCAACACTCCCTTTTCTCCCATTTACCTGCTATTACTACAACAAAACTTCACTCTTCACAACAGATCTACACCATATTTTTGTGCCTATCTGTATTTACTTGCAGAAAACTTTGTTTCTTTATCCTCTCCCTAATATTAATAAATCCTTCAAGGTCTACCTTAAAGCCACTGTTCATAAAATTTGTTGAAATTTCCCTAATTGAAGTCTTCTTGGCATTTTGAATTTTCATTATTTTTCATTTGTATGAGATGCAAGCAGAAGCGAGAATTTGAGATCACACAGACCTAGACTGGAAACTAGATTTCCAGCTCCTTTGAGACCTTTAGCACAGTATTTAATATCTCTTAGATCAGTTTGATTTTCCACTTCCAAAGGTAAATGATTTCAGAGAGAGAGAGAAAAAATATAGTGTTGTGTCAGTGGTCCCTGCAGACCCTGCAGTAATTTTTGCTGTCTGCTCATGTCTAACTTCATAAAGTCTGTTCATTAATCTATTCCTCCCCAGTCTCACAGACACAGCCCTAAGCTGAGGCCCCTTGCCTCTCAACTTCTAAACACAATTTACTCTTTCCTGTTTTCCATATTTATCATTTTCTCCATGCTTCAGTTCACCAAACAGAGAACCATTAGATTCCTCTTTCTACATTATGTCTAGAATGATATAATACTCCAAAGGAAAGAAAAAAAAAAAAAAACTCAAAACTCAGATTTTGTCTTATTTAGCTACAGTGCTATATAAATAATATTATAGTTTTTTAAAAGTTTAAAAATAAAAGATTTTTTTCTTGTTGCTTATAGATCGTGTCCCAACTACACTGAAGCTCCCTCCTTCAGCAGCCTTATATTCTGATGTTGATATGTGCACATCATATGATCCAGCCAAGAATAACCTGAGTAGCTCCCATACTTTCCGGCTTTCACATCATTACTCATTTTGTTTAAAGTGCTCTTTCCTATTCTGATTTAGATCCTCTTGTTATCAATCTGCTGGCCAAACTCAGTATCACTTTTAATTCATGCAACTTTCCTGCTCCTCCAGTCATTTAAGACAGCACCCTCCTCAGAAGTTACTTCATGTTGAAGGCATTCAACCTTACATCAGTTGTAAACACACTTCATTTATTTAATAAGATTGTGTTAAATAACCAACTTTTCAAATACCAGACACAATTCCAGGCTCCAATAGGAAATGACATACAGATTTTGTCTTATTTCGCTACAGTGCTATATAAATATTATTATAGTTTAATAAAAGTTTAAAAATGAAAGATTTTTCTTAAACTCATACTTTAGAGTACTAAGGATATAGATCCAAATCGTGTTCTGCCACTTACTACAGTGTGATTCCAAGTAAATTAAACTGTGGAATAAGCTTTAAAAAAATTAGTCTGCTAAGGATTCACCCTCCTTCTTTGCAGGTCTGTGTCTTTTGCAGAAGTTTTTTCACTTATCAAATGAAGGAGAGCGCCTGACATAATCCTAGGCAGATTTGCCCTTGAGCTCTCTCTGACCACAATGAGTAGTTCAGGCATGGGTATCTACTCCATTCAGAGACCAAATGTTGCAGTGAGACTTTTACTGGGACATTTGGAAAGAGACTTGCTTTTTGTGTTTACTGCCCTAGACCCTCAAAAGATGGCAATCTAGAGCTGAATAGCTATTTTCACAGCACTTGAAACCTGACTTTGAAGCTAACATTGAAAATGCAGGAGCCATTTTTTTCCCTCCCAATTAAGAAAAATATAAGCTATGATTACATTACTGTAGACCAAAATTCATCTATGATTTAGCTAGTCCTAACTCCAGAATTTCCACCGGTGAGCCCCAAATTCCATTTGGCTTTAAAAAGTTTGGAATGGATTTCCTATTATTTACAAGAGAAAGAGTCTAAGATTAGTTTTTCATATTTCTAAAGCATGCATATTATCCACTTCACACTTGTTTGATTTGATTGCATCCTCTTGTACAGTTTCTGGCACACAATGAGTGATTAACAAATGCTATTTTCCTTTTCCCTTGGAATAATGAATTGTCGTCATAGTATTTTTCCTATAGTGGTTATAATAATTAGCACTCAGTGAATTTTCATTGAAAAATAATGTACTTAGGAAAGTTTCTCTGAATATCTGGCTAGCATGGTAATTCTTCATAAAAGAAAAATTTACACTGAGCCAGGTCCCACTTTTTCTCTTACAGAAAACTTCGCCATGACCTTAGGTGTTGTGGACACAGAATTGCCAGTTATCAGCCACCTGAATAACACCATATGATGATAGCTCATTTTGAAGATATTTGTGGCACTTGAGTTACCTCAAAAGTAACAATTAAACTAAGATTGCAGTTTTAGAAGTTTTTTCAGTGTCTTTTAAATTATAACAGTTATTGACGGGGCCACTGATTTACTTAATCTGGGCATCCATCTTTATGGCATATACAAATTCACATTTTCTATCAACGCTTTTAAAAGGTAAACTAAGGCACAATGAAATCTTTAAAGAGTTTATTTAAGCAAACGATGAATTAGGAGGTACCAAACTGAAGGTGGTTTTTGGCCTCTGCTGAGGGAATAAAAAAAAAAAATCTTTTTATAGAGTGAATGGGAAGCAAAGCAAAGCAAATACATGATTGGTTACAATTATTTAGTTACCTTTTTGGTCTATCCCATTGAAAGTCCCTAGTTATATAACTACAAATTAGTTGGTAACTATAAATTAGTTGGTTAAGCTGAAGTTTCACTTTTCTTTAATATAAGAAAGCATTTACAAGAACTAGCTGCAGTTAAGTTTCACTTATGTTAGCGAATTGCCCTAGTTGTGCTTGTGTTTGCAAAAGGTCAGGGTTGCCTCCCTGGCTTAACCGGCCATAGTCTGCTCAGGGGATTCACCCTTATATTGTAACAGTGCTACCAAGAAGAGAAAGTTCACTGGGACTTTCCTCAAAGGGAAACATTGTATTTCATTTAGGATTTGATTGAAACTTTTGATTCAAAAAGCTTTGAACCCTGGGAGTAATAAAATTCTTCTAGGGTTTAGATAGTCTAGTTTTTCCTCAGGTAGATTTTATTTTAAATCTCCTGAATTGCTCGTTCAAACTTTGTCTTTCACGCAATTCTGAAGATGCCCTAGAGACTTTACTCAGTGAAATTTTCCCTGGTTCAAAGCCATGTATATTGAAGGGAATATTTCATTAGGCTTCTCAGTTTTTATTTAGCTGTAATGTAGTTTACAGAAGTGTTTGTTAATTGTGAAGTTTGTAAGTTGGAACCTCAACCACCTCGTGGCTGATATTTCTGCACAAACTATAATGCTTTTTTTTTTTTTGTAAATAGAACTTTATTAAATTGTAACAGTGAAGGGCAATATCATCTGCAGTTGACATTAAATATATGTATTAATTTATAAAGCTCAGGAAGCCTTGCTCATTCATTTTAATCTGGAGTTGTACTACTGGTGTTGTAGAGAAAGCAAATCACAGTCTTCAGCAAACAAAACCTGGAAGAGATTCAAAATGTTGTATAGTTTTTGTATGTCTGTTTGTCAATCATGAACGCTGATGATTCACACTACTCCTGGGGTGTTCCTTAGCTCCACTGAGTGCCTTATATCTTACCAGTAATATTCAGAGAAAAAACATCCTGTAACAAAGATGAGATGGAAGGTTTCTAAATAAACAAATATTAAATGGAACGATGGAGGATTTTTTCTAAATGTCAGTAATCAAATAATAAACTTATATGTGTATTACCTTATAAGTATCAGGCACGCAAATATTTAGACCCCCAAAATTTATTAGGCAATTTAATAGGAATATCAATATGCATGCAAAATAAATTAGTAATGGATTTCAGAATGATTTCTATCATGCTCAACGGGTGCCACTGGTCTAAAATGTAAACATCAATCCTATAGTGTAATTTGTCTCAGCTCTCTGAGGAAAAACACCCTTAGAGGTTGAAATCATAGCTGTGATGGAGAACTTCATCTCCTCAAGGCCAAAAGGAAAATGTAATAAAAACAAGAATGTCTAAAATAAGAAGTCATTGAGATGTGTGATATCTCGCAAATCCAGAAGCAGGTCAGTATTACCAACAGAACAACCAAGTCAGCATCATAGTAGGTGTTCATTAGGAAAGTCAGGAAAGCATGAGGAGAGCAAGACAGAACCACATTCTTCTGGAAAATGAAGTTGTCAGAGACTTTCTGTAGGTGTAAAACAGCCGTGCCCAACCCTTCGAATGCAGGACTTTTTTGCTTATCTGTTGTGGTAGATATCACAAAAATTATGCACAGACTTTTTTTTTTTCTCCTTTTTAGCTCATTAGCTGTCATTAGTGTTAGTGTATTTTATGTGTGTCCCAGGACAATGCTTCTTCCATTGTGGCCCAGGGAAGCCAAAAGTTTGGACACAGTGGTGTAGGAGGAAAAATACTTCATCAAGTCCAGATATGTGATATTGGTCTCATTATGTTCTGTACAAAAATTAATGAAACTAAGCCCTGTATGTCGGTGAATCTCTTACGTGTTTAATGATGATATGTTCATTTTTAATGCCTTTTGTGGAGGATTAAGGCTATTCTTTTTTCTGCTCAAAAGGGAAAAATAAATAGTAGCATTTCATTGTGAGGTGACTTGTAAAATCACCTTATTCTTCTCTATGACTCTAGTAATACTATCAGATGTTGTATTATTTGGCCTTATCTGCTTCTGTCAGACCCTGCAACTTCTAGAAATGGCAATACTCTATCTTCAATTACTTATAGAAAATGTGCCTGACCAGGGGATGAGAAAATGCTTAACTCAGACCCCACTCACTTTGGCCATTCAGTTGGGGAACTACCTGAAACAATTCTTAGATGCACAAAAATGTACCTCTGTAACTTGATATCTATATAACTTAATTTTGAGTAAAAAAAAATTTGAAAGTGTCAGTTGATTTCATATCATCCTGTATACACATATATTTGTAGAAAGGCACACGTGTGCGTGTGGGATGTGTGTGTGTATGTGTGTGTGTGTGTGTGTGTATTAAGTAATCGGGGCTTGTCGTAAGCAATGTATACCAGATTTTCAAAGATTCTATTCTTTATGCTTGTTACCTATCAATGGTCAGATCCTTTTAATATAACTTCACAAATAACTAGTCATAATTAAGTGCTTTATCTGTGTTTGTAATGATGATGTTGTTTGTTCTTTGCATATTTTAGCCCGTTTTTAATCATAACAACCATATTAATCACAGCAGTCTATTATATGAATTAGAAAACAGACTCAGATAAATTAAAATGATTCACACAAGAATATATGGTTACTGAATTGTGGAGCTGGAAAACAAACCATAGTCTGGTTGGAGTGCCGCATGTCAGTCTTATAAGGCACTTTGCTCTGCTGTGGGTACTACATACCTTCAACTCACTCATCCACAAATACCAAACATACATGCACGCCACCATTTAAAATTTGCCTTTCCTTCGCTTACATAGCCACCATTTGTTTGTTTGTTCTGTGGAACCATGTTGAAACTATTATTTGGTAAGATACATTTCTGAAATAATGGACAGGCTTTTGAGATCTGTCTATTATTAATGTGCAATAAATATTACATCATTTTACAAGATACCAACTGAATAAAATTATATTGATTATGTGTTTCATAATAATTCAGTAGTTACTGTGTTCTGGTATTTTCAATGCTTATATTATTTCCAGGAGAAAATAAGCATGCTCATTCATTATTTTCAGTATCATCTAAGAATGTCCCTTACAGCTGTCAATGTGTTAAAAAGAAAAAAAAAAAACTACAATCATCAATATTTGTACTCACTTTCATATAATACCAGCATAGGCTTTAGAAGAGATATAATCTATACTTACATTTTTACTATAAGGGAGAATAATAACTGTAAAACATATTTTCATTTCTAATCTAGTATATCAGAGTATATTGCTTGTCTCTTTCAAAATGTTACTTCATATATAATAGTTTGTAAAAAAAATTAATCATTTGCAATATCATAGTTACTTCATTATGTTCGATTCATCAATTTAATTTTACTTTTGAATCCTTGTACAGCATTGATATACTTTAGTTCAATTCAATTATATATTGTTCATTTACTTTTATGAGTTGTAGAACTGAAAATAATTTTGGGTGTTCTTTAGAATTTTATAAATACTTTTATCATGAGAAATTATAAAAACATCATTCTGTAGCTGTATGAGAAGCTAATTGGGCAGCTTATTTTTTTATCATCAGCAAGAGATAAAAGGGAAAATTAAAAGGCAACAGATTTTAGATAAAATACTTTCATTGAGTGGAATATTCATTTTCACTATGAGTGCGTCTAGTACAATGAGCTGCTCACTTATTTCTAAGTAGCAGTTTTTATTTTCTCTCTAGTATCTGAAGCACATAAAAGAAAAAAAAGTAGTAAGAATAAGCTTTGGCCCACTTATAGATAAATAGGAAAGCCTCAAATGGCCAGATGGGCTCATAGGCAGAGAATCACTTCAAATGGCTCAACATTATCTCACTTTTATAGACAGCTATTTAAGTTAAATTTCTTTACATCCACAGCCTTTTCCCAGTATATTTCTTCACCCTTCCTGCCTTTAATGAAATCCATTCTTCTTATCGAAGGCTTCTTTTTGCACATATGCCTGGTATTCTTTTCTAAACAGCTTTGACTTGTGCGGGAATGAGGGGAGGAATTGTTTGCCTTGCCCATCTTTGCCTACACTGTCATTTATAGACCATTAATCCTCTGCCAACATGAGAAAAAGACAAAAGCATCCTCTTTAGAAGAGTAAGTCTTCGTCTCAATTGTATCACTCCCGACCCTTCTTATGTCTTGTTATTTCACAGCATCCGAGCCACCCCTTTTAAGGAAATCCTCTTGAGGACTTCAGGAACTTCCTTTTTCTCTATGCCAAGCCCTGCCAAGTGACTTCTGCTTCCATGTGGAAAATCTATCCACCATCTCACTTCTCACATTCAGAATATTCCCAAATGAGAACAATTTTATCACAACATGTACATTTTAATTTGTCGAATTGCCTTATTGCTCATATTGCATTTGTAACTGTCATTGCTTCAAATGTGATAAAGTGCCCATTCTCTTTAAAAGAAATAACAAGATACTTTCATGGGATTAAGACCTTTTCTGACCTCGTTGTTTTCTTTCTTTCTTTCTTTCTTTTTTTTTTTTTTTTTTGAGACGGATTCTCGCTCTGTCGCCCAGGCTAGGGTAGAGTGGCCGGATCTCAGCTCACTGCAAGCTCCGCCTCCCAAGTACACGCCATTCTCCTGCCTCAGCCTCCCCATTAGCTGGGACTACAGGCGCCCGCCATCAGGTCCGGCTAATTTTTTTGTATTTTTAATAGAGACAGGGTTTCACCGTGTTAGCCAGGATGGTCTCGATCTCCTGACCTCGTGATCCACCCGCTTCAGCCTCCCAAAGTGCTGGGATTACAGGCGTGATTCACAGCGCCCGGCCCTGTGTTTTCTTTTCTTTCTTTTTTTCCCACCCTCACTAGCTGTTACCTCCTACTGTCAGACTCGCAGTGATCTCTCCTTCCACCAAACTGCTCACAGTGCTTCTACCATGCCAGGTTTTCTCATGTTTCAATGTCTCTTCTCCTAGCCTTGCCTCCTCTGTTGAACCTATTCCAATCTCTCCAATTTCTATTTTAATACAATTATATGCAAGCTTTTATAATAGCAGAACTCGCTCTTTCAAACATTTCTTCACATATTTGTCTTCATTATGAGAATAAGGCCCTTAATAACAAAATTACAAACATTGTATTGTTTTTCCCAATACATAGTTTATTGCCTGGCATATGGTACAAATTCAGAATGTTAAGTGAAGGAATTATTGAATATACTCACTAGAAGTTACTTGCTAACTTCTTTGAAAACTTTCCCCTGCAATCTTAAAACGACTAAAGATTTTCTTTTGTTTTCTCTATTGCAGGCAAGAGCTGATAATCATAATTATTCTGAATGATACAGATGTTCCCAAGTTGTGACAAGCTCAATCTGACCGTCTGCAGGCATAGATGGGACATAGGCATAGATGAAGGATTTTGATACAGATATAACAAATACCTATATTTTAATGAATATTATCCCTCACTATTAAAATGGCTTAATACATAAACAGAGTTTAATACATTATGTTTTGTTATAATAGATGTATCAGTGAGACACTTCATACAGAAGTGAAGGGGGGACCCATTCTGGAGAAGTCAGAAGAAACGCAGCTGAAGCAGTGATGTACAAAATGGATGTTGGAGAAATGGAAGAAAGTAAAACTTGGCACATGAAAATGTCAAGGGATAGTTTGCCAAGAAAATTGAACGTTAATTCACCAGTAAACACTCAGGAGCGATTATGGTTTTCACACATTAGGCAGGCAAGCAAGCACAGCCAAAACCTCCCTAAAAGTTAGAAGAAACTAGGAAAGTATGTAAATCTCCTGAGAAGGGGAGGAAGAAAAATGTGTTTAGATTTTGATCCTATTTAAAGGCTACCATGAGTAGTTGGGTGCTTTTACGGGGACTTGAGGGCTAGTAAAATTACCCCTCCAACTGGAAGTATTCTGCTGTGTCCCCTGCCTGAATTGGTGACTACACAGTGATCTCTTAAATATTTGGCCTCCTTTAAAAGAATAAGTATCTTTTGCTTGGTTCTCTTGGAAAATTTTTACTCTATGACAACCACAAAAACTTGCACAGTAATAGATTGTCAGTCAATCAAGGCAAGAAATGTGAGGAAACTCATAGGTTGAGAAAATAGCACATATAAAGGCTAGTTTAAATGAAAAAGCATGGTGTACTTACTTTATAATAAAATAAAATAAACTTTAGAAAAAGATTTGGTTCTTTGCAGGGAAGGCCAGTTGTTTCTTTGTGGTAGAATTATAAGTGCTACATTTATTGACAAACCGGACTAGTGTTTTTGAGAGTTGCCAAGGGACCATGTGGTTTTGATTGCTTACTATGAAGACTCAACTCCTTTTACAAAAATATTTTTAATTTTTGTGAATATGTTTTATATATATATGGAATTACATATATAATATGTACATATATATGGATTATAGGAGATATATTCATACAATGTGTAATAATCACATCAGGGTAAATGGAGTATCCATCACTTCAAGCATTTGTCTTTTTTTGTGTTACAAACACTCCAGTTATACTCTTTTAGTTATTTTTACATGTGCAAGAAATGATTGTTGACTGTAGTCACCCTGTTGTGCTATCAAATACTAGATTTTATTCATTCTAACTATATTTTTGTATACACTAACAATCCCCACTTCTCCCTCTTCCTCTCCCCAGTTACATTTTTCGGCCTCTGTTAACCATTATTCTAGTCTCTATCTCTATTAGTTTAATTGTTTGAAATTTTAACTCCCACAAGTAAGTGAGAACATGTGATGTTTGTCTTTCTGTGCCTGTCTTATTTAACGTAGTGTAATGACCTTCAGTTATATCCATGTTGTTGCAAATCACAATATCTCCTTTTTTAATAACTGATTAGTAATTCATTGTGTATATATACATTTTCTTTATACATTTGTCTGGTGGTGAGCACTTAGCTTGCTTCCAGTTCTTAGTTATTGTGAACAGTGTTGCAAAAACCATAAGAATGTAGATATCTCTTCAAAATACGGGTTTCCTTTTTTGGGGGTTATATACCTAGCAATGGGATCTCTGGATAATATGGTAATTCTACTTTTAGTTTTCTTGAGGGACTTCCAAACTATTCCCCACAATGGATTTTCTAATTTGCATTGCCACTACCTGTCTACGAGGGTTACCTTTTCTTCCCATACTCACCAGCATTTGTTATTGCCTGTCTTTTGAATAAAAGCCATTTTAACTGGAGTGAGATGATATCTCACTGCGGTGTTGATTTGCGTTTCTCTGATGATCAGTGTTAGTACCTTATACTCCTATTTGCCATTTGTCTATTTTCTTTTGAGAAATGCATATTCACATCTTTTGCTCAGTTAGTTTTAACTGGATTATTAGATTTTTTTTTTTCTTATAGAGTTTTATGAGCTTCCTATATAGTCTGGTTATTAACCCCTTGTCAGACGGGTAGTTTGCAAATATTTCTCCCATTCAATACATTGTCTCTTCACTTTGTTGATTGTTTCCTTAGCTGTGCAGAAGCTTCTTAATTTGATGTGATCCCATTTGTTCATTTTTTCTTTGGTTGCCTATGCTTATCGGATACAAAAAATCTTTGCCTAGTTCAATTTCTTAGTCCGAACTCAACTCCATTGAATTTCCTCAATGTTTTACTGTAGTAGTTTTATATTTTGAGGTCTCATATTTAAGTCCTTAATCCATTCTGATTTGATTTTTGTGTATGGCAAGAGATGGGGGTCTAATTTTATTCTTCTGCATGTGGATATCCAGTTTTCCTAGCACCATTTATTGAAGAAACTATTCTGTCTTGAATGTATGTTCTTGTCACCTTTGTTGAAAATGACTTTACTATATATATGTGTATGGATTTGTTTCTGGATTCTCTATTCTGTTCCATTGGTCTATGTGTCCGTTTTATGCCTGTACCATGCTGTTTTGGTTACTACAGCACTGTGGTATAATTTGAAGCCAGTTAATGTGACTCCTCCAGTTTTGTTCTCTTTGCTCAGGATTGCTTTGGCTATTCTGGGACTTTTGTGGTTCCATATACTTTTAGAGTTTGTTTTCTATTTCTGAGAAGAATGTCATTGGTATTTTAATAGTGATTGCATTGATTCTGTAGATTGCTTTAGGTAGTTTGGAGGTTTAAAAACTATTGATTCTCTCAATCCATGAACATGGACAACCTTTTATTTCTTGTGTCTTCAATTTCTTTCATCAGTGCTTTACAGTTTTCATTCTTGAGATCTTTCATTTCTTTCATTAATTCCTAGATATCTAATTTTATTTGTAGCTATTGTATATGGGATAATTTTCTTGATTTCTTTTTCAGATTGTTTGCTGTTGGCACATAACAATGCTACTGATTTTGCATGTTGATTTTTTATCCTGCAACTTTACTGAATTTGTTTATCGGTTCTAATAGCTTGCTGTGGAATCTTTAGGTTTACCAAATATAAGATTATATCATCTGCATACAAGGATAATTTGACTTTTTCCTTTGCAATTTGGATGTCCTTTATTTCTTTCTCTTGTCTGATTGCTTTAGCTAGAAATTCCAGTGCGGTATTGAATAACAGTGGTGAAAGTGGGCATTCCTGTTTTGTTTCAGCTCTTAGAGGGAAGGCTTTATGTGTTTCCCCACTCAGTATGATAATAGCTGTGGGTCTGTTGTATGTGGCTTTTATTATGTTGAGGTATGTTCCCTTTAAAATCAGTTTTTTGAGGGTTTTTTAAATCATAAAGGGATGTTGAATTTTATCAAAAGCTTTTTCAGCATCAATTACATGGTCATATAATTTTTGTCCTTCGTTCCATTGACATAATATATCACACTAATTGATTTACATATTTCTGGGATAAATCACACTTGGTCATGTTGACTAATTTTTAAATTTATTATTGAACTTAGTTTGCCCATATTTCATTGAGGATTTTTACATCAATGTTCATCAGGGATATTCGCCTGCAGGTTTTGTTTTGTTTTGTTTTGTTTTGTTTTGTTTTGTTTTGTTTTAATGTGTCTTTGTCTGGTTTTGGTAACAGGATGATGCTGGCCTTATAGAATGAGTTTAGAATTATTTTCTCATCTATTGATTGGAATAGTTTGAGTATGGTTGGTATTAGTTCTTTCAATGTTTGGTAAAATTTAACAGTGAAGCTATTGGGTCCTGGGCTTTTCTTTGCTCAAAGACTATTTATTACAGCTTTGGTCTTATTGCTTGTTATTAGTATGTTCTGGTTTGAATTTATTCATTGCTCAATCTTGGTAGATTGTGTGTATCCAGGAATGTATCCATTTCTTTTAAGTTGTCTAGTATACTAGCATATAGTTGCTCACGGTAGCCCCCAATGGTCCTTTGAATTTCTGTGCTATCAGTTCTAATGTCTGCTGTTTTTTAAATCTCTGATTGTATTTATTTGGGTCTTATCATTTTTTTTTTCTCAGTCTGGCTAAAGATTTGTTACTTTTATTTATATTTCAAAAAAAAAACAATTTGTCATTTCATTGATCTCTTCTATGTTTTGTTTCAATTTATTTCTGCTCTGATCTTTATTATTTCTATTTTACCAATTTTGGATTAGGTTTGTTCCTGCTTTTCTATTTCTTTAAGATGCATCATTAGTTTATTTGAAGTTTTTCTACCTTTTTTGATATAGGTGCTTATAACTATATAATTCCCTCTTAGTACTGTTCACATTGTGGATTTGGGTATGTTGTGTTTTCATTATCATTTGTTGTTTAATTTGATTCTTAATTTGTTCATTGACTCACTGGTCATTCAGGAGCATATTGTTCAATTTTTATGTGTTTGTTTAGTTTCCAAAATTCCTCTTGTTACTGATTTTGAATTTTATTCCACTGTGGTCAGAGAAGATGTTTGATGTTATATCAGTTTTTTTTAACGTTTTAAGACTCATTTGTGACTTAAAATATAGTCTCTCCTTAATAATGATCCATGTGCTGAGGAGAAAAATGTGTACTGTGAAGACATTGGATAAAATATTCTTTAAATATTTATATTGTGCTTTGGCCTATAGGACAGATAAGGCCAATGCATTTTGCTGACTTTCTGTCTGGATGATCTGTCCAATGCCGAAAGTACAGTGTTGAAGTCTCCTGCTATTATTAGGGTCTATTTCTCTCTTTAGATCT
Organism: Rhinopithecus roxellana; assembly: GCF_007565055.1. Classification (NCBI taxonomy): domain Eukaryota; kingdom Metazoa; phylum Chordata; class Mammalia; order Primates; family Cercopithecidae; genus Rhinopithecus; species Rhinopithecus roxellana. The sequence goes on along the minus strand of NC_044550.1, from coordinate 91,630,600 downwards.
AATAATATTTGCTTTATATATCTGAGTGCTTTATTATTGGATACATATGTATTTACAATTATTATATGCTCCTGCTGAATTGCTCCTTTTATTATTATATAACAATCTTCTTTGTCTTTTATGGTTTTTGTTTTGAAACCTATTTTATCTGTCATAAGTTTACCTACTGCTGTTCTTGTATTGGTTTCCATTGGCATAAAATGACTTTTTCCATCCCTTTATTTTCAGGCTATGTGTGTCTTTATAGGTGAAATATGTCTCTTGAAGGTAGTAGATTGTTGAGTCTTGTTTTCTTCATCCGTTCAACCACTCTATGTCTTTTGATTGGAGAGTTTAGTCCATTTACATTCAATGTTACTATTGACAAGTAAGAACTTACTTCTGCCATTTTATTATTTGTTTTCTGGTTGTTTTGTGGTCTTCTCTTTCTTCTTTCTTCCTTTCTGTCTTCTTTCTAGTGAAGGTGACCTTTTCTGGTAGTATGTTTTCATTTCTTGATTTTTACTTTTTGTTTATCTGTTGTATGTTTTTTTTTTTTTATTTGAGGTTACCGTAAGGCTTACAAATAATATATTTTAACCCATTACTTTAACCTGATAACTATTTAATACTGACTACATAAGCAATCAAACTAGCAATCGTAGAGGAAACTAGTAAAAGCCTTACATTTTAACTTTGTTTTCCTTTTTTAAAAAAACATTTTGTTGTTTCTATTTATATCTCGTTGTACTATGTCTTGAAAAGTTGTTGTGCTTATTATTTTGATAGGTTCATTTTTTTTTAGTCTTTCTAATCAAGGTAAGAGTAGTTTATACACGACAATTACTCTGTTACCAAATGTTGTGTTTTTCTGTGTACTTACTATTACCAGTATAGCTTGTTCCTTCAGATGATTTCTTATTAACATCCTTTTATTTCAGATCAGATAACTGTCTTTAACAATTTTTTTTTTTTTTTGAGACGGAGTCTCGCTCTGCCGCCCAGGCTGGAGTGCAGTGGCCGGATCTCGGCTCACTGCAAGCTCCGCCTCCCGGGTTCACGCCATTCTCCTGCCTCAGCCTCCCGAGTAGCTGGGACTACAGGCGCCCGCCACCTCGCCGGGCTAGTTTTTTGTATTTTTTAGTAGAGACGGGGTTTCACCGTGTTAGCCAGGATGGTCTTGATCTCCTGACCTCGTGATCCACCTGTCTCGGCCTCCCAAAGTGCTGGGATTAGGGTAGGTCTGATGTTGATTAAATCCCTCAGCTTTTTATTATCTGGGAAATTATATTTCTCTTTCTCGTTTGAAGGATATTTCTACTACATATATTATTCTAGGATAAAGCTTTTTTTTTTTTTTTTTTTTTTTTCTTCAACACTATGAACACATCATGCCACTCTCTCTTAGCCTTTAAGGTTTCCACTGAAAAGTCTGCTGCCAATATATTGGAGCTCTACTGTACATTACTTGTTTTTTTCTCTTGCTCCTTTTATAATCTTTTCTTTATGGGAGTTGGATTTTTTTTTTTTTTTTTTTTTTTTTTTTTTTTTGACAGAGTCTCGCTCTGTCACCCAGGTTGGAGTGCAGTGGCCTGATGTCAACTCACTGCAAGCTCCACCTCCAAGGTTCACGCCATTCTCCTGCCTCAGCCTCCAGAGTAGCTGGGACTATAGGCGCCTGCCACCACGCTGGACTAATTTTTTGTATTTTCAGTAAAGACGGGGTTTCACCGTGTTAGCCAAGATGGTCTCGATCTCCTCACCTCATGATCCACCTGCCTCGGCCCCCCAAAGTGCTGGGATTTCAGGCGTGAGCCACCATGCCTGGCTGGGAGTTGGATTATTAAATGTCTAGAGGTAGTCTTACATGGGTTAAATATGCTTGGTGTTCTATAACCTTTATGACTTGAATATGGATACCCTTTTCTAGATTTGGAAAGTTCTCTGTTATGATGCCTTTGAATAAACTTTCTAACTGGATCTCTCTATCTCTCTCTCTCTACCTACTCTTTAATGCCAATAACTCTTAGATTTGCCCTTTGAGGGTATTTTCTTTTCTTTTCTTTTTTTTTTTTTTTTTTTTTTTTTTTTTTTTTTTTTTTGCTCCTCTGTGTATTTTCAAATAGCCTGTCTTCAAGCTTACTAATGCTTTCTTCTGCTTGATGACTTCTGCTGTTAAGAGACTTTGATGCATTCTTCAGTATGTCATTTGCATTTTTAAACTCCAGAATTCCTGCTTGACTTATTTTAATTATTTCAATCTCTTTGTTAAATTTACCTGATAAGATTCTGAATTCCTTTTCTGTGATATCCTGAGTTTCACTCAGTTTCCTCAAAACAGTTATTTTGAATGATCTGTCTGAAAGGTCACATCTCTGTCTCTTCAGGAGTGGTCCCAGGTGACTCATTTAGTTTGTTGGCTTAGAACATATTTTTCCTGTGTGGTATTCATACTTGTCGATGTTCTGGGCATTGAACATTCAATGCAGTGTCTGGGCATTAAAGAGTTTTATATTTACTGTAGTTTTCACAGTCTAGGCTCTTCATACTGTCCTTCTTGGGAAGGCTTTCCAGATATTAAAAGGGACTCATGTGTTGTAATCTAAGTTTTTGTTCACTGCAGCCATATCTGCATTCGAGGGAACCCCAAGCTCAGTAACACCGTGGCTCCTGCAGACTCAGAAAGTTACTGCCTTGATGGTCTTAGATAAGGCCCTGAAGAATTACCTGATTACCTGGCAGAGACTCTTTCTTCCTTACATTCTTCCAAACAAAGTCTTTCAGTGCTGAACTCAGTGGAGCTGGGGAAGGGGTGATACAAACACCCCTGTGGCTAACACCACTGGGACTGTGCTAGGTTAGAGCTGAAGCCAGCACATTACCGGGTCTTGCCCAAGGGCTGTGGTAAGCACTGCCTAGTTAGTACCTATGTTTGCTCAAGGCCCTTGGGCTCTACAATCAGCAGGTTGGAAAGCCAACAAGGCTTATATCCTTCCCTTTAGGGCAGTGAGTTTCCCCCAGCCCTGGGTAGGTCCAGAGATAGCATCTGAGAGCCAGAGTCTAGAGTGGAAAACTTGAGGAATCTACTTGGTGCCCTATTCTACTGTGACTAAGCTGCCACCCAAGCCACACACAAAAAAGCCATTCCCACTCTTCCCTCCCATTTTCACTCTTCTCCCTGTGGTGTCCACTGCCCCAGGCCTGCAAGGAGCACGGTCTGGCTACGCTCAATCCCAAGAGCTCTTCAGTAAGTTTGTGGTAAATGCTGCTAGACTTGGGACTCTTACTTCACAGCAGTGGGCTCCTCCCTGGCCCAGGGCAGGTCCCTAATGTCATCCAAGAACCAAAACCTAGAATCAAAACCTCCAGAGCCTGCTTGGTGCTCTGCTCCACTGCGGAGGAGCTGATCCCCACGCAGCAAAACTAAGTCCCCTTTACTTTTTCCTCTCCTTTTCGCAAGCATAAGGAGTCTCTCCCTTTAGGCACCACAGCTGGGAATGTGCTTGGTCACACTTGAAGCCAGCACATCTGTGAGTGTCACTCTGAGCCCATGGTGAGTACTGTCCGGGTATCGCTGCTGATTATTCAGGACTCAGTGTCGCTTTAGTCAGCAGGTGATGAGTCTTGCCCAAACTGGGTTCTTCCATTTAAAGCAGTGGTTTTCCTTCTGGCCCAGGGATGTCATCCAGGAGCTAGGGCCTGGAATGGGGGCCTGAGAGCTCTGCCCATTGCCCTGTCCTACTCTGGCTGAGCTGGTATCCAAGTTACAAGACAAAGTCCTTTTTAATCTTCTTTCTCCTCTCCTTAATTAGAGGGAAGGAGCCTGTACTGAAGCTGCAAGCTGCACTGCCTGGGGTTGGGTGAGGGGTGGTGCAACCACTCCCTAGGCCGCATAGGCCAATGTCTTACTAGGTCACGTGCCACCCTATTCTGCTGGCTCTGAGCCCAACACAGCACCCAGACTTACCCAAGAATTGCAATCCTTGCAGCCTAGACTGCCTTTCAAGTTTATGTAGGACCCCAGAGCCCTTTAGCCTATGGGGATGAGATTTATGGAAACCCAAGTTCTGACCTCTGGGATGGATGAAATATTGGGTTCAATGGTCCCTCCGTGGGTGGCATCTGTGTTCTGCTTGGTGTTGCTTTCTGCTTTGACAGAGCAGCACTGAGTTCCAATACAAAGTCCTAAAACCACAGAACTCTCCTTTCCCAAGAACACTGATTCTCTCTCTGTGCCATGAGGCTGCTGCTAAGGGATGAGGAAGGAGCAGCCTTGGAATCCAAGACTGTCTTTTCTATCCTCTTCAGTACCTCTAAAAGTAGGTAAAGTGATCATTCATCGGATTTTTGACTTTTATAAAGGTTGTATTTTGTATTGATAGTTGTTCAGTTTGGTGTTTCTGTAGGGAGGACAATTGGTGAAGGCTTCAAATCGGCCATCTTGCTCTGCCACCTCAAGCTGATTTCAAGCAGTTTATTGAGGGACACGTCTTTTTGAGAAAAAATGGAGAGGAAGCTGAATAATTCTCGGGGAGGTGTCTGACCATGGTGCCAGTCTGACCCTGAGTGAAAAAGATGGTAACAAAGGGAGGTAGTTTGGGTAAAGGCATCTTAGACTGACATAGAGTCTAAGGAATATTTAGCAATGCTGTTGGAAGCTCCAGAGTCAAAATCCTTATGCAGTGAAACCTCGCGTCATTCTCTGCTTTAGTATCAGCACTAGATTCAGCCACTGGCTCAGAGCAGCTTGTGAAAAATAGGGTCATTTCACAAATGCGGCTATAGGTTTCAAAGCAAAGGTGCAGGACCCTTGTCAAATTAAGCTTCCCGGAGGAGAAGATCTGTTGGGCTCATTCCCATGGCTGCCATAGCATATAATGTGGCTGCTACAGAAGTTAAAATTCAGCAGAAGTTTAATAAAATAAATTTAATTATAGTGAATTAAAAGTAAGAATAAAAAGGGAGAGCCTTTTCTAAAGAAAGTTATTAACATCTAGATGAAACTGTAAAGTTAACTTCTATTATGAAACATTAGTGTCTAATGTAGAAGTTCTCTAACTCTAGCTAAATTCTGTTTTGTACACTTATAATATCTGCATATTAGTAACACTTGCTTTTCTATGTTAGATAATATATTATTTACATTTTAAGCTCAACAATTGATTTGGACCATTAAAATCTGTTGTCATAGTATTGATATAATTTATATTTGATAAAAAATATGTGTATTTTAGAAAACCATATTTTGTTGTTTTCTCTAAGACAGTTGGCAAACGTTTTAAGTGTGGCTAGAGACCATTAGGTAAACAAATAAATATACATAAAATTATTTTAAAGTCACTCATAGCAAGAGATCAGAAAAAGTAAGGTTGTTTTACTTTTCTTCACAGTTCCTTGAGAGGCTGAGGCAGGAGAATCACTTGAACCCGAGAGGCAGAGGTTGCGGTGAGCCAGATCGTGCCACTGCACTCCAGCCTGGGCAACAGAGTGAGACTCCATCTCAAAAAAAAAAAAAAATATCTTCTATTAGATGATTTGTTCCCTCGAGCTTTGAGAGGAGGAGAGGCAAGTGGCAGAAGTGGACTCTGAATAATTTCTGTACCAAAACACTCACCTTCCTATCTGCTATCTGCTTACAAGCTCTGTCTTTTGTTTAAAATTCACATTGAATCATGTCTTTTAGTTCTGAGAATCTTTCCAGATTTCTCCTGTACCATTGCCTAGCTGCATCTATATTACCCTGACTCTTTCTTAAATTCTCAAGACTTACTATGATTACAGCTATTGCAGCATTTATCATATTGTTTGTCTTTGCACTTGTTTAGATATTGAGATTCTAGGTATTAGAATTTGTTAAACTGTTCACACAGTGCAATAACTAGCAGACAATTATTGTTAAATAAGTGTTATTTGAACAGAATTACTACATATAATTAATTAATTCAAAAATTTAACCATTATATATAGTGAATAATATGCAGATACAAAAATGTTTATGAATTACACAGCATAAATAATATTAAGCAAGTAGCATGGATTGAGATATAAACTAGAAGATGTTCATTTTTTTATTAAGCATTTTTTCCAACCCTTTTTAAAGTTTAGAACCTTTGATAAACTCCCAAATAATCTGTCCTTTTTTTCTATGTACTAATTAAAAAAAAAAAATATCCTTATAGCACCTTTAAGCTCTACCCTTGACCGCCTCACTACTGAGAGAGAAAAAGAGAGAGAACAGAATTTGGGAACATAGGATCTAATCCAAGCTCTTCAATAAGTGAGCTGTGTGATTTCAGGTATATCCTTTAATCTCACTGGGTTTCAAGATTTTCATCTGTAAAGTGAGAGGATTGAACCAGATCATCTCCAAAAGTCTCTCCAGCTCCAAAGAAAACTCCAGGGTCTTAAGATTGCCTCAGACCAGAACATCCAGCTTTTTGTGCTATTCTTCCCTCTAAGTGCCTTGTGGTAGTGCAAAAGAACGATTAAGTGTTAGTCATTCTCTTAAAGGAGGCAACAATTCTTCAGAATAGCAATTTCCTGGGCAAAAAATAGCTATGAAAATGTGATACACGAATCATTCAAAAATCTACTATATCTAAAACATAGCTCTATTCACCATACTGCTGAGTGTACCCTTAAGTATAAATAAATCCTAGGCTCTATAAAATTGTTCTATTGACATTCTGCCAGAGACCGGCACACCCATATTCTTTGGATCTGGCATCTAGCATACCTTGATATGGCTAATATCTAAATATGGAAAACTTGGGCATTAAATCAAGACGGTATATGTTCTGGAGACCTATATATATATATTCTTTCCTAGCTCTCAGTTTATCCTTAACTTTAGTGTCAGCCTCTGAAAACTTTTAACAGCGTATAATCTTTTTTAAAAAAATTCTTAAAATTGAAGCTCATTTGCGGTGTGTTATTTGCAAAGATCCAAAGTAGTATTCTACCACATTCTGACAATTTCTGCAAAAGACAAAATTACAACCAATGTATTATAGATTTAATGGCTTTTATTTGCCGTCATGAATTGAGGCTGGCTCCTTCCAACAAAATGTAATGAAGAGCTCACACTGGCCAATGGCAAAACAGTGAATTTTTTAAGGTGGGAACAAGGAAACAGAACAATGGGGGAAAAGCCAGTTGGTTAACACTCAGTTATTTGAGTTTGCTTTTCTTTGTAAGGGTTAAAGCAGAGAGGACTCCCTTATTATGCTGACTCTGATTTCAAAACAACTGGTTTGTTCTGAAATCAATCTACTTCCGTAAAGTTTGAGTTTGATGATCTGACATTTAGTATAAGTGACTTCATTTTCATTTGGACTGGTCTGCTAGGACGTAGTACAAGAGCTCAGTCCAAAATAATGACCTCCCAGAAGTTTTCTCTAACATTTCCAATCTCTCCATTTTGAGTCTGGTTATTTGCAAAATCTTACCAGCATAATGAATTTTAGAGAAAAATAAGAGAGAAGCAATATTCCCTTTCTTTAGAAAAAAAATATAAAAAGAGCTAGATGAGGGAATATTACAAAAGAAAACCATTTATTTTTTTAAATTTAAAAAAGGAAAAGGAGATGTAAGCTATTATTTAAATAAACAAAAATGCAAGTCTTCTACAGGAAACATTTAAGAAATTCTCTTCCCGCTCCTCAAAAAATAAAACCTTAAAAAAAAAAATAAACTAATTGCCTTCAAAACATTATATCATTTAACACTATGCCTTATGTTCCCACTAAACAGTAAATGATTATTTTAATGAAATGTACAATATATATCCAAAGGCAAAATAATTATATTAAAACCACTTCAAGAGTTACTCTTGTTACATGAATAATCTGAACAATCTTTTAAGGTCGACACAAACCCATTTCCCCTCCCACTGCGATGATAAGCAATGTAAAATACTAGGAAAGGGCCGGGTGCGGTGGCTCACGCCTGTAATCCCAGCAATTTGAGAAGCCGAGGAGGGCAGATCAGGAGGCCAGGAGATCGAGACCATCCTGGCCAACACAGCGAAACCCCGTCTCTACTAAAAATACACACAGAAAAAAAAAAAAAAAAAAAAAAAACAATAGCTGGGCGCAGTGGCAGGTGCCGGTAGCCCCAGCTACTTGGGAGGCTGAGGCAGGAGAATCGCTTGAATCCAGGAGGCAGAGCTTGCAGTGAGCCCAGGTCATGCCACTGCAGTACAGACTGGGTTACAGAGTGAGACTTCCTCTCAAATAAAGTAAAATAACATAACATAACATAACATAACATAACATAACATAACATAACATAAAAAATACTAGGAAAGATCAAGCCTTATCCACTGCCTCAAGCCACTTTGAAGTTGGCTTTGGATGAACTGCTCTTATTTCATTTGCAGGACTAATACGTCACCCTGGAAAAAGTTATTTTCATTATGGCCTATATCTGTCCAATTATCTCAATGATGAAATGCACAGTGCTTTATTTCAGTAATGTCTCAGTCTCCAGAAATTCAAGCTAATACTGAGTGAAAAATATAGTAGGCCTAAACAAATAAAGTCCATAATTAACTTAAAAAAAAAAAATACTGAGCTATCATGCCAAAAAAAAAAAAAAAAAAAAAAGATATGAAGAAAACTGGAATGAATAAGGGAATTATCAGAGAATTATCCCATTTCAAAAAACATAAAGAAAAATTTTAAAAAATCGAAAATTCAAACACGTATAGTCAATGAAAGCAATTGAGAGGATTTTTCTCATTAAAGACTCAGTCAGTAGCCAGCATTTCTGAGATAAATCACAATGTATTTTACTAAAAATTACTCTTCACATGATATTTTAGAAGACTATTTCCAGGAAATGTTTAAAGAAGGATCATAATACTTTATACTAAACTCAACACTGTTTTTATTTATTTTTTATTAGTCAAGTCATGAACTTGGAAAGAACTTTCCGTATGAGGGAAATGGTGATTGTCCTATATGCTTTGAAATCTGTTTCCTGTAAAGAAATGGAGTTTTAAGCCTCATCAATTTTTAAACATAAAGGAAGTACTTGACATAGTATAGTGAAAAAAAGTTATAGTCTCTCATTATTAATTCACAGATCAGCTGTTCAAGCAAAATTGTTTCTGAATTTATAGCAAACTAAAAGAAGCATAAAAATTGTTTCTTATTGTGGTCTCCATAAACAGCTTTTAACAGGTACTAGGTAATAAGTGCAATGTAAACGCCTTTCCAAATAGATAAGTGAAGCTGTGATCGGGTTGTATTATGCCGTAATGTGTTTTCAGTCCATAGGCCCATTCCAAAGCAATGCTGACTTCTTTTGTATTCTCTTTTCCTAAGGAAGAAATGTGATACATTGTGGTATGATTTATCTCAGAAAAATAAAGCAAACTCCCTAGGGTACTTTGAAGAGTGGTATTTAGGTGTCCTGCAGGGAATGCTTAAAGCACTTGCTATTTTTGGTGTTGTTGCACACAGTCTGCTAGAAGAAAGCCAGGGTTAGCAATACAGACAGCCCTAAGGTCCAGCGTAGATGCTCAGGTTCTCTGAGATATGCTAGCACTTCCATGCTTTTAGATCTCTTGGGCGCTGTCATCACCTTCTCTATGATCATTCCAAAACTTCCTAGTCTCCAAAATATTCAAAGGTAATCAAAATAAGAAAATTGGTACCGGACTTTTAAAGATTCTCATTAGCTCAGGAGAATCCGTTTCTCTGTTTAGAAATATCATGACTCCCATTAGAATATCGTATCAATAGTAGTAATAGTAGACGCTCTTTACATCGAAAGACATTTAAAGATATTTTTTAAACACACACAGACACACACATTATTTTGTGCTAGGCAATCTACTGGGTATTTAATTTATAACATTTACAGTGTTCTAAAGAATCCTTTACAACAGAAATGTATAGATATTAATAAAAAATGAAACATGGAAATTATGCAATGCCAACTATATTTGTCTGGCTTCTCTAAAGAAACAGAACCAATACCATATATCCAATATTGTATATATATCATGGCCTATATAATATACATAGTAAATCTCTTCATATATTCATATATTCAATACATGAAAATATATATGCCATATATAATATGCATAGCACATATAAGGTATTGAATATATGAATATATGAAGAGATTTATTATAAGGTGTTGGCTCATGCAATTATGAAGGCTGAAAAGTCCCACAATCTGCTGTCTACAAGCTGGAGACCAAGAGAAGTTGGTGGTATAGTTTGAAGGCCTGAGAGCTAGAAAGCTGATGGTGTAGATTCCAGCCATTTTCTAAAGATTTGAGAATCAAGAGCATTTATGGAAGTAGAAAACCAATGCCCCAGCTCATGCTGTCAGGCTGAAAGCAAATTTAAGCTCCCTCCTCCTTTTTGTTCTATTCAAGCCCTCAACAGATTGGACAATGCCCACCCACATTAGGGAGAGCCATCTGCCTCATCCAGTCCATGAATTCAAATGTGAATCTTTCAGAAACACTCTCACAGACATACCCAGAAATAATATCCAATCGGATATCTGGGGATCCTGTGTTCCAGTCAAGTCAACACATCAAATTAACCATCACAGGTCCACTCCTTTTCAACTTGGAACCCATGTGCATCTCCTTAAACCCTAATCTCCAAATAAAGGCAATAAAAAAGTCCCAACTCACCTGATACAACTATCTTGTGTATAACTTAAAATGTAGCAACCTTACCCTAGAAGAAGAGAGAATGTCCTTGATACACGCATATTGTTTTGTGCTAGGCTATCTACGGAGTACTTTCTTTATAACATTTACACTGTCTGTAATAATCCTTTACAACAGAAATGTATAGACATTAATAGAGAATGAAATATGAAAATTATGTAATACCAACTATATTAATCTTGTCTCTCTAGAGAAACAGAACCAATCCATATATATATACATTTATTTATTTATATTTAATACCATACATATAATATATATATTATGGCCTATATAATAGATATAATAAATCTTTTCACATATTTGTATATTCAATATTCATATATTCAATACATGAAAATATATATGCCATCTATATAATGTTAGTATAAGGCATATACATGATATTGAATATATTCAATATGAATGGTATTCATATACTCAATACATGAAAATATATATGCCATTTATATAATATTGCATATACAGCATATATATGGTATTGAATATATGACTATATGAGGAAATTCATTATCAGGTATTGGCTTTTACTCTTCCCCTTTATATTCTTTAACTCAAATACTATACTGTGATATAAAATTGACAACACTTAAATACTTAATATTGTAATAAAGTCAATATATCTTATGTTGCATGATAAGGAAATAAGAGAGGAAAGAAAACAACCCTCTCTTTAAATCAAAAGATATTTAAAGATATTTGCTTCACATACACACTCACAGTCACACACACACACCTTACATACACGCACATTTTCTTAACAAAGTAAGGAGGAGATACTTATGACAATTGATAGTCCTTGTTTTTGTAACTGGTCACATGGCCGTAGCTAGTAATTATAACTACCTTCTTCCACTAGTCATTCTGTATCCCCTTTGCCTTCAGTAAGTACCTTAGCTGGTGTGGTTCTTTACCTGGTGGGGTTACCCAAACTTCGATTTCGGGAGAGTCTGTATCTTTAGTATGCCTATCGGGAATAAATTGTAGTTTTCCATTGACCTTAATCTTAGGGTACTGTAATATTAAGAGATGCCCCAACGGGTCCTCTTTGTTCCAGACATACTCTTTCTTACCTCTATTGCAGAGTAGCAGTTTCCTGTTGGTGATCAAACTCAATTACCCCAGCCAGCACCATAACTCTCTTCTTTGCCTGTTGATTCAGAAGCACGAGGAACTCAAACTGGCCTTGTGACAGTTTTAACTTCCTCTTCAGCGGAATGCTTGTTGTGTCTTCTGGTGGAAGCATTCCTCCCTCTGCAATTAAGACCTCTAGGCCAGCAGTGCATAAAGCTGCAGAAATAGGAAATTCTGCTAATGGGATCACTGGTATAATAGTGACTGGGGCCACTCCTATTTCCACCACTTGATTCCTGAACCTATGAATCTCATCCTTAGAGTTAGGAGATGAGTTTGGAGAGACAGGGCCAGTTGCATTTTATTCTGAGTGAGGTGAAAGCCATTGGAAGTTTTGATCAGAGATGTGATAGAATCTAATTTTCATTCGAAAAGTGTCATTACTGGTTGTGGAGGTTAGATTCTCAGAACACAGGGGGTTGGCCAACTGTAAGGTAACGTAGAAGTCGAAATCTAAGGCCAAGACCTCAAGACAAGAGATTGCTTAAGGACATGGTAGTCAGAAACAGTATTCAGAAATGTATCTCTTTTCTTCAGGAGTACTTTCTTCATTTTTTCTTTCTTTTTTGGCTGGTGCTTTGCCTGTTTATCTCCCTACTTTTTTTTAATGTCGTTATTTAAAGAATGCTATGCAAAAATACATATGTAATTGTTAGGAAAATCATGTTTGTTGCAACTATTGGGCAAATATGTTTGATTTAGACAGACAAAAAATGACTTAAATGATTACAAAGGCAGGGCAAATAATAAGGAGGACATAAACTATGAAAAAATATGACTAGTGACAGAAGAGAGACTATGACTTCAATGCCATTGGTAAAAAACAACAACTGAAGTTTTTCAGTCTGTTCTTCTTTTGAGGGATGATGTGTGTATTGTAGGTTATCCTGGAAGCTCTACATGAGATGGATTGAAATGTGATTGAGAAGTGTGTTTAAGATGTTTAGGAAGCTGTTTTAGGAATAATGCATGAGATGGTGAGTGACTCTTATATTAAAGCTCTGTGTTAGAGACTACAAGTACTACAGATCGGCTAGCCGAAGACTTATATCTCAAGGAGCTTAAAAATAAGAATGAAATACATCTTTGCTGTACACATTTCACTTGTATAATGCAAGACAGCTTGTATTTGATATTACAGACTATGTTGCCTATTTTGTTCCCAACATTTGGATGGATTTTATCCTTTCTTTATCTGACTAATGTTTTTCAATACAGTAAGTCTTTACCATCATGAATAGGTTCTTGGAAATTGTGACTTTAAACTAAATAGCATGTAAACTAATGACTTAAACCCAGTTTTACCATAGACAAGTTAATATAAACATCACCAGTCTTCTAAATAAAAGCCCAAGACACTTTTAATAATAAACATTGTATTAAATGTGAGCTATACATGAAGATTAATAGAAAGGAGCAATATAATTATTTTATTAAACTTTTGGTGAATTAGTGAGTGATCACTGTCGTAATGGTGGTGAGTTAAATAAAGAAATAAATATTTGCAGAGCAAAAATTATGAGGAGCATCACTTCCCACTTTGCAGTATAAAACAAGCCATAACAAATATGGTGGGCTCACTGAGTGCTTTTGTACTGTATCATTTATTGTCGTGCATTTGTATGATTATCATCTGCTTTACAAATTTTGTCAATACTTTATATTCGTTCATTTATTTACTTCTAACCCACTTATTCAAGTTCAGGGTCATGGTGGACAGAGATTTTCCTGGCAGCTTGGAGTGCAAGGGAGGAACCAGCCATGGACAGGATGCCATCCCATGGCAGGGCACACTCACACACATGCACCCACACTCACACTTAAACTAGCGCCATGTAAACACACCAGTGAACCTAATGTATGCATCATTGGGCTTCAGGAGGAAAACAGATGAATTGAGCTAAACCCACCCAGGCATTGGGAGCATTTGTAAGCTTCACATAGTCAGTAGTCCTGGCTGGGAATTGATTTCTTTTCTCATCAATTTTATAATGAAACTGATGTTGGACTAAACAACATTTTTGAAGGACCTGCTGTACTTGATTTCCTCCAGAAAGACTTTCATAATCTCCATCAGTCTGTGTAAAGTGTTCATTTTCCAGTGGAACTTCATGACTAATCCTAACACCAAGTACATGGTACTAAAGTAATTTATGTATCTATTAGCATCTCTTTTAAGTGTTTATTTAGCAAACAAATGTGGAAGTATGTTCAAGATGCTGTTTAATTTGTGTTATGTGATTTAACTAATTTCATCTGCACAAGACCCCCATGAGTAAATGTTATTAATATTATTATCTTACAGATGAGGAAACTAGATCCCTGAGGGATACATAGTTAGTATTTGGTAGGATTTGAAGGCAGGTAACCTGGCCCCCAGGCCCAATTCTTAATTCTTAATCAACTGTAAATTCCTCAAGCATAATGACATTTCACACACAATGACCTATTTATAGTATCTAGACTGTTTAATAAACAGGACACTATGAAAAGAAGAAATTTTAAATGCCAGGAAAGGATAAAGCATATTAAATAAAATAGCAACTTTATAAATGTAGCTGAAATGTAAGGTGACATTACTGCAAATTAGTATGAAATAATACACACAAATCATTTCATGGGTGGCATGACTACGAGAGGGAGTAGTGCGCTCAGTTTGCATTACCAGGAAGAGTTATTGGTTGTGCAAAATTAGCTAGAGTTAAAGCAAACAGACAAAAACACTTAAATATCGATTTCATATGCTACTTCAGAATTAGGCTACTCTTGAAGTATAAGATGGTGTTATTTATGCTTGTTAAATAAGCAACATAAAAAGAGGTTTTGAATGCAGAGATTTTAGTATAGCATACTGCATATGTGACTTTAAACTAAATAACATACAAACTAATGACGTAGACCTAGTTTTATCATAGACAAATTAATATAAACATCACCAGTCTTCTAAATAAAAACCCAAGACACTTTTAATAATAAACATCATATTAAATGTGAGCTATACATACAGATTAATAGAAAAGAGATAGGTAGAGATAAAGTTCTTTTAGAATATGGTCAGTTTATTTACATAGAGTAGAAATTGCACCAATAATGGGTAATGCTTTCATGAAGAATTTTTTTTTCTTTTTCTTTTTCTTTTCTTTTCCTTTTTTTTTTTTTTTTTTTTTTTGAGACAGAATCTTGCACTGTCGCCCAGGCTGGAGTGCAGTGGCACGATCTTGGCTCACTGCAAGCTCTGCTTCCCAGGTTCACGCCATTCTCCTGCCTCAGCCTCCTGAGTAGTTGGGACTACTGGCGCCTGCCACCACACCTGGCTAATTTTCTGTTATTTTTAGTAGAGATGAGGTTAGCCAGGATTGTCTCGATCTCCTGAGCTTGTGATCTGCCCACCTCGGTCTCCTAAAATACTGGGATTACAGGCATGAGCCACCACGCCCGGGCCATACAGAGTATTTTTAAAACTTATAGAAATTAATTAAGAAAAATGTGCTGATGGAATAATGCATTGTATGTGTCTGAAGCTCTCATGATGACAGAGCAAGTAATGATTTTATTCATATTTAAAATAAAATAGCCAAATAGCAGGGAAAGAAAATCTTGCACAGAGGTAAACACAACAAACAGAAAAAGCCTGTGAAAGGTATATTATGACTATTTTAGAGTTGTTAATGGCACAAATAAATTAAAGAACTTGAATGAAAGGTCACTGGCTCTGTCAATTGTCTAAACTAAATTGTTTATTCTCATGAGCCATGACTATCTGACAATACATTTAACCTTTCATACTCATCAGAGGAAAAGAACAGCATTTGGTGACCCATCTATCACATGGAGCCTTTTAATTTTTCTCTTGGGATAATAAAGATAAAATTATGTGTTGTACTAGATCATTGTGCTTTAGGGAAAACACTTGCCATTCCATCTATATAGGTTGATGAATTGGCCTCAAAAAGCTCGTCAACGAATAAAGATGTGGAATTAGACTTAAAGTAAACATTGTCTTATATATTGACTATGCTAAGCAGAAATATTTCTCCATATGGCATTTTTAAAAATCTGAGTGCTGTGAATAAAGAAATGTTCTGCACAGGCTATCATCACTCACTCACCCATTGTAGACATAAATTAAAGAACAATGTCAAATAGCAGCTGGTGCTTTGAAATGCTCTCTCTCTCTCTCTCTCTCTCTATATATAGCATATATATAGCATATATATATCCCCTATAGGTTTGCTATATATATATGTAACCCCTATAAGTATGCTATATAGATAGATACATAGATAGATATCCCCTACAGGTATGGTATATGTATATATATATCCCCTATATATGCACGCTCTCTGTGTGTGTGTGTATATATATATATATATATATCCCCTGTAATACAACATATCTCTTTTTGAGTAGGTAAAAGATGAGAAATTATTTTAAAGCCAAAGCAGCTAAGTGAGCCTCAAAAGTGAAAAGATGGCCGAGCATGGTGACTCACACCTGAAATCCCAGCACTTTGGGAGGCTGACGTGGGTGGATCACCTGAGGTTAGGAGTTCGAAACCAGCCTGGCCAACATGGTGAAACACCGTCTCTACAAATCTACAAAAATTACCTGGGCATGATGGTGGGTGCCTGTAACCTAAGCTACTCAGGAGGCTGAGGCAAGAGAATCGCTTTAACCAGGGAGGCGGAGGTTGCAGTTAGCCGAGATTGCACTATTGCACTCCAGCCTGGGTGACAGAGCGAAGCTCCATCTCAAAAAAGAGAAAAAAAAAAAAAAAATGAAGAGACAAACAATGCTGGCCCAAGTTGGGGGGGGGGGGGCAGCATTGTATATTGTAACTCTTAAATATATTTATGTATCTTATTTTCTCTGTGATATGATATACAGTTTTGAAAAGAATAAGCTTGAGTGATACCTGCATTTTTATAATTTTAATGTATTTTCTTGACATCATACAATTATTCTTAATGGTAATAGCTATAATTTACTAAGCACCTATAGTATATCAGATTTCAAACATAGCTTTCCCTAATTTTCACTGGTTATGCGTTAGTAGAAAGGAGTCAAAGAAACATTATTAAGAGAGAAACAAAGAAAAGCACTAAAGTTCAGATAAAGTCACTTACTCAATATGTCACAAACTAAGACATAGGAGACCAGGACTCAAAGCCAGACCTAACTCCGGAACATGTATTTTCACCATACAAAGAATCATTAGAAACCTGAGTTTTCTATTTTGATATTGGAATTCATATCATGATTTTAAAAAAGAAAGAAAATAATAGGTCTGTTAATTTTTTTTTCCAAATGCAGAAGGAAATGAACTGCCAGTTAATTTGCTTTTGGGATTGCTGGTTTCTTGTTGT
Organism: Rhinopithecus roxellana; assembly: GCF_007565055.1. Taxonomy (NCBI): domain Eukaryota; kingdom Metazoa; phylum Chordata; class Mammalia; order Primates; family Cercopithecidae; genus Rhinopithecus; species Rhinopithecus roxellana. The sequence continues at coordinate 91,613,419 of NC_044550.1, read as the reverse complement.
TATTCTCATCTTTTATGTTTTTCTGAATCCTGTCTTGCTTTTGTTGCTTCTCTACCTGTAATTTTTTAACATTTTTAATGGGTTTAAATGATAAATACTTTCATCTAGGTTGGACCTACCTTGATTTTCCTATGTAAATTATTAAGGATAAAAAGATCCACGACACTTGACTGATGTTCTAATGTTAAATAAATGACCCCTTTGAACTCAATACTAAAATTATACCAAAGATTCTAGAGACATGACCCTCTGACGCTAGTAGACTCAGAAGATCTCTAATGGCACACATTTTAATTTATTTCAGGTGAATGCTCTAAATTGTATGAAAAATATTTTGTCTCATTTTATTTCTACTCCTAATGACTATTATAGTCTTCTACAGATGATTATGGTTTTTTAATCTATTAATTAAAATTAAGGGTGGATTGAAGATGTGGTAAAACTACTATTCAAATGTGCCACAAGACAGAAACAGGGTTCTACATCATCAGTGTTATCTTGAGTTAGAATTGAACATTGATTTCTACTTGCTTTCGCTATGAATTAGTTTTAGCTTAATCATTAATTAATATTTAAAATTATTTAATTTTTTATATTGAAGTGAAATTCACCTAACACAAAATTAAACATTTTATTTATTTTTATTTCAGTGTTTTATTTTAGATACAAGGGTTATATCTACAGCAGATATTTTACATGGGCATATTGAGTGATATGAGGTTTGGAGAATGGAATCCTGTCACCTGTAGCTAGCATGGTACCCAGTAGGTAGTTTTTCAAACCCACCCTCTGGTGTTCATCAGTGTCTATTGCTCCTGCATTTATGTCCATGTGAAATGCTTAGTTACCACTTACAGATGAGAACATGCAGTATTTGATTTTCTGTTTCTGGATTAATTTGTTTAGGATTATGGCCTCCAGCTACATCTATGCTGCTGCAAAGTACATGATTTCATTGTATTTTATGTCTACATAGTATTCCATGGTTCGTATTTACCACGTTTTCTTTATCCAATCTATCATTGAACACCTGGGTAGCTTTCATGTCTTTGCTATTATAAATAGCACAGTAATAAACATATGAGTTCATGTCTTTTTGGTATGATTGATTTATTTTCTCTTGAGTATATGCTCAGTAATGGGATTGCTGGATAAAATGGTAGCTCTGTTTTAAGTCTTTTGAGAAATCCTGCTGGACTAATTTACATTCCCATAAAAGGTATATAAGCATGCCCAGTGGCTGGACGAATTTACATTCCCATAAAAAGTGTATAAGCATGCATTTTTCTCCACAACTTAGCCAGCATCTATTGTTTTTTGGCTTTTGAATAATAGCCATTCTGACTGGTGTTAGATGGTATCTCATTGTGGTTTTGATTTGCCTTTCTGTGATGATTAATGATGCTGAACATTTTTTTTCGTATGCCTGTTGGCCACTTGTGTTTCTTTTTCTTTCTTTTTTTTTGGTTTTTTTTTTTGAGAAGTGTCTATTGATGTCCCTTGCCCATAATTTTTTTCCTGTCGATCTGTTTAAGTTCCCTATAGATTCTGAATATTAGGCCTTTATCAGATGCAGAGGTTGAGAGATCTTCTCCCATTCTGTAGGTTGTCTGTTTGCTCTGTTGATAGTTTATTTTGCTATACAGAAGCTCTTTAGTTTAAAAAGGTCCTACTTGTTTTTGTTTTTATTGCAATTGCTTTTGGGGACTTAGTCAAAAATTATTTGCCAAGGCCAATGTTGAGAAGAATATTTCCTAGGTTGTTGTCCAGGATTTTTATAATTTGAGGCCTTATATTTAAATCTTTGATCCATTTTGAATTAATTTTTGTATATGGTGAAAGTTAGGGATCCAGCTTCAATATTCTGCAGATGGCTAGCCAGTTATCCCAGCACTGTACATTGAATAGCAAGTCCTTTCCACGTTGTTTTTTTGTTTTCTTGGCCTTGTTGAAGATCAGGTGGTTGTAGGAGTATGGGTTTATTTCTGAATTGTCTGTTGTCTTCCATTGATCTATGTGTCTGTTTTAGTGCCAATACCAAACTATTTTGGTTACTGTGTGTTTTTTTTTTTTTATTATACTTTAAGTTCTGGGGTACATGTGCACAACCTCCAGGTTTGTTACACAGGTATACATGTGCCATGTTGGTTTGCTGCACCCATTAACTCATCATTTACCTTGGGTATTTCTCCTAATGCTACCCCTCGCCCCTCCCCCTGTGGTGTGTGATGTTCCCTGCCCTGTATCCAAGTGCTCTCATTGTTCAGTTCCCAGTGTGAAGTCAGGTAGTGTGATGCCTCCAGTTTTGGTCTTTTGTTTGAGATTGCTTTGGCTCTTCGGGCTCTTTTTGGTTCTATATGAATTTTAGATTAGTTTATTTCTAATTCTGTGAAGACTGATATTGGTAGTTTGATTGGAATAGCACTGCATTTGTAAATTGCTTTGGGTAGTACGTCCATTTTTATGACATTGATTCTTCCCATTACATGAGCGTGTAATGTATTTATATTTATTTGTGCCATCTCTGATTTCTTTCAGCAGTGTTTTCTAGTTCTCTTTGTGGAGGTCTTTCACCTCCTTGTCTAGCTGTATTCCTAGATTTCATTTTCTTTTTGGCTATTGTAAGTGGAACTGAGCTCTTGATTTCACTCTCAGCCTGGATGTTGTTAGTGTATGGAAATGCTACTGATTTCTGTACATTGATTTTGTATCATGAAACCTTAATAAAGTTCTTTATCAACTCTAGGAGGTTTTTAGTAGAGATGTTAGAATTTTCTATCTGTTGAATCACATCATCAGTGAAGAGAGATAGTTTGAATTATTTTCCTGTTTGGATGCTTTTTATTCCTTTCTTTTCATTCTCTTGCCTGATTGCTCTGGCTAGGACTTCAAGTACTATGTTAAATGGGAGTGGTGAGAGTGGGCATTCTTGTCTTGTTCCAGTACTCAAAGGGGATGGTTTGAGCTTTTGTCCTTCAGTATGATATTGGCTGTGGTTTGTCATAAATAGCTCTTGTTATTTCTAGGTGTGTTCCTTTGTTTCCTAGTCTGTTGAGGGTTTTTAATCATGAAGGGATGTTAGATCTTACTGAAAGCTTCCTCTGCCTCCACTGAGCTGATCATATGGTTTCTGTTTTTGATGATTCTGTTTATGTGGTATATCACTTATTTATTTGCATATGTTGAAGTAGCCTTGCATACCAGGAATAAAGCCTACTTGATCATAGTGTATTAACATTTTGATGTGCTACTGGATTTTATTTGCTCGTATTTTGTTGAGGATTTTTGCATCTATGTTCGTCAGAGATATTGGTCTTAAGTTTTCTATTTATTTATTTTTTTCCGTCTCTGCCAGATTTTGGTGTCAGGCTGATGCTGGCTTCATAGAATAAGTTAGGAAGGAACTCCTCCTTCTCAATTATTTGGAAAAGTTTTAGTAGGATTAGTATCAGTTCTTCTTTGTGCATCTGGTACAATGTGGCTGTGAATCCATCTGGTCAGGGGCTTTTGTTAGTTGGAGGATTATTTTCTAATGATTTAATTTCAGAAGTTGATATTGGTCTATTCACTCCTTCAACCTCTTCCTGATTCAATCTTGAGAGATTGCCTGTTTCCAGGAATTTATTCATTTCTTCTAGAATTTCTGTGCATAGAGTTGTTCATAGTAGTCTCTGAGGATCTTTTGTATTTCTGTGGAATCAGCTGCAATATCATCTTTGTCATTTCTGATTGTGCTTATTTGGATCTTTTCTTTTTTTCTTTGTTAATCTAGCTAAGGGTCTATCAATCTTATTTATTTTTTCGGACAACCAACCCTTGGTTTCATTAATCTTTTATATGAATTTTTACATTTCAATTTCATTAAGTTCTTTTCTAATTTTAGTTATTTCTTTTCTTCTGCTAGCTTTGGGGTTTTTTTTTTTTTTTTTTTCTTCTTCTTCTTCTTTTTTCTTCATTCCTTTAAGTGCAAAATTAGATTTTTAATTTGAGAACTTTCTAACTTCTTAATGAACATTGAAGATATCTTAGAGCCATAAACTTTCCTGTTAACACTCCTTTGGCGACATTCTAGAGATTTTCATAGCTGGGTCTCTGTTTGCATTAATTTCAAAAATTTTTTTCATTCTGTCTATTTTCTGTGTTCACCCAGAATTTCTTTAGGAGAAAGTTGTTTAATTTCTGTGTTTTTATGTAGTTTTGACAGATCTTCTTGGTATTTATTTCTACTTGTATTTCACTGTGGTCCAGAAGTGTGCTTGTTACAATTTCTATTGTTTTGAATTTGTGGAGGCTTGCTTTATGACTAAGCATTTTGTTTATCTTAGAATATGTTTCATGCACAGATAAGAAAAATGTATACTCTGTGATTGTTGGGTGGAGTGTTCTGTAGATATCGACTAGGTCCAGTTGCTCAAGTGTCAAGCTTAAGTGCGGAATTTGTTGGTTTCTTGCCTTGGTGATCTTTTTAATGCTGTCAGTGGGGTGTTCAGGTCTCCCACTCTTATCGTATGGTTGGCTAAGTCTTTTCCTAGGCAGAGTAACATGTATGAATCTGGGTGTCCCAATGTTGTTTGCATATATTTTTAGAATAGTTAAGGCTTCCTGGTGGATTGTACCTTTTATTATTATGTAATGTTCTTCATTATTATTCTTAATTTTATTGGTTTAAAATCTGTTTTATCTGATATAAGAATAGCAACTCTGGCTTTTCTTTTGTTTTCTGTTTGCATGGTAGATCTTATTCCACTCATTTACTTTTAGCCTATGGGTATCATTAGATGTGAAATGGGTCTCTTGAAGAGAGCAGATGGTTGGGTCTTGTCTTTTTATGCAACCCGCTACTCTGTGTCTTTTAAGTAGCCATTTAAGTAAGTCCATTTACATTCAAGGTTAGTATTGATAAGTGATTTTGACCCTGTCATGGTGTTGTGAGCTGCTTGTTATTTAATATATAGATGTGATTGTGTAGTTGCTTTATAGTGCCTATGGGCTATGTGTTCAAGTGTGCTTTTGTGGTAGCTGGTTTGTTCTTTTGAATCCATGTTGAGCACTCCCCGAAGGACCTTTGTAAAGCTGGTCTAGTTAAAACATATTCCTGGCTGGGTGCCGTGGCTCATGCCTGTAATCCCAGCACTTTGGGAGGCCGAAGTGGGTGGATCACGAGGTGATGAGCTCAAGACCAGCCTAGCCAACATGGTGAAACCCCGTCACTACTAAAAGTACAAAAATTAGCCTGGTGTGGTGGCAAGCATCTGTAATCCCAGCTACTTGGGAGGCTGAGGCAGGAGAATAGCCTGAACCTGGGAGACAGAGGTTGTAGTAGGCCAAGATCATGCCACTGGACTCCACCTAGTGACAGAGCAAGACTGCATCTCAAAAAAAAAAAAAAAAAAAAAAAAAAAAAAAAAAAAAAAAAAAAAAAAAAAAAAAAAAAACCCTCAGCATTTGCTAGAGAAAGGCTTTATTTCTCCTTCTTTTAAGAAGCTTAGTTTGGCAGGATATGAAATTCTTAATTGAAATTTCTTTTCTTTAAGAACACTGAAAACAGGCCCCAGTCTCTTCTAGCTTATAAGGATTCTGCTCAGTGGTCTGCTGCTAGCCTGATAAAGTTCTCTCTGTAGGTCTCCTAGCCTTTCTCTCTAGCTGCCTTTAAGATTTTTTTCTTTTGCATTGGCCTTGGTGAATCTCATGACTATATGCCTTGGAAATAGTCATCTTGTGTAGTATATGTTTGGGATTCTCTGTGTTCCTCAGGTTTGCATGTTGACCTCTCTAGGGAGATTAGGGAAATTTTCATGAACTATATTCTCAAGTATAAATTACTTATTCTTTCTCCTATTCTCTCAAGAATGCTGATGTGTCATGGATATAGTCTCTTCCCATATTTCTTAGAGGTTTTGTTCATCTTTGTTAATTATTTTTTATTTTTGTCTAACTGAGTTGATTTGACAAACTGGTCTTCATGCTCTGAGAGTCTTTCCTCACCTTCTGCTACTAATACTTCTGATTGTATTATACAATCCTTGCAGTGATTTTTTTAGCTCAAGAAGCTCAGTTTGGGTACTTCTTAGAAGGGAAATTTTCTCTTTTAGCTCTTGAATTACTTTACTGTATTGATTGGCTTCCTTGGACAGAGTTTTAACTTTCTCCTTGATCTCCATGAGCTTTCTTGCCATCTGGATTCTGAATTCCATATATGTCATTTTAGGCAATTCATAATAGTTAAGAACTATTGCTAGGGAGCTAGTGGGCTCATCTGGAGATAAGGAGATACTATGACTCTGAATTGCCAGCATTCTTGTGCTGATTCTTTCTCATTTGGGAGGACTGGTATTTCTTTAATTGTAGTTTACATTGAGTATCATCTTTTGACATAACTTCTGAATGTTTTCAGAGGACTAAAGGTCTGTACTGGGTCTTCACTGATTGTAGAATTCTTGTTCTTGGTTTTGCAGGAGGGAGAATTAGTAGGGTGATTTTTGGTGTTGAAGTTTAGGCTGTGATCCAATAAACACTGATTGAGAGCAATGGGCAGTAGACAGGTTCTTACTCAGTCACATGGTTCCTTTGTATGTCTTCGCATTTAAAGTTGTGTTCTGTGGTGTGAGGAGAAAAGAGGCGAACCTCTCACCAGGTCTGTTCATGGGCCTTGGGAAAGCTACCTCCAATGCCACACTGTTACCAAACAACCCTGGGGAGGGAGGGACAGTTAGGTCCCACGCCAGCCCACAAACCTATGTGACTCAGTCCTCTCAGTTTTCTGAGAGTGGGGGCTCTTCTTCCATTCAAGTGTCAAGCAGAGCTCTGAGTGAGGCCCTTCTGAGCCACAGGCCACAGCTCTGGAGTACTAGGACCTCCTCATGGTTACCCCCTCTGGCTGCTCGGGACTGGGTTCTTTGTGTGGTGTAAAATCTGAAGGGTTCTTAAGCAGTTGGAACACATTCAGGTGGAGCAAAGCACTCAGGCTGGGCAGTGGAGGCTGCACTATACACATGTTCCAATGAAGCAGCCAGGACCCAGGGAGGGCTGGAGGGTAGGTGGGCCTGGGATAGGTGTGTCCCAGCCCCATGGGGAAGCAGGCCCTACTTTCTCCCTGGAGGTTAGCTGGGGCTAGAGCCTCTCAGAGATAGATGGTCAGCCCTGGCAGGTGACCACTTATGGGCAGGCTCTGCTAGAGCTGACCTATGCCTAAAGGTCCCTGCCTCTGTGCCTCTGCAACTCTGTCTCCCCATCTAATGTCCAGGGAGATCCCCTTGCCAGTTCATAGGTCTGTGAGGGTGTGGGGTCCCTGCAACTAGGATTCCAGGGGTCCACAGTGAGAGGAGGCAGTCCTCCATTCCCTTCACTCACCCCTTTTCCAGGCACTGTTGAGGAGGGGAACTAGCCATAGTGTTCAGGTGTCTCATGCTAGGTTTCCAGCCTCCTCCCTCTTCAGGATTGGCGACCACGTCTTTTTCCCATCCTTATTCAGTGTTCTCTCTCTAAAGATCTGTTCAAATTATGTTGGTGTAGTTGAAATCTCTCTTTTTGTGGGAGCAGCACTTCCTGACTGCATCTACTTGGCCATCTTGCTAAATAATACAGTGTATTTGCTAGACCATCATGTGGTCTTCTTCTCCAAGGAGATTCTGGAGGGCATTGTTGTTAAGCCTGAAATCCAAAATCAAAAATTTTGAAGCGTACAATTCATGATAAGAATACATTCACAGAATTAGGCAACCATCATCTCTATCTAGTTTCAAAATGTTTTGATTACCTCCAAAGGAGGACTTACATCAGACTAGCAATTACTTCCTGTTCCCCCAAGGCAATACTGGAGGTGAAAGGAGGAACAAAAATGACATTAGACATATGAAAAACAATGAATATAAATGAATTGAACAGTGTAATAGGCAGATATTTACTTGTTCCGGAACCTTAAAAAAAGCAGATATGGGCAAAATTGATTAAAATTAAACACACTAGCCACCCTATTCTATGTATAAGAGGCTGACATTAGATGTAAAGACATAAATAGGTTGAAAAGGAAAAGACGGAAAAAGATATTCCATGCATATAGTAACCACAAAAGAGATGGTATGGCTGTGGTAATACCAGACAAAATACATTTTAAGTCAAGACTGTTAAAGAGTACTAAAATATGTCAAGCAAATATTGACAGCATTGAAAGGTGAAATAAACAGCTCAACAGGAATAGAGACTTCAATACTCTTTTCGATAATAGATCAAAACTCCAGACTGTTTTTAAATAAAGACAAAGGATACTTGAATGACACTATAAACTAACCAGACCTAATAAATATATTTAGAAAATTTCATCCCCAAAACAGCAGAATATACATTTTTTTCAAGGAAATATGGAACATTCTCCAGGATAGAACACTTATTAAGCTACAGAGCAAGTCTTGATAAATTTTAACAGATTGAAATTACACAAAGTATCTTCTTCATAAACAATGGAATGAAAATAGAAATCACTAACAGAAGGAAAGCTGGAAGATTCACAAATAAGTAGAAATTAATACACTCTAAATAAAAAATGAGTCAAAGGAAAAATCAAAAGGAATTTTGAAAATACTTCGAGACAAGTGAAAACAAAACACAACATAATAAAACTAAAATATGATAACATTGACTTCATTTTTTACCCACGTAATTACATTTACATGTGTTTTTATATACTCATATTGCTTTACATGAATTATATAAGTTTGGGAGTTTCTGTTTTTGTAGGATTTTGTCCAAATTCTATCTAGTGTCTTTTCACTTCAGTCTTCAGGACAGCTTTAAGAATTTCTTATGTGGTAAGTCTAGTAATGTGAAATCTCTCAGTTTTTTAAAATCTGAGAATGTCTTGATTTCACCTTAATTTTTGAAGGATGGTTTTGTGAGTTATGGAATTCTTAGTTGATATATCTTTTCTTTCTGCACTTTGAAATGATCATCCCATTGTTTTCTGGCCTTCGATGATAAACGTGTTGTTACTCTTGTTTAGGATCCTTTGTTCATGATGAGTCACTTCTTTGATGGTGCTTTGATGATTCTCTCTTTGTCTTTAACAGTTTGGGTTATAAAATGTTATCATGTGGATCCTTTGCATTTATTCTTCTTTGAATGTTTGAAGTTCTTAGATGAATAGATTCATGTACTTTAGTAAATTGGGAAAGTGTTGGCCATTATTTCTTCAAATACCTTTTCTGTGCTCTCTCCTCTCTTTTTGGAAAACTGCATAACTGGTATTTTGGTACACTTGTTAGTGTTTCATAGGTCTTTTGGGCTCCATTTATTTTTCTTCTTCCTGGTCTTCAGAGTAATTTCATTTACCTCTGCAAATTTGCTCATTCGTTCTTCTGCCTGCTCATATCTGCTACTGAAACCTTCCAGTAAATATTTCATTCCAATTACAATTTTCAACTTCGGAATTTTTGTTTTACTCATTTTATATTTATAATTCTTTTTTAATTTTTATTTTTTTATATATCATTCTCCTAGTTTCCTTTAGTTTGTTGTTGATGTTGATGTTGATGTCCTTTGATCCATGTTTTTCTTTAGCTCTATGAGCAATATTTTCTGGTTTTCTTTGAGACGAAATTTCAATCTTGTTGCCCAGGCCGGAGTACAGTGGCATGATCTCAGCTCACTGCAACTTCTGCCTCCCAGGTTCAAGTGATTCCCCTGCCTCAGCCTCCAAAGTAGTTGGGATTACAGGTGCCCACCACCACACCCAGCTAATTTTTTTGTATTTTTAATAGAGACAGGGTTTAACTGTGTTGGTCAGGTTGGTCTTGAGCTCCTTACCACAGATGATCTACCCGTCTTGGTCTCCCAAAGTTCTGGGATTACAGGCATGTGCCACCACACCCAGCTATGAACAAATTTTTAAAAGTCTAAGTCAGCTTTTGTCTAGTAATTCCAATGTTTGTTCTTCCTCAGAAAGTTTTTGTTAATTTCTTTTTTTTCCTGGGTGTGGTCCAGACTTTCCTAGTTTTTTACATATTGCATAACTTTTTGTTTTAAACTCAACATATTTAATATATAATGTAGAAACACTAGAAATAATTTTCCCCTTCTTAAAATTTATTGTTATTTTCTGTGGGTTATCATTGTTGTTTGGAGGTTTTTTTTTTTTTTTTTTTTTTGTCACTTTTCTCAAACACTTTTGTAAATTTTTTTTTATTGTTACTTATTGTCACTTAAATCTTAGTTTCTTTAGCTTTTGGCCAGCTTGTGGTTTAACAAAGGTTTTCTAAATGCCTGAAAGCCAACAAATAAATAAAACAAAAAAATCGTCTGCTGGCCAACACAGGATTGGTCCTATGTTGAGGCACTCTTTCCACTGTTAGTGGAAAACTCAGAATGCTTCCTTAGCCTTTACTTCCTGTTTACATGAGTCTACAGGATATTGGGAGATAAAAGCTTAGGACCTTCGAGGTCTCATTGAACACGTGTCCTGCGTCATTTATCTGGGATCCCCACTATACATTAAGAATTCCCAAAGCTTTCATTTTTTAAAATAATCCTTTCCTGAGAAATTTTTGTTAGGGCTTCCAATGTGTCTACTGATTGGCTCAATTGTAATCAATTGACCCAGGCGTCAATAGCTTTTTCATTTGCCTCTTGATATTTTTCAGTAACACCCTCCGCTTAGCTCTTTCTCCTCATTAAGAGAATTCTATTTTGGTGTGCAAAACAGAGGCAAGCACCTTGCATTATTACTTCAGGGAACTTCAAGACTAGTAAAAATGCACAAACACAATCATTTGGGAACAAGTTCCACTCTGCAAACTCTGAAATCAGGTAAACCACTCTGGGAATGTGGGCTTCTATTTTCAAGACTGCTACTGCTCAGGAGGAGGGGTGAGGCAAGGCTAGGCTAAATTGAAATGCCACAGAGTTCACTTAATGTGCTTAATTAGCCTTTTTCTTGACTCAGTATAGGTTTCGTAGCTGTCAACCTTTGACTATTTTCCCAGATTCCAACAAAGTTGACTCTGGCAGTCTTTGTTCCATTTGTGTACAGGGATAGACCCTTGGCGTTCACTACCAGATTGTTTATGCTGGTGTCATTTAGTGAAATCTGTAGGTTTCTTTTTTAAAAATGGAATGAGTAGTGATGTGCATTTGCTTTAACCATATTTTTGGCATACGATTTTTCCAATAACTAGACCATTGAAAAATGCTTTGGCTCCTATATAGGTTATACATATCCCTCTTGCTGGAGAAGACATATGTGCAGTTTTCTATTATAAAACCTGAATTATTTCTTATAAGAGAACAAAAGGTGGAATAAATTCTATTCCCAAACACAGATCAACTATAGAATAAAAGCAGAAAAATTTCTGGTGAACACTATAGGAAGGAAATGCAAGAGACTAGCCTCCTTTAGATACATTTCCATAGTGATAAAGTAGTTCATATCTACTAGATTAATTGGTAGTTCTTTAAATTTTTAAAAGTGTTTTCAGACTTTTTATTTTTTAAAAAGGTTCCTCTTGTTTTTCATCAAAAAACAAAAACAAACAAACATACACACACACAAATGGCGTTAGTCTTGTGAAGGCAGCAAAAAATTCCAGTGCCTAAGTAGTTTGTATATCAGGAAATCCTATAGGAAGAATTAAGAAAAATGGTAGTGATTTTTATGATGTTCAAGTATTTAAAGCTTTAAGTCAGTATTTTGACTGTTAGTAATAATTATTAATAGTTCTAGGAAGTACTAACTACTATTTTGATGTTCTCAGAAAAACAAATGGGGTTCAAAGAAGTGCTAAATTCTTGCGTATGATTGCATAGTAGATGGCATAGATGGGATTTTAATCTACATCTTCAAAGCTCTATAAAAGGTCATGCAACTGCTATAAAAGTGAGAGCAGATCAGACCAAGTCCAAGGACCTAACATTGAGTGTGTCGTGTATGTATAACCAACACAAGGAAGAACATTAGATTGAGAATATAAACAAAGAGAAGCTCAATAATTTCCTTACAGAAGCAAACCTTACCAAATCCCATCACTCAAAGCAAAAGGAATTACATAATCTATAGATGCTACAAATATATTCTGAAAAGAAAACACAATGTGGCATTGTTTCAAAAATGCACCGCTCAGCTCCTAATATTTTGAGTATTATCCAGTAGAGTTCAGCTGTGTAGATTCTTCAAGGGAGGAATTAGTCCAAAGTGATGAATGATTTATATTATTAATAATTCAGATCATTAGTGATAATTAACATATTCTTTTTTATTTGAAGTAACTCTAAAAATATGTTTTACACACTATTCATTAAATGATTGCTTTTTGTTACAAATGATGCACTTGTTGCAAATGATGCATCTGAAGTATGTGTGTTTGTATTTCATTTTCTCTTTTGCCAGGCTTCCATCATAAGTGTTAGCTAGATCCCTCTAGCTAGATCCCTTCTAGTGACAGTTCCTTTGTGACTTTCATCTACATTTAATTGACTGATGGCCATATAGAGATAGGAAAAGCACTTTACAAATCCTGTGGCTAAATGAAAAGATCAAATCTAATAACTCTAAGAAATTTAAAATCAATTAGCAAAATAAAAAAAATTCATTATTGAGTTTTAAATGAATTAACATTGATTATGTATTTTAAACATGTAACAGCAATGTAATTTCCATCCAAGTGAACTGCAGCCAATTTTCAATTTGCTCTTATTAACAGTCTAGGTATAGGCCAGGTGCGGTGGCTCACTCCTGTAATCCCAGTATTTTGAGAGTTCGAGGCGGGCAGATCACGAGGTCAAGAGATCAAGACCATCCTGGCTAACACGGTGAAATCCCATCTCTACTAAAAAATACAAAAAAAATACAAAAAAAAAAAAAAAATAGCCAGGCATGGTGGCAGGCACCTGTAGTCCCAGCTACTATGGAGGCTGAAACAGGAGAATGGCGTGAACCCGGGAGGCGAAGCTTGCAGTGAACCGAGATTGGGCCACTGCACTCCATCCTGGGTGACAAAGCGAGACTCAGTCTCAAATAAATAAATAAATAATAAACAATCTAGGTATATGTACTTTTCCATTCATGGAAATGTTATGATTTAAAACACTGAGATTCTTAAAACTAATTTATTATCTGAGTATTCTCGGATTTAGCATAATCACCATTATACATACAAAAACCAAACCAATGAAATTATAGTATTGAGGTAGACTTACAATATAAGTATCATCAACATACTTTGGCTTTTCTGTTTCTGCTTTCTTCCTCATAAAATTTCTCAACATGTTTCTCTATAGCATCATTGTGTTAATTAAAAAAGTAGTCATCAGAGAAAGGCTACTAAATTTAATAAGATTAGGTTTTCAAGCAGAATTGATGAAATAGCTATAAAATTCAACTGTTTCAACCTTGTTTGTCCTCACCTCTGTATTTTGTATGCTTAGTTCAATCTCTAAAATAACTATGCCTTTTCATAAGTTTTCAATAAAACCACATTCAATGTTAAATTCTAAAGTTCAGTCACTAAATTGCACATGATAAAATTCAAAATGGAAATCATCAAATATTGTTGAAAATGAGAGTCAAGACAATTATCAAAGGTGTTATTTTGAGTACCGAAGTTGTGAAAAATAATTAGTTAATGAGGGTTGGAATTCAAAACAGATTTTCAAAGATAGGATAGTTTAGGGAACTATAAAAAGTTATCTCTGATTAACATAATAAAATAATGCCCTCAGAGGAGTAATAATGTATTCCAGTTTTACCATAGAATTGTTTTCTCATGTACACTTCTATTTACTAAAATAATAGCTGCAAGCATTTTATCCTGGCAAACATTTAGCGTCATTGTACTACAAAAATTCTTTGATGATATTGTATAATAGATTATAATGCTGTCAATTGTTCCCTATGTAATATTTAGCAACTATGCCCTTTCTTATACTATTTACTTATAGTTGTATCATTACCTCATTGATTCATTTATACTATAAGGAATCTTTTTATTTATAAATATTTGTATTAAGTTTTATATCTAAACATATCCTGATATTTTTAAAATGATTCATCACGTCTATCTTGGTCTTATACTTCCTTGAAGACGGGTCTTTATATGGATGACTCTTTTTACTGAAACATCAAGTACAGTCTGTACTTATATTTGGATTCTTAGAAATGCATATTTAAGATTAAAATGATGATAAGCAATTCTTATGAGAACTATCTGAAATTTTATCTAAAACTCATATATATTTGTATATATCTACTCATCTATTTATGTACCTACCTATGTATTTTTTCTCAGTACAAAAGTAATTTCTGTCCACTGAACAAAGCCTGCAAATGTAAACCAAACAAGACAAAATGTAGTTGACCTGAATAATATAGGTTTGAACTCCATGGGTTCACTGATTTTTTTCAGAAATATATTGAAATTTATTTTGGAGATTTGGACAATATGAAAAAATTCTCAGAAAAACCATGGAGTCTAGAAGTATGAAGAAATGAAATAAAAGTTATGTATATGATGAAGCATATAATATATTTAGATACTAGTTTATTTTATTATTTACTATTATTAAATATACACAAATCTATTATAAGAAGTTAAAATTTATCCAAACGTATGCACACAGTCGCTTACATACTGTACATAATGTGATTCACAGTCCAGAGAAATGTAAACAAACCAAGATGCAATATTAAATTATAACTGCATAAAATTAACTGTAGTACATACTGTACTACTTAGTAGCCACCTCCTATTGCTCTTGCAGTGAGCTAAAGTGTTGTGAGTATCCTCATAAAACGCAGTCATCTCCACTCCATGTGAGCAGTTCGTCTCTGCAGTAAATTTTGTATCACAGTTAAAAGTGATCACTCACGGTGCTCAAGTATTTTTGACCATGTTCCATGCAATGCCACAAACTCTGAATAACATTTTGAGACACATACAAACTACCACTAAGTGGTGTGAAAATGCTCCCAAGGATCAGAATAAAGTCATGATATTAAAAGAAAAAGTTGGTTTGCTTGATATGTACCATAGATTGAGGTCTACAGCTGCGGTTGCCTATCGTTTTAGACAGACTGTTCATATTGTAAACAGATGATGCAAACTTATGGCAATGAAAAATATAGTACAGTACTGTGAACATATTTTATCTTCAATATGCTTTTCTAAATAACATTTTCTTTCCTCTAGCTTACTTTATTGTAAGAATAAATTATACAATTTATATAACATACAAAATACGTGTTGTTTATGTTACAGTAAGGCTTCAGGTCAACAGTAGGCTCTTAGTAATTACGTTCCTGCGGAGTGAAAAGTTATGAGCAGGTTTTTGACCATTCGTGACATTGGTGCCACTATCCCCTATGTCGTTCAGCGGTCAACTGTAAAACATAACAAAACAAGTTTAATGCAGTTTTCCATAACCACAGTTAACCTCTGAGCATGTATCTCTTCAGTCCATGCATAGACTTTGCTTATTTTATTTTTAATGGCTTAATTATACCATTCGTGCAATATTGCGCTATGTTTATATAATTTATTGAATCTTAAATTAGTGTTTTGTAAACATCTCTTTAACATGTGTATTCTACTGCACCAAGTGGCTATATCATTTGTCATTTACATAAATATTCATTTTTATCTGGGCTTTTAATTGCTTAAAATGTTTCCTACAACATAATAATGTTAAGAATGTATTCGTGCATAAAGCTTTATTCATATTTATTATTATTTCCTCAGAATAGTTGACCAGGAAGTGAGTTAGCATCACAGGGGTAGACATATGTGGAAGATCCTTCATGCTAATTACTAATTACTTTGTACATGCAAGTTACACCGCCATTAGGAATATCAGAAAGTGCCAATTCCACTGAGCACTCTTTAAAATTATATACTTCTAATTTATTAAATAAAAATGATATCTAACTGATACAACTTCATTCAGTTAAAACATAATGAAGTTGAAAAGTTGCGTATTTTCTTTATATATTTTAATGCATAGAAGCAATATCCAAACAATGCAGAAGTACATATGGTAACAGGTAGTCTCCTTTTATAAGGGCTTTTTCTCTTTAGGAGGATGGAGCAGGTTGTTGAGTAATCTCTCAGATTATTTACTGAAGTGATTACATAAAAGAGCATTAAGATATGCAGTATTTTTTAATATCTGGAATATATTCAATTGAAAATGAATAATTTCGGAGACATCTCTGTGTCAGTCCTAATATACTATCATTTTTACAACTGCAGCGTGGAATTTCATTTGGTGGAAAGTTCATAGTTTAGGCATTTCTCTATCGTTTTACATTTGAATATTTCTACATTTTCTTGTTGCAACCAGTGCTGCAATAAATATCCTTGTGCATGCTATTTTGTGGTCATTTATGAGCATTTACTGAGGGGAAATAGTGAAGGACATTATTGCTTTATTAAAGCAGAGTCACAACTTAACTTTTATGAAATAATGCCAAATCGTTATCCAGAAAACCTAAAACAATTACGTTTCTATCAATAGTATATGAGAGATTATATTTATTCACATCCTTGGCAGTCTTGGATCTTAACACATTTTATTGTTGTTGCTAATTAACGGGTGAAATAAATATATGGTTTTAGGGATTTAATTTGCATTCATCTAATTATTTATAAGGATTGTGAATCTTCTGATGTTTATAGATCATTAATTCTTCCCTTATATGAGTAATAGCCATTTGTTTGTTACATTTCCTTCTCAGTTCTTTTCTTGTTTTGACTATTAATAATTCATTTTATAGTCAGAATATTAATCCTTTTCTGTCATATTTTCTCTTGTTTGTTAGATTACCTTAACCATTGTTTATTTTTAATATAGTCACCTTTATCAAGCTTTATGCTTTTAACTTATATGACTTTTATCTTGCTTTAAAAAGTCTCTTCTTCACTATGTATGGTTTTTGTTTCTAATAGCATTACAATACTATTAATACCAATCATCAAATATTATATGTAATTTTATTCTTAACCTCAATTTTTTCATTTATATAGATATCATTTTATGTTAAAAATGATATATGCATGTGTTTTAATATTAAGTTACCTCAGTACTCTAGATTATACAGTGTTTAGCTGAACCCACTATATTATATAGCCTGTATCTGTATAAAATGCTACCTTTATTATATCATTAATTTTATACATATGATATGTTTCCTTCTAAAATCCTTATTCTATTCCACCAATATTTTCTCTTTTGTTAAAACACCACTACATTGTTTAAATTTATGACAGTGGAGTGTAGTACATATGTGTGTGTATATAGAGGTTTTTATGTGTGTGTATATATACATATACAAGGACTATATAAAATCAGGAAATTTATATTATATTTAGGAAAATATCATCGAATAGTTTTTCTTTGTGTTTTTGTCCTAGAAGAAAATTTATTTAATGGGTAAGACATTCACATTGTTAAAGGCATACAAACAGAAGTTACATATCTTGAAAAATCTCCCTTTTATCCACTGCCTTTCACTTGCACAGTTTCTACACTTGTGAAATGCTACTCCCATCTTCAAGATAAATAATTGCTCTTTTGATTTGGGGTGGAAGAGAGTGAACAGAGTTGAATTAATTCATTATACTCCCTAGTTCACAGAATACCACAATTATTTATATGGACAAGATCACTCTTTTATTAGTTTATCAATTGTCTTTATTTGTCTTCCACACTTTAATTTTCCTTTTGCAAACCATGTAGTCAACCACTCTGAAGTTCAAAGTATCCTTTGCTTTGTATATTTCTTATAAAATGTGCATAGCTTTTTGGCTTGTTTGTGTTTGCTTTCTTTTTTTTTTACATTTTTCATTTATATAAATGATAATATGGCCTATATGTCATATTGTGTCTTATTTCTTTCTTTTTTTTTTTTTTTTTTTTTTTTTTGAGACAGAGTCTTGCTCTGTCACCCAGGCTGGAGTGCAGTGGTGCGATCTCAAGTCACTGCAACTTCTGCCACCCAGGTTCAAGCCATTCTCTTGCCTCTGCTTCCTGAGTAGCTGGGATTACAGGCACGTGCCACCACGTCCAGCTAATTTTTTTTTTTTTTTTGTATTTTTAGTAGAGATGGAGTTTCACTATATTGGTTAGGCTGGTCTCGAACTCCTGACCTCAGGTCATCTGAGTGCCTCGGCTTACCAAAGTGCTGGGATTACAGGCGTAAGCCACCGCACCCAGCTGTGTCTTACTTATTTTCTTTCAAGCCTACATTAGTTAAAGAAATATTCTTGTTGCTCTTTGTATATTTGGTCTACTGCTTTATAATCATCCATAGAAATCTATAGTGTGGCCCACCATATTTTACTTAATCAATCATGTGTGTGTTCATGTGGCTTCGGTCACTTCTGGATTGGTTGATGACTAAGCTCAGCTAGGATATCTGGGATGGGTGGGCTTCTCTCTCAGTGTTTTTTATCGTCAATGATGCTATACCACATTCTTCAAACGTGACTGCAGTACTCTAAGAGGGAAAGCCTTAACTGGTCAAGTCTCTGCTTGCCTCCTGTTTGCTGATATCCCGTGGGCATAAACAAGTCACATGGCCAAGTCTAGGGTCAGTGTGGGAGAGGACTACCCAAGGGCATTGATACTGGTAGGTAGGATTAATTGGAGATTATTATAACCACCTAGTATTTAAGGTATTACTTCAACTGTTTGTCTCTCTCTTGAGGATAGCTTTGTATTTGTCCTGATTTTATTGAATAGTCCATTACTTTGTACTTGCAGCCCATATACATGTAGTATATTTCTGAACATTCTATTTATTTCATTGGTCTTTCTCTTTCTTAATAAATAAATTATTCACTGATTTCCTTCTAGAACCTGTATAATATATATAAATATGCAGGAGAAAAAATCTCCTACAATTTTTTTTTTTCTCAAAACCTATTGGCTGTCTTTTTGGTAGGGTTTCCATGAATTTTATGGTCAGTTTACCAAGTTAAACAACATTAGTATTTTAATTTTAGATTTTAGAATTAGTCAATCTAATTGTAAAATGTTAATATTTTGAAAGAGTATATTAAATTTATAGATTGAGTTTTAACATATTTTAAAGGAATATGATAGATTTCTACTTATTTCAGTCATTTTTAATTGCAATATAAAGAAAAATTTATTTCTGCTTCTGCGTGTTCACAGATATTTTACCTTTTTAATTGCTAATATTAATCAGTCATTTTTCCCATTCTCTCTCTTGATTAGTTTTTGTTAGTATGTATAAAATATATTAATTTATGAATATTATTTTGTGTCCTTGACATTTCCAATTATTCTATGTTAACAGTAGGTTTACAGTTAATTTTCTAGTGTTACATATATTCTATTATATCATCTTTTTCCCTCTGTTTGCAATTTCTAATCTGCTAAAAACTTTCATCTTTTTTTGTTATATTGGTTAGTATTGTATTTTTAGTTCTGAAATATAATTTTGATAATAGGCCTTGACCTAGAGAATTTGTTCACTTTCAGATTTTCAGAATACTTGCTTCTAGAATTTGTTTGCTATTTAAATCCCTTCAGGATTTATCTCTTGTCTTTGATTTAAAATTTGGTATCTACAAAAAGGCTATTTCTTCTTAAATCAGTAATAAATAAATCCAACCATTAATTGAGTAGCTCAAGGAAAACAGAGGAGTCAAAGGCTAAAATGCTTCCAAATGTTTATTTAGAGATAATTTGAAGACCGTAAAAGCAAAACACAACTTTGACTTTATTTTCCCTAATTTGCACATACCCCAAAACATGCAAACCAAAATATAAACTTTTTTAAAAAAAGCAAATCTAGATAAATTTCTAAACATATATTACAGTCTATTTTATGTATATTACATAGTCTGGTAAGCAATAATTACTTATGCAGTTTTAATGTGTCTGAAGAAATTGTAAAGGGTAATTGGAAAATAATAATACATTAACTAGTATTGATCATGTGTGTAACCTTTACTACATGGTTATTAAAATTATGTGTATTGGCCAGGCACGGTGGCTCACGCCTGTAATCCCTGCACTTTGGGAGGCTGAGGCGGGCAGGTCACAAGGTCAGGGGATCTAGACCATCCTGGCTAACACGGTGAAACCCCGTCTCTACTAAAAACACAAAAAATTAGCCAGACGTGGTGGCACGTGCCTGTGGTCCCAGCTACTTGGGATGCTGAGGCAGGAGAATCACTTGAACCCAGAAGGTGGAGGTTGCAGTGAGCCGAGATTGCACCACTGCATGCCAGCCTGGGCGACAGAGTGGGACTCTGCCTCAAGAAAAAAAACAGAACAAACAAACAAAAAAAAAAAACGTGTATTTTACCTATAATTAAATGTTATGAAGCATTTTCTAAAACTTTATCAGAAGTAAGAAAATGTTACCTAAATATTCATTTCAGGTAAAAACAAAAGTTAAAACAATTTATGTTCCCCACTTGCAAAGTTGATACAATTTTTCTGTATCAGCTGTCAAATGAGCCCTATTAGAAATTAAATATACATGTCAGGATCCTAACTCCATGTAGCTCTATACATTCACTGGACTTGAGTTTTTCACAGTCTTTAGCTAAGGAACTCGTTGCCTGTTGTTTTGCATTTCCATCCCCAGGTACATTTTCCACTCCTCTGTACCTTGCCCTCCATCCTGAAAGGCTAGCTAATATGGTTTCTGGTTAGTTTGGAAAATGAGGCCTGACTGGAGATTGCAAGGAGTGGGACCAGAGTACTAGCCCCCACCATCGGCTCCTTGTCTGTTCATTTGTAGGAGAGCGGTGGTTTCCTCTGATCAGAGTTCACAGATCCTCAAGAAGCATACATTTGCAAATAGCTCCTTTCTTCCAGGACCAGCAGGCGGTAACAGCTTCATTGTTACTCTCCTCATATTACTGCATTATCCTTTGTGGTCAGTTGACACTTCTCTGCAAATAGTCACTTTATTGTGCCCTTCTTGATTTATTCCAATTAGAATTTGCCCTTTCCTTCTGGGATCTAGACCAATATAAACTCTCTCTTCAAATGAAAGCCTAACACTAACAAAAATGTAATTTAGTAGCTGAAGCCGGGATGTAGCTACATCCATCCCTTCTCCCATCTTTGAAGAGGTTCCGGAAACACTCTTTGAAAGTCAGGGCATAGGAACAATAGGAACATAAGCACCCTTCTGCTTGACAGTAGTTTACCTTAAGGATAGAGACCATTTATTTTCTCTCTATTTCCTTCATAGTGTTTTACGCAGTGTATACACGTAGTAGATTGTGAATAATTATTGAATTTGGTCATATGGTATCTAGAATCCAACTCATGCAAAACCTGTTTCTTCATAAAACTTTTTTTTTAAGTTACTATTTCTGTCTTACATGTATAAAATGAATGCGTTGGTAATATTTTTTGATTAATTAATAGATTGTTTCTCTTTTTGAGACAGATTCTCACTCTCTTGCCCAGGCTGGAGTGTGGGGGCTTCATCTTGGCTCACTGCAACTTCTGCCTCCCTGGGTTCAAGTGATTCTCCCAACGCAGCCTCCCAAGCAGCTGAGACTACAGGTGCACGCCACCGAATCTGGCTAATTTTTGTATTTTTAGCAGAGACAGGTTTTCACATGTTGGCCAGGCTGGTCTTGAATGCCTGGCCTCAAGTGATCCATCCACCTTAGCATCCCAATGTGCTGGGATTAAAAGTGTGAGCCACTGCTCCTGGCCTTGCTTTTGCCTTTGTTTCATCTTACTTTTCTATTTCTACTTCTGTACTTTATAAACATTTTCTTATCTTCTAATTGCTTACTCTGTTTCTTCTATGCCACCTCTGACCCATTTATCAACTCCTGCATAAAACACACATTAATCAGAAAAATGAGTGACTTTAGGGAAACTACTCTTTTCAGATTATTTTTTCAATCCCAAATTAGGAAGAACAACCAGTTTTATAAAATGCCACCTTAAGACATAGTTGTCAGTTTTGTATCCTAAGCTCTTAATCTCCTCAAAAAGAGTTAGAGGGCTTTAATATTTGAAATACAATCTACAATATATATGATGTATATAGATTTTAGCTGGGCATAGTGGTTGATTTCTATAATCTCAGCACACTGGGAGGCCAAAGTGGGAGGATCCTTTGAATCCAGGAGTTCAAGGCTAGCCTTGGCAACACAGCAAGATCCATCTCTACAAAAAATATGAAAATTAGCAAGGCGTGCTGGTATATGCCTATAGTCCCAGCTACTCAGGAGTCTGAGGCAGGGATTCCCTTGAGCCCAGGAGTCAGAGGCTGCAGTTACCTAAGATCAGGCCACTGCACTCCAGCCTGGGCAACAGAGTGAAACTTTGTCTCAAAAAAAAATAAGTAAATAAAAATTTAAATTTAAAAATCTGATTTTGCCATATGTCCCAATTACTCACTAAAAGTGATAGACCTTTATACTGCAATACTAATCCAGTTAAGCAATTGGACACTTTGAATATACTATAATTAAATTATGTATTTAAGTTTTGATTTTGCCAAGTACAATTAGACTCCCTATGTATCAGAATAAACAGAACACTGAAAGAAAATAAGGACTTCCATATTCAGAAGCACATTCTACTTTTTTAAGGAAAAAAATCTAAAAGTGGAATGTAGGAAAGAAGTAATATAGCTAAAACATTTAATGTAGAATTTCTATAATGTACTTATTCACATGGGAGAATAGCCTGTGGTTTATTTTAGCTTCTTCAACCTCTGCTTTGGAAACAGAAAACTTCAAAGTGCTATCATTTCTCAAACACATCTAAGCATTAAGACCATTCAGAAACTATCCTTGCTCTTGTAATAAATCTTTACTAAATGTGGCGGTTCTAGTTCTCTCTGCTTCCCCTCTCACAAACATGAATGTGACCATGCTTTATAAACAGGTATGTTTTACTGAACTATTTATGTGATGATGTTCAGATAAAAACTAAATCCTCTGGTACTTGAGTAGGAAGGGCATTCCATCTTTTCTTACAAGGGTTGGTGTGGGATAATATGAAAAACTAAATATAAATTCCTTTATGTTCATTTATTCATAAACAAATGAATGATAGCTCATGTCGAATTTATGGTTTATGTCCATGAAAAAACTGTGTCAGTTATAACATAATGGAAGATGTCATTGAAACAGCATATTGTGAGCGGGTTTACTTATTATTTATGTGTAGGGGAAGAATTATGATAACAGTATCTTATATGTTCAGCATTTCTTACCTTTCAGTTAGAAATATAACATTTATAATCCAATTAGAAAAAAAAGAAAAGCTAGATATTAATAATCCTACCCACACTTATTTATAAAACACTAACCACTTAATCATATGTTTTGAATTTAAGCCTTCACAAGTAGAATTCTTGTAATACAAATTCTTATAGCTGTTCAAATTCTGTGGTTCTGGAACTTTTTTTTTTTCCCAAAGAATATGACTTTAATAATTGGGACATTGGAACAACTTTCAAAATGCTTTTGTTTTAGATGTGAATTGCAGCGCAGTTGGTTTTTATAACAGGCTAAAGTGTCTGGCTAACCCATTCCTCAAATACACCCAATCACCACTCACTACTTTTCATTTGCAACAATTAATGTACATGCGAAGGCTTGTTTTGAAATCTGAGGTGCTGTAGATGATGAGGTTTGAGGAAGAAGATCATGTAGGAATGGAGAAGAAGCATTTGGTCCTTTCCCAGCTATTTGTGTGGAGACTGAGCCTCAGTGGTTAAACATTGAAAGTCAGTACTAAGAACTGTTGAGATGAGAAGTTCCAAGGACTCTGGAGACAGCCAGTGCTATGTTAAGCCAGGAGACAGAATACTTGTCATTCTGCAAATCTTACAGTGTTCTTGACTTATGAGCTTTAATGTATCTGAGACCATATGAGGACATTGCTCTTGGTGGTGACCATGATGAATTTACACACGGAATTGCTTGCAATCATGAGATTTCTTCAGTAGCATCTCAGGTGACTAATTTGAAAAGAGGATAGGAGCCTTGTAACATGCAAGTGGTCCGGTGACAATGCCTGGGGAATACTGTTTTATGAGACTGTGTGACCAGGGACTGAGTCAAGGACTTGGGAAACCATTCATTACTCAATTGCAAGAATTGCTGCCTGGCTTTTGAGGATGTGGAGACCTTCAAGCACTGACTCTATCAGGCTTTGTGGTTTTCAACCATGGATCCCTAAATACTGTTCTCTTCCTCTGCCAAATAACTTCCCTCACAAGTCTCCTGAATTGCCGTGACATAAACGCTAACTGCAGCTCTCCATATCCTTTGATATCCAGGTCCTAAAGTAAGCCAGAATGTTTTCTGTGACTTTTAGCAAAAATTCTTGGGTAAGCCAAGGATGTATTTCAAATCCCATCATCTGTGCCCAGCTCAGGTTCACCTAGCACGCCATAGCCTACTGCTCCATGTTCTCAGTAAGTACTGAAGCAGTGCCGCTAATGAAGGTGGAGGTAGAGTGAGCTAGGCTGTCTTTATTTTTAACAATGTGAGATACTTGGTGATAAGCCAATATGTGGACTAGAGATAGACACTGTTGGTACAAGTGAGAGAAAGAATAAAAACATGTATTTTTATTGTCAATGTGATCTCTCTAATATACACGAATGGAAAATTATAGCCACACTTGAGTAACACTATTTTTAACATTGTGAGAATATTATCTGCACAGAAAAATTGATAATAAGTTTGTGTTGTTTTTCTCATCCTTGGGGTATAATAATCTGTTGTCCCACAGAAAAAGTTTTATGTGATTAATAATTGGAAAAAAATGCTACTCAAGGTGTAAAGGACTGGCAATTTCTATTTACTGAGAATCTACTGCATGCCTGGTAATATACATGCATTTACTGTCATCCTCAGAGCAAGGTAGTACTTTTATCCTCTTCCTGTTGATGAGGAAATTGGAACTCGTGGAAATCAAGGACTTTATATAAGGTCACATTTACGCAAGGTCTATTCTTTTGAAAATCTGGATCATAAAAATAAGTTAGCTTGGAATGAAAGCCCCTACTTCATCCAAAACAAGTCTCTTCATATGAATCATTTCAGGATCTTAGCTTAAATCATAAAAGCAGTAATTAAAGTTGAGCCTTTTTATGAACTTTGTAATAAACTACATTGATTAGACATTCAGAAAGAGAAAATGATTTGGAAAGAAAAAATTACTATAACTCTTTTCACTAAATTTGACAATCCATACAATGCTATGCTGAGAGCCCACACTTTTCTACTGGCATTAATTTCTTAGAAAAAGCAGTAATTTTGAGAGTCAATTTTAACTCTCTTATTTCTCAGTCTGCAACTTTCTGTACACATTCTGACAAATACTAGACAAACTATGTTAGGCCTAATACTGTGCAGGATTTTATTATACTAAGCAGGCATGAAAGTTGAGAGCCTCGTAAATATTAATCAGAGACTAATGAACAGTGGGAGACTTCTGAATATCAATCTGTACTAGGGGAAATTTTGAATTAGAGACATCACTTCCTAACCAATAAATCAGTGGTGAAAAATTGCAGGCGTTCTCATGCATCTGCTTATGCAGCTACATCTCCAGTCCTAAAGGAGCCTACAATGCATATGCCAAAATAGATGTAATTTTATCACCCCACACGGATCTTCTGCATTTTTAACTGGACCATTTTTTAAAATTTTTAATTACTTCCAAAAGTAGCTAGATTGTATCACAGAAAACTTGAGTACATTCGGTAGTATCAAAGTTAAAATTGTTCAGGAGTAAAGAGAGCTTATCTCGTTCTTCCTCATTAGCATTCGAAAATTTAGCCCAAAGGGACTAGAAGACTCAAGGTTAAGAGGAGAGCTGAAATGTCAAAGCTTGATTGGCTCATTGCTTTTGTTCAGTGAGCCTAGTACTGCTTTTCCTCTGAGCTCATGTACAATTTATAACAGAAAGATATTTTTCAACATAATTCATAATTTTGCAAAGAATACATTTACATACCTATACATCCTTAATGGTTGTCCATTAATAGAAAAATATATTTTTGTTTATAGTAAATGGAGTTAATTATTTTTTCAGACAAATCTGAGATTACATAGTGATACTTATGATGTTTATGATTTTTTGATGCAGAGACACAAAAATATGGGACTCAGTTGACAGTTTGAAGCTTTTTAATCCCTTATTACTCAGATAGGATTTTAAAACTACACTATGTTTATACACCAGGCATTAATATTTTAATGAAAATATGTATAAATAGTTATCAACAGTATGAATGTTTCTTCATACCATCATAATCAAGACTGAAAATTTATCCTGAATGGGTATGATATGAGCTGGGTTTACAGAAAGTACACAAACACATTTATTAACGATACAGAAAAAGATAAAGAGTTAGCAAACAAGCTACAAGTGGTGGACATCATTCAGAGATACACTCAAAATAATATTTTCAAGTATATTGCTTTATGCCATTTCGAATACAAGAAACAAGAAATAGTTATGAAATTAGGTAATAGTATAGCAGAATGCTATAATCAAGCTTTATTCACTAGCCCTGTTTCACTTTTTTATCACTCAAAATGTCTAGACTCATTGGAGACGGGGAGAGTTATGTTGATCTGCAATATATTCCCAGTGTCTTGCATGTAGTAGTTGTTTAACAAATATTTATGAAAGCTTTATAAAGGAGTAGCTATACATTGCGAATTTTCTTTCACATAAAAGAATTTGTACTCTCTCTAATGATAGCAAATAGTCTCCTCATAAATTTTAAATATAGCTAAAATTATAAAATGGTTTGTCAACTATATTTAATGTAAGAAGAATGGAAGCAATTACAATTTTATGTCTATTTTCATAAAACATCTGTGCTTAGGAACTCCCTTTCTTTTGCAATTGCAAAGCAGGACTGATTTTGAGAATATTTATTTTATTTTTCTATGATATTTAATATATGTTTATCTATATTTTTGAGCTTGCTAAAGGCTTACATTTGAAATTCTAAAGAGATATTACTCTGATTGCACCATATTTTGTACTATGTGTGGAAATGGTCATTTTTTTACATAAATAAAACTGTGTGATAATTAGCATAAAGATAATTACACAGGTGATGGTAACATAATTGGCTCCCTTCAGAGTTTTTGTTTTGCTTTATCTTAATACTTATAATAAGATAATTTCATTATATTACTTATGAACACAGTGAATGGAAAAATATTTCTCTTTTTTATGAGCTTTTAGAACTATTAGGAGGTGACAATCAATATTATTAATGCAAACATAAATAAAAGTCCTTTACAATTCTGCTGGCCAATATCTACTTTGGATATAATTTTATTTAATAGTTTCTATCTCATTGTATCTTGTTTAACTTATCTTTGCTAGAAAGTTGCTTGTGTTCTAGGTGAGTTTAAAAATATATTTATGTTTGCCACAGGTATCTCTGATAATTCTCAAGCAATATTTAGCAAATATGCTTTGAAAAGTTCTGAACAAATTTAAGATCAACAAAACAAACAAACAAAAATTGTTTAATTGGCTTTAATATAAAAATAAAGTTCTTTATTCAATATAGGATAACAAATAAAATGCAGGCATATCATTAAAAATCACAATATAAATATGGAAAGGTTGAAAAATGTTATACTTAAGTTTATCTAAATAATGATGAGTGTCAGATTTATTTAATGGTCAAAAAACAATATAAGAAGTAAGTGAAATGAGTGATACCAATATATGTACAAGTCTTTTACTCTTGCTAGATCTGGCAATAGTTAACCAAGCTTATTTAATATCAGATGGTTTAGAGACATACAGAATAATGTATACTTCTTCTTTCCCTCCATGTTAAAAGCAAAATTTGTTGCTGCAATTAACTAGATTTATTGTTTTTAATTATTTTTCTTTCTACAGCATGAGTTATGATGATTTGGATGTAACAAAAGAATGACCTAGAGAAAGAAGGAGAGTGGCACAATCTACAGATTAATTCTAGCACAAGTGTAACACAAATTGCTGCCTTGCCTGACAATTAGAGCCTGGGCTTGTGATGGACCTTTCCACCTGTATCTATGGCTAAAACCTCCATTGTTTCCAGTCTAACTCCGATTTTCATTTTTTTCAGGTTTGGATTTGTTCTTCATAAAGATGAAGCTGCATTACAAAAAATGGATCTTGAAACCATGTCATACATCAAGACAATTAACTTGAAGGACTATAAGTGCGTTCCTCAGTCATTGGCATATACACACTTGGGAGGCTACTACTTCATTGGCTGCAAACCTGACAGCACCGGAGCAGTTTCCCCACAGGTCATGGTAGACGGTGTAACTGACTCAGTGATTGGGTTCAATAGTGATGTGACAGGCACTCCATATGTTTCTCCAGATGGCCACTACCTTGTCAGCATTAATGATGTGAAAGGTCTTGTAAGGGTTCAGTACATTACCATCAGAGGAGAAATACAGGAGGCTTTTGATATTCACACAAATCTGCACATATCTGATCTGGCATTTCAACCATCCTTTACTGAAGCCCACCAATATAACATCTACGGTAGTTCAAGCACACAAACTGATGTGCTCTTTGTGGAGCTCTCTTCTGGGAAGGTCAAGATGATAAAGAGTCTCAAGGAACCACTCAAGGCAGAAGAATGGCCTTGGAACCAGAAAAACAGGCAAATCCAGGACAGTGGCTTGTTTGGTCAATACCTGATGACACCTTCCAAGGACTCTCTCTTTATCCTAGATGGACGACTCAATAAATTAAACTGTGAGATCACTGAAGTTGAGAAAGGAAATACAGTCATTTGGGTTGGAGATGCCTAAAAACCCTATGATACAATTATTGGATGAAGCATTTTACAATACATTGCACTTAATCCATTGTTTAAATTTACAACTTAACTTTCCAAGTTTATATCCTAGTCAGACAAAATTTACTTGGCCCAAATAAAATAAGTTGTTTTTGACTAAGACATACACAATTAAGAATAGTGGTTAATTAGAAATACTTAGCACACTATTGAATGAGAAATCACATCAGTCACAAGAATCAAATGTGTAAATTATGCTTTAAACAATAAAGTAGGATTTAAATCATTTAAAAAACTAAACTGCAGGGAATTTCAGATGACGTAAGCATTATTTCATTTTGAGGGTAGTTTATTTTTTTCTCTGTCCTTTTGGTATGATTAAACAAGAAATAAAAGGTGTTGTGGAACCTTAAAATTCTTAATTCAAAATATTTGGTCCTGACCACTGTTTATAATATTTTGTGCCTTGAAGAGAATGTCATAGGAGGAAAAGGAAGACTAAAACCTGCATACTAAATGCCCTCATAACTATAAATCTCTTGTTGTTAAAAAACATCTCTTGCGCCAAAACCTGCCTTCAGTCTTTTGTTTAACCCTCAGTGAACTATCAATTGAAGGCGTAAGTTGGCCTTAGCTTGTACACAGGTGTCAACCTCTAGTTGACATTTACTGTATAATCTGCAGCATGCTATAGAAAGTGGGAAGGAAGGGAGGAAAATAATTACAGTCAAAATATTTGCAATCTATCTACTCATTTTGCTTTCAATCACTAGAGCGCATTATATTTTTAATGCAAGTTTGTCTGGGATGTCAACTGCCTACAGATGTTTATTACTAGCAGAACAGATTATTTATTAATAGATTGTTTCTTTTCATATAGTCCAATGGTTCATCATCAGGAACTTTCGGTTGTAAAAAAGGAAACATTACTTTTGTCTGCTAAAGTAAACCATATATAGGGAAATTAACACCTAGGAAAAGAAAACTGGCAAGAGAATTGATGAGGTATTAGTGGCTTAGAAGAATTAGTAATGTAAGTTGGGAATAAAGGGGTAGCACCACAATGGTAATTAAAGAGGTAGTTCTCCATTGTTTTTGCTATTTAAATATAATGTATCAAAAACCTTTATTCAAAATAATTTCCCCAAATGGTTTATTTTATTCATCTCTTATGTAATCCCAGAAGCACCTTCTCACTATGTGCTGTAGTTTGAAACCTAACTAATCCTCCTACTTGAGACACTGTAGAGAAGTAAAAAATGTTGCTTCTCTTTTGTTTTAAGAGGAAATGAGAAGGCCAGCAGAAGTAGATTAAAACTAGAGAGCTGGTTTATTAAAATAAGCAGATAATTATCCAGGCTTAAAGTAATAGCTTACATGTTTTGAAAATCTTTGTACTTATTTTTGTTTTTATTGTTGCAAAAAATGTTAATGGGCTGTTGAAATGACCTACACTTACTTAAGGTAATCCAATAAGATCTTTTTTAAATATACAAATTTTACTCAAGTTTAAATTCTGTAAAACTGCTTAGAAACCTGAAATTTTATAGTGTGTAATATCTTACGTGTATATAGCATCCTGAGCTGTGTGATACAGTAGATTTCTTCTTAGCAGAAACATTATGCGAGGTGGATTTAATAAACCACAAAAATCAGCTTATGTTTCTACTTATTGAATCTGCTTTACTTTTTAGTAATTTTCTTCCTTGTGAACATGAACCATATAAAGTGTCTGTGACTTAATGATTTCATGTAAGTCTTTTGCATACATCCTTCTTTTGTAACTTACACCATGTGGATGCTCTGTCTGTAGACATTGCTTGATAAAAGGAGAATAAACCTCTTACATTTTAACCCTTAAGCGTTCAGTCAATGATTTAATATGCATACCATTTTTTAAAAATTCCTCTCAATGCTTCAGATATAGTGTGGTGCTCTGCATTATTCTGAAAGTGATGAAATCAGGTGAAGGTAAAGTAAACTGAGATCAATCAAGGAAAGAGAAGTTAGTTTGTCTTTTTATATAAAATCTAAATTGGATATCCCTTGATTATTCAATATTTGCAGCAAGGCATATATTCTTTACATGATGTCTCTTTTTATAGAATATCTTCTTTTCTTGTGTATTCAATGAAAATATTGGACTGGAATATCAAAATTATACTCAAAAGAGTAGGCTTTCCTTTCCATGACCTTACAGCATTAATCACACAAATACTGAGTCACTTTTTAAAAACATTCTGATTGCTAAAATACTGATATTTGTGAGCTTTAAAAAAATCAGATGAATACATATGTTACAATTATATCTGAAGTTGATATTTCTTCAAAGACAAGGTAAAAGGTTGAGTAAGAAATAGCATACAGGGAATCAGTATGATCCTATGCATACCCTGATTGAAGTGTACTGTAAATACTCATATTAGCAATAATGTGGGTGTGTATAAAAAGTGAAAGTGAAGAAAAACTAGGATAAAATGATGAGTAAACTGCTTTAAAAATAAGCTATAGGCTGGGCGCGGTGGCTCACACCTTGTAATCCCAGCACTTTGGGAGGCCGAAGCGGGTGGATCATGAGGTCAGGAGAACGAGACCATCCTGGCTAACACGGTGAAACCCCTTCTCTACTAAAAATACAAAAAAAAATTAGGCAGGCGTGGTGGCACACGGCTGTAGTCCCAGCTACTCCGGAGGCCGAGGCAGGAGAATGGCGTGTACTCGGGAGGCGGAGCTTGCAGTGAGCTGAGATCGCGCCACTGCACTCCAGCCTGGGCGACAGAGTGAAGCTCTGTCTCAAAACAAAACAAAACAAAAACATGCAAAACAGAGCGGGTGTGGCGGATCACTTGAGGTCAGGAGTTTGAGAATAGCTTGGCCAACATGGTGAAAGCCCATCTCTGCTAAAAAAAAAAAAAAAAGAAAAGAAAAAGAAAAAGAAAAAAAAAAATTGCCAGTGTGGTGGGTGCCTGTAATCCCAGCTATTTGGGAGGCTGAGGCAGGAGAATCGCTGGAACCCGGAACCCGGGAGGCAGAGCTTGCAGTGAGCCGAGATTGCGCCACTGCACTCTAGCCTGGGCCACAGAGTGAGACTCTATCTCAAAAACAAAAATAAATAAATAATAAATTTTTAAAAAGAAGCTATAACCCCAAAGAATAGATTTGTTTTGTTCGTTTGTTTTTGTTCTGTCGCCAGGCTGCAGTGCAGTGGTGCAATCTTGGCTCACTGCAACCTCCTGGGTTCAAGTGATTCTCCTGCCTCAGCCTCCCCAGTAGCTGGGATTATCGGCACTCGTCACCATGCCCGACTAATTTTTGAATTTTT
Organism: Rhinopithecus roxellana; assembly: GCF_007565055.1. Taxonomy (NCBI): domain Eukaryota; kingdom Metazoa; phylum Chordata; class Mammalia; order Primates; family Cercopithecidae; genus Rhinopithecus; species Rhinopithecus roxellana. The sequence goes on along the minus strand of NC_044550.1, from coordinate 91,581,305 downwards.
AGTTAAGGCGGGGTTTCACCATGTTGGCCAGGATGGTCTCAATCTCTTGACCTCGTGATGCAACCACCTTGGCCTCCCAAAGTGCTGGGATTACAGGCGTGAGCCACCACGCATGGCCCCAAAGAGTATATTGTTAACAGACAAAAGAAAAAAAAATGAAATTATATCAATGACAGGCATGGAATGAGTAAAGGTATGAAAGCAAGCATGGAAATACGATGTGGGGCGGTCATAGAGCAAAACTGAAAGATGTAAATTATTTATTTTTAAAATTGTTGATATAGGTAAGACAAGAATGTAGGTCGTAAACAGTTTTTAAGGGAGAGAGGTGAAGATTGAAACTAGTTTAAAAACTTAGAATTAATCCAGGCAATAGAGACCTAACCATAATTTTTCACTGCTTCTGTAGATACTGAATAACGAACTTCTAAAACGAGAAATGACAGTGAAAACAATATTTTTAAAATTTATGATCTTTTTGGTGGAATGAAAATTTAACTGAAGACTAGGGAAACTGAGGGAAATGGAATTACTTAGGTAACTTTTGCAAAAATGTGAGTTTATGATCTTTAAGGCACGACAATTACATTGCAAGCATATTTTAAAAAATAAGACTTGTTAAGGAACCATACCTGAAGTAGCAACTGAATAAATATGGATCATAAAAGGGACAAAAATGATAAGACTAAAATATGACACCGTTGATAGAAATAAGAAAGCCTTGAAGGAGAACTAAATTCGGGTGACCAAATGAAGATCTGGATAAGGGACAAACTAAATGGAAATATAGGGCAATGGATATATGCTCAGGGAAGTGTCATCATATACAGCAAATAATGTAGTTTTTAGGGGTCATTCTACCTTCTGTCTAATTATATCCATGTAAAGTTGAAGCACTTAAAATATTTGCGATTTAGGGCCTAAGAACCTTTCTGATTCCCACTCAAAAGTTATTCACAGAATTTTACTTTACGAAATCAATTCAGTTGAATTTTACTAATCAAGATTTTTACATGATAAAACAATATGTTTAATACTACCTGACAAATTATTATATTGTGTAAATATCCGAAGACAGAAAAAGATGAAAACAATGTTGATATTCAGGAAAACATCTTTGTATGATGTTTTCACTATTTATGAAAACCAATAAAATGAAATAAAAATGTACAACCCAATGTTGCAATTTTAAGAACTCTTAAGGGGCTCTTCTATTTTCACTTGCTACATTTAGCATGTTTCGCTATGAACGGGCAAAGAGAACAAAGGAAGCACCTACCAAATATCTATGTCTACTTTTCTTTCAATCACAGTCTAATATCATTTACCTCTCCTGAGAAACTTTAGAGGCAGAAATGTATTCTGAAATTCATGCCATAGAAATTCTCATCTGCTGTCTTAAGTCCTGGTAAATTTTCCCGACTTTCTAGGAGACTAAATCTTCACCATATGAGCATAGCTTTTTGTTTGTTTGCCTTTATAAATTGCATAGTCCTGTTGGTAAATGGAAAAGCACTTAGCTTTTCAGTAATATTCAGTGGCAAAATGAACCTGTCTCTGTGGTATTTAGTGGACACTGCACAGCTATTTTACAGTAATTTACAGCTACAGTTGGTGAACTGGAAAGTTTTAACAGTTGTTCTTTTATACTAGAGTTTACCAATAATAAAATTCTCTATTTTGGAACTTGTTTTCAAGGCTGTAATCAAATTTGGCTGAAATTGACAAAGAACACACCAAAATACTAAACATATTCTGTTTTGATATTTTGTAAATGTATTGAAAGACTGTCTCTAAATACACATTTTCCTCCTTTTTAGAAGAAGAATCAAAATCACCTCAGTATCAAAAGAATATTGATATTTCAATTGGAAAAATGTCCACATTATTTAAGTGGACAATTACTCAGTTGTTCAAATATTCAATAATTATTCAAATATTCATTATTCAAGATACTTTTTGTATTTCAACTAAAATGAACAGTGTTATTTTACACCTGGACCCATAAACTTGTTCAAAGTTACAAAGTCCAAATAAAATATCTCATGATAATCAAAGCAGATATGTGAGAAAATATAGCTCTTTAAAAACGGTTAAATATGGCAGGACGCGGTGGCTCACGCCTGTATTCCCAGCACTTTGGGAAGCCAAGGCAAGTGGATCACAAGGTCAAGAGAACGAGACCATCCTGCCCAACATGGTGAAACCCGGTCTCTACTAAAAATACAAAAATTAGCTGGTCGTGGTGGTGTGAGTCTGTGATCCTGGCTATTCGGGAGGCTGAGGCAGGAGAATAGTTTGAATCTGGAATGCGGAGGTTGCAGTGAGCCAAGATCACGCCACTGCACTCCAGCCTTGTGACAGAGTGAGACTCTCTCTCAAAAAAAAAAAAAAAAAGGTTAAATATTGACATACTCTGCTCATACAGCTGTTTTTTTTTTTTTTTTGAGATGGAGTCTTGCTCTGTCGCCCAGACTGGAGTGCGGTGGCGCAATCTCGGCTCAATGCAACCTCTGCTTCCCAGGTTCATGCCAGTCTCCTAACACAGCCTCCTGATTAGCTGGGACTACAGGCATATGCCACCACGCTCTGCTAATTTTTTTTTTCTTTCTTTCTTTCTTTTGTATTTTTAGTAGAGACGGGGTTTCACCATGTTAGCCACGATAGTCTCGAGCTCCTGACCTCGTGATCCACCTGCCTGGGCCTCCCAAAGTGCTGGGATTACAGGGTTGAGCCACGGGGCCTGGCCCCACCCGCTTTTAAACTACTTCTGCTCTTCAGTTTCTGTCCTTTCAGAACTATTAACAAAGAGTACCCAAAATATCAACATTTGATCTTATAAAGTAGAATTTATCATTTTATCTTTATTAATAAACATTATCTTCAAACATTAATTATTCTGTAGGGTAATTGTTATAAGTTGAGCAAGAGTGAATATATTGATAAGTTACTAACACATAGCATGTTAATTTTATAGCATTTTTAAAAGTTGCTTGCTGATAGAAATATTTTTAATTCATCTATTTTGGTGCAAATCTGCCATATGCCATGCAGTTTTCCACTTTAAAGCAAGTAAACACCTAACTGGGAGTGTGTGTATGTGTGTGTGTGTATGTGTGTGTTTTAATTTGAGTATACAAAAGTGAAAATACATCTAGGGACATTGGAGGATGAAGTTTTAATATTTAAACATATCCCATTAGTATTTTGGAATGCATATTAAATCTAGAACCATGATAGTGAGTTACATAAAAATTATTATAATATAGGATTCCTGTATAAATTTGTAGAATGACTATGAATCACAGGATCTCACATCTCTCATAGCATTCAAATAGATAAGAACACAGACTACCAATCTTGGTAAGGAGAAATCAAAGAAACACAAAGTCAATGGACTTTCACTCTGGAGATGCTGCAAGATCAAGTAAATTAGGATATGTACTTATATACAAACTCAATAATGTAATACTGAGCTCAAATAAATATACGTATACATACACATGTATATGCATTAAAATCACTTCCCTGATATATTTCACAATTACTAAAATATATTTTAAATCAATTACAAACACCAATTCAACAAAGGGAAACTATAGAAATCAGTCTCAGTTCATTGGAATAAACTGAGAAAAATTTCAATTACTTGACAAGTAATATATATGTGAACAGATATATAAGCATGTATATCTAAAAAATATTAACAAATGTCACTTTAAAGATGAAATCAAATTGAGATCTGTACAATCTGCAGATTCTCTAAATAACGAAAATGCTAATACTATGCTGCAAAAATAATACAGAGATTCTTACATGACTTAGAAAGAACAAAGCTGCAAAGAAAGCCATGCCCTCCCCCATACACACACACTCTAGCAGAAAAAGCTGGAAAATCCACAAAATCATATTGTTACTTGAGCCTCTTTAGACAGGTGGGGTTACAAGTTCACCAGGTAAACTCATTTCCAATGAGGAACAAGAAATAATTTCACCCTTGGCATAGCACAGGAGAAAGAAGTGGCCTACATAAATGAATGTAAAATGAAATCAGCTAACATTTTAAAAACTTCTTCAAGGGAATGTCTAGGCTAGCTTATCAGTTTGGAAAGACTAGGGGCCTCAGACACAGGAAGAGTTTATACTCACAAAATGTTTTCCACGGATCTTCACCATGTGCTTAGAAAAAGGCAGGGTGGGAGACCAGAAATGGCTAGCTTTGTTGGTAGTGTGGTGTGCAAGTGGGGATCAGCTGATTTGGGGAGATGGGTCTTGTCCCCTTGCCCTTACTCTTCTGTCCTAAGAAGCAAAAATATTAAGTAGTTAGGGTATGGGCAGTCATCTGTCTCACCCCCAGGGAACAGGCAAGGTTCCATTGCTTCTAGGAGGAGTAAAAGCAAAACCTGAGGAGTGGATGGCAAATAATCTCATCTTCATCGGCAAAACACACATCAGTATATTGCTGCCAAAAGAGAATAAGACTCTCACTGCTGCGGGAGGGGCAGTGAACCATGTCTAGTGAAATGTGAGAAAAAGTACAGCACTTACTTTTAAAGAGATACACTTTAGTAACACTTTTTCTTTTTATTAAGTCTAATTTGTCTGACATTACCAGAGCTACTCCAGCTTTCTTACAGAAGCATTTTGCACAATTTTTTTCCTTCTTTTATTATCTATTTGAATTTTTCAATCTGAAATTTGTCTCCTTTAAATGCCACATATTTGGATCTCTCTTTATACTTTCATCAGACTATATCTGTATTTTGATTGTTTACCCATTTACATTAAATGTATTATTGCTGTAGTTGGATTTAAATCTTCTATGCTATTTTTTAGAGGTCTCATGTGTATCCTGTTTCTCTATGCCTCATTTACTGCTTTCTTTGGAATTAAGTGAATATTTCCTGGGGTAACATTTAAATTCCTTTAACGCTAATTTCACTTTTTAAAAATTGTTTTTGTTGTTGTTGCTCTGGGGCTTACCATATACATCTTAACTTATTAGAATGAACTTCAGATTTATACTAACTAAATTTTAGGGAGATACAGATATGTCAGTCCTATGTAACTCTCACTACTGTTTCCTTATTTTGTGCTTTTTTAAATATTCATAAAAAAGCCTAATACTAATTATTACTTTACATAATTTTGTGTTTTTTTAAATAAGAGAAAAAAGGGGAAGTACATATATTTATTGTTACAAAAAATGTCCTTATTTACTATTTCTGTTTGTCTTTATAGGTTTCTATGGAGTTAATGCTTTTTCTCATTGCAATACAGGGACATCCTTTCCACTTTCATTGTCAAATATGTTGCATAACTATATGTGGTAGGTCTGCAATAAAATACACATTTTAAAACAAATTATTTTGTTTCAGTTAAAAAGAGGAAAAGAGAAGATATAGGCATTTACAATGTCTTCTTAATTGCATAATTATCATTGTTGGCATTTTGTGTGCACCTGTGTGTGTGTGTGTGTGTGTGTGTGTATGTATGTATTGAAATTTTTGCTATGGTCACTAAAGAAATTTGTTTAGCATTTTTATAAGGTGCATTTGCTATCAAGAAATTCTCTCAATTTTTGTTTCTCTGGTAAGGTCTTCATTTGACCTTCATTTACGAAAGATGAAGTTTCCGAATGTTAGATTGTTGATTGAATTTTTTTATTTTAGCAATTAGAATATGTCATCTCATTACCTATTAAACTTCATTGTTTTTGATGGTAATATGATAGAATTCTTACTGAGATTCCCATAAATGTAATGTGTTAATCTCTCACTACTTTCAAAATTGTCTGTTTGGCTGGGTGTCGTGCCTCACGCCTGTAAAGCCAGCATTTTGGGAGGCCAAGGTGGGTGGATCATTTGAGGTCAGGGGTTCAAGACCAGCCTGGCCAACATAGAGAAACCCTGTCTCTATTAAAAATAAAATAAATTAGCCAGGTGGTAGTGGTGTGTGCCTGTAATCCCAGCTGCTTGGAAGCTGAGGCAGGAGAATTGCTTGAGCCTGGGAGGTGGAGGTTGCCGGTGAACTGAGATTGTGCCACTGTACTCCAGCCTGTGCAACCAAGTGAGACTCTATCTCAAAAAAAAAAAAAAAAAAAAAAAAAAGTCTATTTGTTTTTGTCTTTTAATATTTTTACTATGACATGTCTGGGTTTTGATCTCTTCTAGTTTATGTAACTGGGGATCACTGAATGTTTTCAATGTTTAGAATATTATTTTTTATTAAGTTTGGGGAGCGGTCAGCCATTGAAATTTTTAATAAATTTTCTGTTCCTTTCTTTTCACTTCTTCCTCTTCTATGCTAATGAATTATATGTGTGTTAGTATAATTAAATATGTGTTAGCATGTATGTGTTAGTATCCCACATTTTTCTGAAGTCTATTGCATTTTAAAAATAATTCTTTCCTTTGGATTTTGGAGTCTTTATCCATCTATCTTCAAGGGCATTGATTCTGTCTTCTAGCAGTTCAGATCTTCTGTTGAACTACTCCAGGAAAAATATTTTTCTTTATTATGATTTTAAAACACAGAATTCTATTTGTTTCTTTATATCAATTCTACCTTTTTACAGATATTATATTTTTGATAAGCCATTGACCGCTTGTCTTCCTTTAGTCTTTAAACAATTTCAATTAATTCTTTGAACACATTTATAATGGCTTCTTTGAAGCTTTGCCGATTAAATGTAACAACTGGACCCTCTAATAGGTCGGTTATTTGGGCTGCATGATTTTTTATCTTGTATGGGACACATTTTTTTGTTGTTGTTTCTTTGCATGTATCATATTTTTTGTTAAAATCAGGTCATTTTGAATAAGACATTGTGGCAACTCTGAATATTCTCTCTCCCTAATCCTTTTTTTATTATTCCATTCCTGTTTATTTGTTTAGTGACCTTGCTGGACTACTGTAGTGAAATATAAATCCCACACGTTGTGAAACCTTGGTATCACACCTCAGTGAGCACAGCATTGGGCATGTGTATAGTAATCTTGGGATTGATATTGGTTTTAGAAGGGCTTTCTTTGACTATTAGTTTGCCTGATCTTTCTGTTAACCTGTCTGTCTCTTTGACATTACACCCACCTGTTTGTCTCTACTAATTGCTGACTGAATTTGTTATTGGTTTCAAGAATTTTACTGTTATCCCAGATGTTATTATTATCTGGGAAACTAGTTTCTCCACAGTATGCTCCAGTTAAATTCAGACTCCTTTGCAGATATCATTTTGGTCTCTGCTTTACAGATTTGGTCTGACCTTGCTTTATTTCACTGTCTCTTTTTCTGCTTATCTCTGGCAAATTGGCTGCCCTAAGATTGAACTTTTTGCCCATATAGAGCCACCAGCTTATTTTCACTTGACTATCACTAGAATATCTACTGTTTTAAAGCGATTATCGTAGTCTTGAATTTCTTCACCTTCTGTTTCAAATAAGGGGTTTTATAAGAATAATCTGAGTTAACTCAGTGTTTTTATAGGAATAATCTGTTGCTTTTGTTTTTTCTTATTACTTACTTCTCCCTCCGTTATTATTACCTGCAAAATATCTGGGCCACAGCTCTTGAGCTGGTGGTGAAGATTGTTGCCTTCTACTCTTGAAGTGACGCTCTAGTTTTACAAGTAGGATAAGGTAGGAGATGGGAGTCTCCGTTTTTCTGGGTCTACTTCTCTGATTATAAAACCTTCTTAGGCCGGGCGCGGTGGCTCAAGCCTGTAATCCCAGCACTTTGGGAGGCCGAGACGGGCGGATCACGAGGTCAGGAGATTGAGACCATCCTGGCTAACATGGTGAAACCCCGTCTCTACTAAAAAATACAAAAAACTAGCCGGGCGAGGTGGCGGGCGCCTGTAGTCCCAGCTACTCCGGAGGCTGAGACAGGAGAATGGCGTAAACCCGGGAGGCGGAGCTTGCAGTGAGCCGAGATCCGGCCACTGCACTCCAGCCCGGGCTAGAGCGAGACTCCGTCTCAAAAAAAAAAAAAAAAAAAAAAAACCTTCTTAACATCGTCTCCACTGGCCGCGGTGGCTCATGCCTGTAATACCAGCACTTTGGGAGTTGGGAGTCCGAGGTGGGCGGATCACCTGAGGCCAAGAGTCTGAGACCAGCCTGACCAACATTGTGAAACCCCGTCTCTACTAAAAATCATAAAAAAACAAAAACAAAAACCTGGGCGTGGTTGCAGGTGCCTGGGCGTGGTTGCAGGTGCCTATAATCCCAGCTACTCCAGAGGCTAAGGCAGATAGTCACTTGAACCCAGGAAGTGGTGGTTGCAGTGAGTCCAGATCGCGCCACTGCACTCCAGCATGGGCGACAGAGCAAGACTCCATCTCAAAAAAAACAAAACAAAACAAAAAACTCTACATGGAACTGTTATGATGTAGCATCTCGTTAGTTCTCCAAACACCTGATCACCTTTCTTGCATCTTTCTCCCTCACTCATTTCTTTCCAGGTATGTAACTTCCCTTCTCTTCTCTTAAAGGAACATACACACCCCTGACTTTTATATTTGCTCTTTCTTCCACTGAAAATACACATTCCCCAGATATCCTCATGCATGATCTCTTTACCTTCTTCAAATGTCTGCTTACCAGTGAGAATTCCTATTACTTTACGCAAAATTGGAAATCACCTTCCACAATATCCAAAATATGCCTATTCAAACCTGCTGCTTATTCATTTCCATATTTTATAGACATTTAACATGTTATAGGTTTAATTTTATTACCTACATCACCCCATTCAACACATACAAATAATGCAATTTAATAAGACGGGATTTTTGTCTGTTTCATTTATACCACATCCAGAACAAGGCTCTGCATGTGGGAGGTACACATTAGGCAGTCACTAAATATATGAGAGACGATTGAACTGCTATTTTTTTCAACTCTTGCCCTCTTTTTTTGTTCTCTATGTTTAACTTTTTGAGATTCTCAAATCATGGCAAATTGCATGCCTTGATGTTATTAAACTGTGATAATTAAAAGTAGAAACATTCAGGCAGGTGTTTTCTATTTAATATTCCCTAATTCTCTAATGTATTAGAGCTAATAGACACATAATGAATATTTGAATAGATAATGTCTTTTTAAAATATTTGCCATTTCAATGTAAATGTAATTGCTTATGTAAACATGATGTTTGTTATATTAAAAATTAATCTTTCATCTATTATTAAACTCTAAATTAATATACATAGTCTTTTAGTGACTTATAGAGATGGTATGTTCTTTACCTATTAGTCTTATCACAAGAAGCATGCTCATATGAAATAAAGAATGTTGTATTTATGGTATCCTACAGCAATATAGGATGATCATTCATATTTCTGTCTTGAGATTAATTCTTCAAATAAGAAGAAGGGAAGGGGAACATCACACAGTGAGGCCTATCACGGGGAGGGGGGAGGGGGGAGGGATGGCATTGGGAGTTATACCTGATGTAAATGACGAGTTGATGGGTGCTGACGAGTTGATGGGTGCAGCACACCAACATGGCACAAGTATACATATGTAACAAACCTGCACATTATGCACATGTACCCTAGAACTTAAAGTATAATAAAAAAAAATTAAAAAAAAAGAATTATACCATTCAATGCTGAAAATAACTACAATTTTATTGAAACTTTTTAAATTGTTTGATGAATTCCTGCTTCCCACATTATCTGACATGACATCTTTATCTTTGAATTCTCTTACTCTAATGTATTATGCATAAATTGTACATTGTGTTATCCAATTCTATCTAATCTCTCCATCCATTATTGGCCAATTTTCGATTTTTGCTAATATTATTAATTATAGTTATTTGGACTGAGAATCACCAACCACAAAAATCATACTGCTTTAAAGATAATCATAATGGAAAAATGAATGTATTTATTGTGGTTGTAGTGCTGATGTATGTCATTTAGAATTTTTTTTGAATTATCTCAGAAACTTTCTTAGTTGAATTTTTGCTCTTTAAAACATTTATTATTTTAAAATCCTCCTAAGATTTTTGTTTATAAACCTGTTATTTTTATCTGTTCTTTTAATTTTTAAAAACCAAGTGTAGCTAAGTTTATTAGTCAAAGTCTAGAAGAATTATACATAGAACAGAAGATTGTGGGAGAAGTGAGTAAAGTGTGAAGGAAGGTCACTTATAGAAATTTAGGTAAGTAAATTTAAAGTTCAGAGCATACTGCTATAAAATTTTAAAATAAGCATTGTTAATGGAATAAGATACTTCATTATTAATAAAATGAGGTAGTAATTTGATTGATAAAAAGGTCCAGTTGACAATATCAGGTGCCCTGCTACTTCACTATTAAACCAATAGTCCTAGTGCTACTGGAAGAGCTTCTAGCAAGTTCTTCTGTGCTTTGGAGTATATTCACATCATCTTCTGCCAGAAAGATTTACTTAAATAAAAAGTAGCTGCTTCTTTGCTACTGGGTGCAAGTAGAGACTAAACGCTTGAACATGTTGGACAAACTTACTATTTTAATTAAATTGTATGTCATGAAACCAGTAGTACCTGATATGTTGAACCATAAAACTCTATGTTCATAGCAGCCCACTTGAAGAGCAGAGCATCTATGTGATTCAAGACAAATGGAAAATACTGAGACCGTGATTAACCATGCTATAGCTTACTTGAAAGATGGAGGTTAATGAAAGGAGATGAAATTCAAGAACACCAGTGTCTACAATCCAAGTTCAGTGTTCTGCTCTTCAAACATGAGTGTCACCCAGAGAAAAGTGGGTCACTTTCCCCACCTTTACTTCCAGAGCAGTAGCCAGGTATTTTTCCCAGGAGGACAAACTGACTGTAAGAAGAGAGATCTCCAAAATGAGCCTCAAAAGAACAGAGTATTTGAAACAAAGCATGAGAAAATTCAAACCTAATGGCATTCCTGAAAACTACGAAGATTTTGGTTGTAAGCAATTAAGTTAAGGCTAGCAGCTCCATGATAGCAACAAAGCAAGTTGTAGGCTAACTAGTTTACCAGAGAGTATAAGGGAAAGAGACATTTAGCAAGAGCCTTCCTTGTGTCACAATAAACCACAAACACAGGCATCAAATACTATACTTGCAGAGGGGCCAGCATTTAATTTGATCAGACTGTGGAATAATTTCTACTCCAAGGCATTGTTGAAATAATAGCAAATTCAGTCAACTGTCAGGGGAGCCTAACAACTGGATGCTACATCAACAGAGACAGCTTAACAGAGAATTCATGCGAAGAAATAGTCAAAGAGAGCCCTGCTAGAACCAATCTCATTCCATAATGATTGTAAAAATACCAAAGGCCACACCAAGTGAGTAGTGATATTAAAGGCTTAACGGTATGGGAGGATTATATTTCACTACAACAATCCAGATAAATCACTAAAAAAAGTAAACAAGCCAGCAACAATAAGTTCTGTTTAGGGGTATTCAGATTTTCCAAACTAAGCTATCTAACACATACAGCTTTTAACAAAATAAATAAATAAATTGGAAATGCAAACAAAGCAAACAGCAGAAAAGCTTGTGAGAGAGCCCAGTTGTTGCATTGAACAGAAAGGACTTCAAAGCAGTCATTATAAATATGTTCAGAAAACTAAAGGAAAAAATACTTAATGAAATAAAGGAAGATATAATGACAATGTCTTATCAAAGGAGAATATGAATAAAGAGATGGAAATTAAAAAGGAAAAAAGTGAAATTGTGAAGATTACTAAGTTGAAAAATACAAAAACCGGAACAAAAAATTTATTAGAGAGGCTCAAGAGTAGATTAACATTGACAGAAGGTAGAATCAATGAACTTGAAAATTGATGCATAATGATTATTTGATGTAAAGATAAGACAGAAGAGACTAAAGGCCTAAGAACAGAGGCTAATATAAATGTAGAACATCATTAAGTACACCAAAATGTGTAAAGGGAGTACAGAAAGAGAAGACAGAAGATTTTCAGAAATAACAGCAGAAAATTTCACAAATTTTATAGGAAATATTAATATGTACAGCCAAGGAGCACAATAAAAATAAAATAAATGCCAAGATATCCACACCTAGACATGTCACAGCAAAAATGTTAAAATCAAATGATAAAGAGAAAATCATCCTAACAGCAAGAGAGAAATGATTGTTAGCCATACGTATAGCAACAACATTAACAGTGGATGCATCATCATATACAGTGGAGGCCATAAGGCAGTGGAATGACATACTGAAAGAAAATAACTATTAACCCATAACTTTATATCCAGCAAAACTATCTTTTTAAAGGAAAGCAAAGTAAGATATTCTCAGAGAAACAAAACAGAATGTATTGCTTTCAGGCTTGACAGAAAATAAATTCTAAAAGCTCTTTAGTCTGAAAGTATGGGACCTCAGACAGTAATTTGAATGCGTATTTTTAAAAAGAGTGGTAATGGTTATTATGTAATTATAAAAGAGCATATAAATAGATATGCATTCTCCTCTCTCACATTTATAAACCAATTTCACATATAATACACTTTCAATTTTATTTTTAGTTCTATAATATAAAGAGGTGTAATATACAATAGAAAAAATAAGTTGTGTAAGCTGTATTTGGATAAAGAACTGATAACAGCTCATAACTGAAAATTAACCTTTCATGACAAAAATATTTGAATTCTTCAATATGATAAACAGCATGTATGAATAACTCATGGCTACCATAATATTTAGTGGTGAATTATTTAATGCTTGAAACCTAAGATCAGGAATAACACAAGGATGTTCACTTTTGCCACTTCTATTCAAAATTGTAATGCATGTTCTAGCCAAGGCAGTTGGGCAGAAAAATGAAAATACATTAAACTGTACACATCAATATTTAAATTTATTTTGTATTTTCATTTTATTTTTTAAGACAGAGTCTCACTGTGTCATCCATGCTGAGTGCAGTGGCCCAATCACAGCTAACTGCAGCCTTCACTTCCTGGACTCAAACGATCCTCCCAGCTCAGCCTCCTGAGTAGCTGTGACCAAAGGCATGCGCCACTATGCCCGGCTAATTTTTTTTTAAAAAATTTTGTATAACCAGCCTTCCATCTCGGGGATGAAGCTCACTTGACCATGGTGGATAAGCTTTTTGATATGCTGCTGAATCCAGTTTGCCAGTATTTTATTGAGGATTTATTTTTATTTTTATTTTTTTTGAAACGGAGTCTCTCTCTGTCTCCCAGACTGGAGTACAGTGGATGGATCTCAGCTCATTCCAACCTCCGCCTCCCGGGTTCAAGTGATTCTCCCACCTCAGCCTCCCAAGTAGCTGAGATTACAGGTATGTGCCACCAGGCTGAGCTAATTTTTGTATTTTTAGTAGAGACAGGGCTTCACCATGTTGGCCAGGATGGTCTCGAACTCCTGACCTTGTGATCCGCCCACCTTGGCTTCCCAAAGTGCTGAGATTGCAGGCATAAGCCACCACCCCTGGCCTTACTGAGAATTTTTGCATTGATGTTCATCAGTGATATTCACCATCATTCTTAGTAAACTAACGCAGGAACCGAAAACCAAATACCGCATGTTCTCACTTCTAAAGGGGAGTTAAATTATGAGAACTCATGAACACAAGGAAGTGAACAACAGACACTGGGTCCTACTTGAGGGTGGAGGGTGGAAGGAAAGAGAAGCAGAAACAATAACTATTAGATACTAGGCTTAGTACCTGGGTGACAAAATAATCTGCACAAGTTGTGTGATACAAGTTTACCTATATAACAAACCTGCATGTGTAACCCTAAACCTAAATACATGTTTTTAAAAAGATAAAAAAAAGAATTCATAATTTTAAAAAATCCTGAAAAAGCAATCTCCAATCTCCAGGCCAAAATGTTTTCAATGGAGAATTTTACCAAATATTCAAAGAATTAACAACAATTTTGCATAATGTCTTTCACTATGCAATAATGCATAATGCCTTCCACTGGCTCCATTTTATGAGAGATCAGAATTATCCTTGGACCAAAATCAAAGGCAAAGAAAAGCAAAATGAAGCAACAATGAAAACATTCAGAACAAAATCTGGCATGAATTCAAATCTCATCTTTTTATTTTATTTATTTATTCATTTATTCATTTACTTTTTGCCTTTTCAACCCAGCAATGTACACAAGGAATAATATACCATGACTTAGTGGCCTTTATTCCATAGGCATGACAGGTTCAGAGTGTGAAAGTCAATCAAGAGTCATTGTGCAAATAATTGTATTAACTTATGTAGACAAAAATGGACAAAATTTCTCATAACTCTCGGTACAGCCTCTGAATGCAATTTAATAAAGAGAATCTACAAAATTTTATAGCTAACATCATACAAGTAGTAAAAGGCTAAATGCCTTATCTCTAAAACAGTGAAGAAAGCAAGGATGTCTGCCTTTACCGTCAGTCAACATATTATTAGAAGATGTATAGAAAACAATTAGGTAAGAAAAATAAATGAAAGCCATACAGATTGAAACAGAATAAAACTCTATTTGCAGATGACATGATGTTCTATTAAAAACTTCCAAGAAATCTACAAAGAAAGTTTCTAGAACTAACAAATTAATTCAATCTGGTCATGAGATACAAGATCAACACATATAAATCAACTACATTCTTATGTAAAGGTGCAAATAAATTTAAAATGCAAACCCTTTATAAGTGTTCCAAAGAAGATTAAATAGTAGATATAAATTTAACTGAAAATATACAGGATCTGTATGATGAAAATCGCACAATATTTAAGAAAGAAATAGAAGAATCCCTAAATACTTGGGGAAGCATACGGTGTTGACTGGAAGGCAAAACATAGTAAAGATATCAATTCTTGTATTGGTTTGTGGGCTTAATGCAATTCTTAAATCTCAGCAAGAGTTTTGTAGGCACAGACAAACCTACTCTAAAATTTCTATAGACATTCTCTAGGATAGACAAAACACTTGAAAAACAAAAGAATAAAGGGGGAGGAACTATTCTGCACAATATGATGGCTTATTTTAGAGCCAGAGTAATCAAACCAGTGTAGTAGTGCTGGAAGAATAACCACACAGATCAGTGAAACAGAACAGAGAAACTAGAATTATTTGTCGACAGAGGGTAAAAAACAACTCAATTTAGGGGGAAAGTATTTTCAACAAGTGGTGTTGAAGCAATTGTACAATTATTGGTAAAAAATAAACCTGAATCTAAATCTGACACCTTATAAAAATTAACTCAAAATGAATAATGTATTAAATATAAAACTTCTAAAAAGGTAAGAAAAATATTTAGGGCCTAGGACAAGGTAGAGGTTTCTTAGACTTAGCACCAAGAGTATGATCCATAAACAGAAAAGTTGATAAATTAAACCTATGAAAGTAAATCATTTTGCTCAGTAAAAGACCCTAAGATGAAAATACAAACGATAGACTAGGAGAAAATATTTTCAAATCCCACATCTGACAAAGGACTCATGTAGAAGGCGTAAAGAACTCTTAAAATTCAATATTAATAAATCACTCAATACAATTAGAAAATAAGCAACAAACATGAAGAGACAAAGCAGGAGGATCGTTTGAGCCCAGGAATTCAAGAGCAGCTTGGGCAGCATGGTAAAACACTGTCTCTATAAGCAATAATTTTTTAAAAAGTTAGCTGGGCAAGGTTACACATGTACGTACTCCCAGCCACATGGGAGGCTGAGGCAACAGGACTGCTTGAACCCAAGAGTTCAAGGCCATAGTAAGCCCTGATTGTGAGCCTACACTCCAACCTGGGTGACAGAGTAAAACCCTGTCTCAAAAAAAAAAGAAAGAAAGAAAAAGAAAAATACATTTAAAGCACAATAAGATATCAGTACAAACCTCACACCTATCAGAATGTATAAATTTAAAGATGGTGATAACACCACAAATGCTGTCAACAATGTGTCAAAACTAGGTGACTCACACATTATTAGTTTGGATGTAAAATGGTACAGCAACTTCAGAAAAGAGTTTGACAGCTACTTTTAAGACTAAAAAGATTCTTAACATATGACCCAGAAATTACACTGTTGGCAAATATCCCAGAGAACTGAAAGTTTTGGTTTGTTTGTTTGTTTGTTTTTTTAAGACTGTCTCTCACACTGTCGCCCAGGCTAGTGTGTAATGGCGCGATCTCAGCTCACTGCAACCTCCGCTTCCTGGGTTCAAGCGATTCTCCTGCCTCAGCCTCCCGAGTAGCTGGGACTACAGGCATGTGCCACCACGCCCGGCTAATTTTTTTCTGTTTTTAGTAGAGTCGGGGTTTCACTATGTTGGCCAGGCTAGTCTTGAACTCCTGACCTCGTGATGGGCCTGCCTCAGCCTCACAAAGTGCTGGGAATACAGGCGTGAGCCACTGAGCCCACCCTGAACGTTTTTTACATACAGTCACTTATACATAAATGTTCATAGCACCCTTATTCATAATTGCCAAAAACAAGAAACTCTTAGAATGTTCTTCAATGGGTGAATGGTTAAACAAGCAGTGGAACATGCAAATCATGGAATCCTCCTCAGCAATAAAAAGGAACTAACTATTGACACATATAACTTGGATGAACTTCAGAAAAATTAAGATGAACTTCAGAAAATTAAGAAAATAAGATGAATGAAGAAAGCCAATTACAAAGTGATACATATTGCATGAATCCATTTATATAACATTTGTTAAGTCACAGAATTATAGAGACAGGGACAGAATGGTGGTTGCTGGGTTGGGGGCAGGCTGGAGAAGATGTGGCTATAAAGGAAGAAGCATATGAAAGTCCTGTGGCAGTACCATTAAGTATCCTGATTAATGGAGAGCACATGCAGCTATACATGTAATAAAATTGCACAGCGCTCCATGAGCATGCACGCACACATGCACACGAGCTCCTGGATAACTGCTGAAATCTGAATAAACTCTATATTTTGAATT
This sequence comes from Rhinopithecus roxellana, assembly GCF_007565055.1. Lineage (NCBI taxonomy): Eukaryota > Metazoa > Chordata > Mammalia > Primates > Cercopithecidae > Rhinopithecus > Rhinopithecus roxellana. Next base: position 91,564,381 of record NC_044550.1, on the reverse strand, counting down.
TCTAATAATTTCCGGGTTTTGATATTGTGCTATCCTATGCAAGATGTTAACACTGATTGAGGTTGGGTAAAGACTACACAGGTCATTGCCACATATATTTTATAATTCCCTGAGTCTATATTTATTTTAAAATAAAATATTTTTAACATTTGTATTTATATTGAAACAGAATACTATATTTATATTCACATCAGGTTTTGTTTGCTCGTTTGTTTTGAGACTGAGTCTGGCTCTGTTGCTCAGACTGGAGTGCAATGGCGCAATCTCGACTCACTGCCAACTCTGCCTCCTGGGTTCAAGAGATTCTCCTACCTCAGCCTCCCAAGCAGCTGGGATTAAAGGTGCCAGCCACCACATCTGGTTAATTTCTGTATTTTTAGCAGAGACAACATTTCACCACGTTGGCCAAGCTGGTCTTGAAATCCTGACCTCACCTGATCTGTCCACCTCGGCCTCCTAAAGTGCCTGGATTACATGTATGAGCTACTGCGCCCGAACTAATGTCAGTTTTTATGAATGATATGGATAAATAATACACTTGCTAATTATGGCAAATCTGTTTTATGATGAAGTTCTACAGATCCTTATTTTGTGATTTAACTCTGGATGTGTGTCACTATGTGGAAATATATATATGTATATTTATTATATTTTCATATACACACACACGTGCACACACACCCATATATATATTAAGTATATATTTTATATAAATATAAAAATATATATTTAATATATATGAGTATGTGTTATGTATTTATATATAAATATATAAAAATATATATTTAATATATATGGGTGTGTGTATATTTAATATATATTATATATACCATATGATATATATACACCATAATATATATATAAAATACATATATTAAAGTCTATAAGAAATTTTGTAAGTAACACTTGTGGGTTGAATTTTGTCCTCTCAAAAAGATATGCAAAGTTCTAATCCCCAGTACCTCAGAATGTGATCTTATTTGAAAATAGGATCATTGAAGGTATGGTTCGTTAAGTTGAGGTCATACTAGTGGGGTGGGCCCTTAATCCAATATGACTGGTGTCCTTGTAAACAAGAGATGAAGAGGTACAGACAGAAGAGAAAAGAAGACTATGTGACAAGGGAGGCAAGGGTGTGAGTAAAGTGTTACAACTGCAAGCCGAAGAATGCCAAGGATTGCTGAGAACTACTGGAAACTAGGAGGAGGCATAGAATAAATTATCCCCCTACAGGTTTCAGAGGCAGCATGGCCCTGTTAACACCATCCTTTTAGACTTCCATCCTCCAGAACTTTGAGACTGTATTTCTGTTGTTTTAAGCTACTCAGTTTGTGTTATTTTGTGATAACTGCCCTAGAAAACCAATGTAACAACATACCACAAACAATCAACTAATGCAGGATAGATCATTTATAAGCAGGATTGTGGGACCATCCTAGGAGAAACAGAAACAAAGTCAAACAGTTACTGTGATATTAAATTATTTTAAAATCATTTTTATGTGAAATTCTATGTGGAAATCAAATATATGAGGTTTGAGGAACGTGCAGAACTACTTAATACTTTGAGATGAGCATGAAATCAAAAGCAGCAGTTACTGGCAAACAAAATCTTAGAGGTGTGATGTTCAAAATTGCCTTCTGCACTAGTGGGAAAGTTCTGTGCCTTCCCTATCCTGTATTTAGCAAACGTCTAGTATGGTTATTGGAAATTTGAAATATGGTTAAGGTGACTGAGGAATGGAATTTTAAATTTTATTTAATTAATTTATAATTAATTTCAATTACATGACACTAGTCTCTACCATATTGAACAGCATCAGACTTCTCAAGGTTCTAGTCTGAAAGTCTTTAATTAAGAGGAAAGTATTCTTTTAATCTAACACATAGGATGTATAACTTCTAATTCACAGTCTTATTCTTACCACTTCTTATCTGTGTAAAGCTGATTAGACCACAATCCCCTCAGAATTATTTACTTATCGTTGAAATATATTAGAACAGGTTAAGATCCCATGTTTCTATATATTATCTCACCTGCCACTGTTACTGTTTTGTTTAAAATGTGTATGTCTGCTATGTTGCCTCATGTACCAGTCTCCCCAGTCTCAGTTGGATCATATCGCTAAGATTTTTCAACACAAATCAAATTGTAGCCCAAGGGACTGGAGTACAAGGTTTTCTCATTGTCTGGAAGCTGTACTCTTTTAGAAGTGGTGCTTTCCTAAATCAATTGATTGAATCATCAGAGGTATAAATGCTTTTTCTCTGACAAAGTCACCGTCCTCTGAGAAGCTGACAGGCAGTGGGTGGCAACAGTTGTCTGACAAGACAGATTTGCAGTGCAAGCCTCAAGTGATGGGATTATATAAAGTAAAACATTTTAAAAAATCAAATTAGTGTCAATGCAACCGTTCTTTAAAACTAGAGGAAGAATTTCCTAATGTTACCTGTTTTACAGAAGATTTAACAACATAACAACACTATCTTCCTTTGTTTTCACAGATCAGGAGAGGCCTTACTTGATCTACCAGGATGTATGTTTTGCTGAGAATGTTTCTTGGGATTCAGTTCAATTAAATTAATAAATGCATGGCTACTCTGAATCAGATAATGCGAACTACCAGGGAACAAAGATGAATGAGCTACTGCTGTACATAAGAAGTTACTAATCCAGCAAGGAATAAACAACAAAATTAAGCAAATATTTTTAAATTGTTGTTTGATAATGTTTTAACTTTATCACTTCAATCATTTACATTTGTGTTTTGCAGCACTGTTAGTTTGGGCAGTTGATAAGAAGGTATTAGATGAGTGTGATTTTATTGTGCTTTATAGAGTGAAGCTTACCCCAAATTAATACATATTTACTATAGGAATGAGGGGCATTTCCTGTATTAGCAACCAGACGCTTTTAGCAGAAGAGTTCTCAATTTACTTAGCTAAGTTGATCCTCTAATCTTCAAATTCTGCTTTGTCTTTGCTACTTTTGTTCTCTTGTTCATTCACTTATGAAATATTTACTAAGTAGCTATTGTTAGGCTCTGCTCTAGGTGCTGGTTGTATAGGAACAAAACCCATATGGCTCCTTGTATGGGAACAAAAGACCTCCCTTTAACAGAGCTTCATTTCTAGTGGGGAGAGAAGCAAGGAGACAGGAGGAGAAACTTCCTGTTATTCTTGTCTCCTAATTCTTTCACTGTTACTCCCCCCAGTGTATTCGCAGGGGTTTCAAAAGCTGTGCTTCAGTCAATTCCCATTTCTACTTTCTGTGCTTTGTTATTTACCCCTTTACCAGGTGATTCTATCATCCTTCTTCTGTCAACCAGTGCACAGGGCTCCCCGAGGAAAGGGATAGAAGAAGGGAGACACATATATACACAAATGTACTGCTGCTAAGCTAAAACATAGAGAAAGTATGACATTTCACAAAGCTAGCCTTGGCACTTTTTTCCAACCACTAATAATCTCTTTATCAAGATTGTCATGCCACTGTCAGTTCAACTTAGAGTCACTGAATGTCTTCTAAATGCAAATGTCATAGTCATAGTTCATTAAAATCATTACACACTAATATGACTTTCCATCTTTTACTGAATTTTCAGAAATCACAGCACAAAGATGTCATTACAAAACAATTTGATAAATATATGGCTGAGAGTCTGGATGGTTTACTTGAGCATCCTGGAGATCTGATGTAATTATCATGTTATTACTCCCTCAGGCAGATGAGAATTTTTTTTTTTTTTTTGAGACAGAGTCTCGCTCTGTTCCCCAGGCTGGAGTGCAATGGCGCGATCTTGGCTCACTGCAAGCTCCGCCTCCCTGGTTCATGCCATTCTCTTGCCTCAGCCAGGACTATAGGCGCCCGCCACCACGCCGGGCTAATTCTTTGTATTTTTATAGAGACAGGGTTTCACCGTGTTAACCAGGATGGTCTCGATCTCCTGACCTTGTGATCTGCCTGCCTCGGCCTCCCAAAGTGCTGGGATTACAGGCGTGAGTCACCGCCCCCAGCCTGAGAAATTTTAAGTTTTAGAACTTTGTACCATGTTTTTTCCTTTTTTTTTTTTTTTTTTCTATTTTGTAAAGACAGGGTCTCTCACTATATTGACCAAGCTGGTCTTAAACTCCTGGCCTCAGGGATCCTCCTGCCTCAACCTCTCAAAGTACAGGGATCACAGGGTGAGCCACCATGCCTAGACCAACATTATATTTAATAATTCTCAACATTCCTTATTTTTACAAGACCAAGTATCACTATTTCTTACGAAGAATAATGATTTTCTCTGTCACATATCTTCACTAACTTATGTATGTATAGTTTAGATGAATTGCTATGGAAACTACAGACCATTTAGGGCAAATCTCAGTAGAAAAATTCCAGGGTGATAAAAGGAATGGAGGTGGGGAAGAAGAATGTAATGCTTGGTTGGACTGATGATCTCCTTTGACTCAGATATTAAGATACATCATGACAAGTAGGATTCCCAGTGGAGTATGACAATTACACTCATCTCTTAGGGGTCTGGTTCATTAGATTACATTACAATTTATAAAAGAAAGAATTATTGCATTCCCCTGGTTACTGGTGACTGATCCGGAGAAGATTGAGAACAACATAGTTTGCACAAATACCATGGATGAAACTTCTGGTTCTGTGGTTTATGCCATTATTACTAAATTGTGAGATAAGGCACTTGTTGTAACATTTGACAGATGTAGGGTTGTAGTAGTGAAAGGTCAAAGATGATGATGGGAAAGTTACAAAGGTTTAGCATGATATCTGTTCTGAGTGGCATGGTGATTATTATAATACAGTCATGTGGAAATTACAACTAAATGCTAAAATTTCGTTGACGTATAGGGTCCCTGCCACCTCTCAGGTTTAAGTTGTAAGATTAATAGAAACCTCTAATCTTTTTTACTTAAGCTAAAAGCAATGGAAAATCTTAAACTGTATTTGCTTTCAGAATGACTTTAGGAAATATGACTTCCAATTAAAGGAATAGTATATACCAAAGTTTTGGGTATAAGAATAATAGCAAACATTTATTCTTTTATGTTTCCAGGCTCTCTATTACACATTTTACACGTTTTAACTTTTTTAATGCTCACAAAAACCCTATGAAGTACATATTATTAAAGCTCACTGTATTGATTAAAAAAAATAAAGCACAGAGAGATTAAAGAATTTGGCCAAAGTCACACAGCTAATAAGAGGTGGAGCTGGATTTTGAATCTACAATGTCTGATTCCAGAGTTGATGCTTTTAATCATGAGAGAAGTAGAAGTTCAGTAGACCAGAGGAGTAGAATATACTGTCATTAATCCTGCTTATGCTCGCTTTTCCACTCTACTACAAAAGATAATTAGAAAGTTTACATTTATTTGGGGAAAAAAGCAAAATATCTTAGTATGTCATTCCAGCAATAGGTGAATTCTACTTCAATGGTAATAATCATTATCATTAGTGATAATGATAGTGATTTAATGATAATAATACTGTATGAAGAGGAGTAATCTGTCAGGAAAGATCATGGCAGTCACCACCTGTACTCTGACAAATTGTATTGATGACTTAATGTACAAAGAGAAATGATTTTTCAATTTGCTAAGACACATGACCTACTAAGATAGACTATTAAAGATAAAAGAAAAAAAGGTTATTTTAAAATCTGTCCTCAGTTTTATCAAGAAATAAAATTATTTGGACTTTGGTAAAATTATATACTTAAACTGGATATAATTTGAGGACATATGTGTCAAGTAACATATAAAAAGGATGTTCTAAAGATATTAATAAAAATTCATATTTGCTCTGTGACATTTTAAGTGTCAACCATAAAGAGTTTCACAGAAACAGAAGCCTCTGGAAAAACTTTCAGAAGTTTCTCTGCAGTATCCATAATTTTTGGACACAGTGATTGTACTTGTCATTTATTCCCTTTTTGAAAGATAATTATTAGCCAGCTGCTTGGCACTGGGCGAGACTCATTACTGAAGAATACCAAATAACTCTATGAAAAGAGGTCCCAAGACTGTACTTGGTGATATCTCAAATGCATTTAAACAAGAAGGTTACTACTCAACAGAGCCAATTGTTTACATGGAGAGAGTACATGAAATAATATGATAAAAAGGGCAGAGGAAAGATCCAGTGTAGCTGGATACCAGCTCTTGACAACCATCGTTCCTTATCTTCCCAGAGTCTGTGCCCTTCAGAGATGACCCACATGAAATACATCAGTGAGCACTCAGCCCTCTGGTATCCACTGTGAGGAACCAGAATATGATAGAGAAAACAGGAAGAGAGTAAAGTCAACATTATTTCGCTGGCTCCCCAGTCTACTGCACCTCGGTGAAATGGTTCAATAACTCCATCAAAGTACAGAACTTAAGCCAGAAAGGCTTCTCCATTCAGGCTCTCTCTTAAATTCCAGTAAATGTACCTTGCCTTGCTCCTACAGGCCCAGAGTTAGTGACAGTGCCCTAATGTTGCTGCAGCTAGAGAACTCTCCATCTCTTTAAGCTGTTTTTAAACCCTGCCCACACTTTTTTAAATAGTGTAAATTATTTTCAAATTATACTAAGAAATATTTGCTTCTTAGCAGTATCCTGGCTAATATTACAAATGTATTAGGAAATGGCTCAAGGAAAATAGAAAGTCAAGATGAAATTCTGGGTTGGTCTTCTTCATCTCAATAGAAATAATAGAATTCTTGAATGGAAACTACAAATAAATATCCTCAAAACATTAGTTAATTTTATTATCAGCAAGTGCTTTTACCCAATTTACCAAATAAAATAGTTACCACAGGAAAAGACATTATGGTTTCAAAGTAGGGCAATAGTTCACAATACTTAAAATTAAGTAGTAGACATCTCTGTCCTTTATGAACCATAAATGTCACAACTTCCCAAGATCACATGTGATATGACAGTATGACAGAACTAGTATTTACATGGGTATTCCATCCCTCCTTAGAGGAGAGTACACTAGACTTTGGTACTAGAAGCAGACATAGTTAGAAATGATAATATTAGACCTTTAATTTTAGGAATGAGTTATCTCTTTCCATGGATATTCTCTTCAAAATGTAGTGTTGGCAGTACTTGTGGTACAAATTTACACTAGCATATGCTTTTTTAAAATTGTTAATGTTTATGAATACATAGTAGATATATATATATTTATGATGTACATGAGACTTTTTGATACAGACATACAATGTGTAATTATCATGTCAGGGTAAATGGGGTACCTGTCACCTCAAGCATTTATCATTTCTTTGTGTTACAAATGTTTCATTCTTTTTGTTATTTTAAAATATACAATAAATTATTGTTGATTATAGTCACCCTTTTGGGTTGTCATACATGAAATCTTATTCATTATATCTAATAATATTTTTGTACCCATTAACTGTCCCCACTTTTTCCCTCTTTCCCTTCTACCCTTCCCAGCCTCTGGTTACCATCATTCTACTCTTTATCTGCATATGTTCAATGGAAAATTATTCAACTGTAAAAAAGAATGAGATCCTGTCATTTATAACAATGTTGATGGAACTGGAGGATGTTATATTAAGTGAAACAAGCTAAGTACAGAAAGACAGTCTTCACAAATTCTCACTTATTTGTGGGAGCTAAAAATTAAAACAATTAAATATATATTACATTTTATCCCTGAAATCTGGCAATTTACAACTCAGATTATTTTCTTTGTATCTTTGTTTTCTCTTTCTCACATAGCGTAGTTACTCATGTTAATTCTGCAAATCATCAGCTATGAAATCTACATATTTAATTTACTGGTTAATTGCATACTTATATATTGGCTATTATATCTATAGCATGGTATTTTTAACAATCAGGGAATATAACAATAAAGCAGATCCTCTACTTTCTAATAATTTACAATCTTGGTGGTGAGAAAACTGAAGAGGGACATTTAATACTAAGAAATGGTGTCCCGAGTGCTCTAATAACTATGTAAACAAAATTCTGTGAGTGGCATAGAAGAGGTGAGATTAAAGGCCTTATAATTAAACAGCACTCTGTAGATTTCTTGGCACTGTCACACGCATTCGTTTATTTAATTCTTACAACAACCCAATGATGTAGTCAATGTAAACATTACTTTTAACACTTTACAAGGAAAAGAAATGCTAAGTGTTAGAAGTAGCCAGGCTCTGATGATGGAATCATATTGAATCTCTTCTGATTCCTAATAAAATATTTGTTTATACTTTTAGTTTACCTATCTTAGTTTATCTTTAATATCTATATTTAAAGTGGTAGAATATTAATGTTAGATCAATTTAAAATAGAGGGTAGTATTACCTTTGGTCATGTGAATATTTACAAGTAACAAACAAATGATCCAAGGTAAGCATTCTATTTAGGGAGTGTCAGTAAGCACCAGGTACACAGCTTTGTACAACTACTTTAAGTTAAGAGTGAAGAGAAAATGAACACTGGATCTCCAGAACAATATTAGAATAAAATCTGTCCTGGATAATTTCAACATGTGCCTGTGTGAAGGCAAGGAACTAGAACAGATGATCTCTGATATGGTTTGGCTGTGTACCCAACAAAAGCTTATCTTGATCCATAGTTCCCATAATCCCCCCATATGTCATGGAAGGGACCAAGTGGGAGGTAATTGAATAATAGATGTGGTTACCTCCATGATGTTCTTGTGATAGTGAGTGAGTTCTCATGAGATCTGATAGTTTTATAAGAGGTTATCCCCCGCCTTCACTCTGCGCTTCTCCTTGTTGCCACTATGTGAAGAAGGACATGTTTGCCTCCCTTTCCACCATGATTGGAAGTTTCCTGAGGACTCCACAGCCCTGTGGAACTGTGAGTCAATTAAACCTCTTTTATTCATAAATTACCCAGTCTTGGGTATGTCCTTATAGCAGTGTGAGAATGAACCAATATGATCTCCCAGAATTCTTTCTAACTCATTCTGTTATTCCTTTTCTCTGGTACCTTAGTCAGGCCCTATAAGTATTTTTGGCATCAGGTACACATTTTCTTTCAGTCACCTGGGTTCTGTTTTGAACATTATTCAAGCATTGTAGGTGCTAATGTTCTTCTCTAAGTGCCTGATTCACTCTCAGTCAGGGACTTGAGTCCACAGAAGAATAAACTTGTGGCTAAAACCTTTTAGATTCATTCTGATAATGGAGTGATGGTAAGTTTTGTTTTGTTTTGTTTTGTTTTAAAGAAGAAAACAACTAAAAGAATCTATACAAAATAATAATAAGGAAAGGAGTAAACTATACTAACAAAAAGTTTATATTTTTTATTATAGTCTAGAATTTCTTAAAGTGGTGATTAAACAGAGTAAAGTTACATTTTGTATAAAGTAAAAATGGAGGAATGAATATTAAAAACTTACATCTACTTTTACAGTTATTGAACATATATTGATTTATTAAAGAGAAATTCACAACCTACCAAAACAAAGAAACAGCTTTCAAAAATACCACAAATGGAGGTTTTAGAGAAACATCTTAACATAAAGAATAAAAATTAGAGGTCAAAATGTATAAATTTGAAAGGACCCTGTGGGTAGAATAGGAATGGTTTGAACAGTGACTTTGAGAAAGTTTCAATACAAGCCTTGTGATATAAAAGGGACTTTTGAACAAGAAAATTGTCAAAAGATAATAATAGTGTTTGTAACTCAAAATATTGGATTTGTAGCCACAAGATATGTGAGATATAATCATGAGAATATAAGATTGAGGATAGACATGTTTTTGTTTTGATCACAGATATTTACCAAATACTTTGGATTATATTCTCTTACAAAAGGTTTTACAATGAGAACTCTAGATCTTTAAAATATTTTGTGCTAGCCAAGGCACGTGCAAATTTAGTACTCCAAATGGAAATAACCTAATGAGGTTATGGTTTTTGTATTAACAAAATGAAAGTTTAAAAATAATAAGGTATTTACATACAAAGGTTTTAATGTTCATGGTGAAGATTACAAATAAATGTTTATTACACACATTTTAAAAGAAAGAAGGTTATGAAATCTGTTGCATAATAATTAACCTAAGACATGAATATTCTGAGTTATCAGGCAATAACTAACCTAGATTGTGCAAAACACCTTAAAGTTTCACCTTTAGATGTTAGGATCACCACAGCATCAATCTTAGGGTTAGAAGATGGTATGTTCTATGAGAAAAAAAACATTTAGAGCAGAGGGAGGAGTCAGAGTCTTGAGAAAAGTTGTAGATGTGATGGCTGGTGCAGTATAAACTAGGGCTTGGCTGAGAAAGTGTGATTTTAATGATGCCTTGAATGAGGTAAAATCTTTTGGCAAGTGAATGTCTTCCAAAAGATTATTCCAGGCAGAGGGAAGAGTTAGAACCAGATCCTAGGGGCAGGGTTTTGCCTGGTGGTTTTATGAAGTTAAAAAAAAGAAAAAGAAAAAAAGGAAAAAAAAAAAAGGCTGTGGTTGGAGTAAAGGAGATAATAGAAAGATATTTCAGAAAGTTAATACAGGTCTTTATCAGTCAGCTTTTGCTGTCATAATAAAATACCATAGACTGGGTGCATTTAACAACTGAAATATATATTCTCAAAGGTCTGGAGGCTGGGAGTCTGAAATCAGGGTGACAGTATGCCCCAGTTCTGTTGAGGGCCCTCTTGTTGAATTGTAGTCAGCTGACTTCTCATTGTGTTGTCACATGGCAGAAAAGTGAGAGAGCAAGATCTCTGGTGACTTTTCTTATAAGGGCACTAATCCCATCATGAGGGCCACACCCTCATGATTTCATCTAAATCTAATTGTCAACCAAATGCCCCTTCTCCAAATACCATCACATTGGTGTTTGGGCTTCAACATATGTATTTGCAGTGGGGACACAGTTGAGTCCACAGCACGGGTAGACCTTGCAAGGCACTCATGCTGAGGTTTTTGTTTTTCACGCTAAGAGAAAGGGAAAGTTATTGATTGGTTGTGATTACACAGGAGACCAGATTTGCATCACATTTTATAGGATCAGGATCCCTGCAGCATCAATCTTAAAAACAAACTACAGGGACAAGAGCAGAACCCCTAGTGGTTACTGAAGCAATGCAGACTTGATAGCACAATGAATTAGACCAGGGTTAAGAGATTAAAAGGTTAAGAGACAGAGAGAAATCATTGAAATATGAAATCTAGATGATAACAAGATTTCCTGATGGATGTGGTAGGTGAGAGTAGCATCAGGAAGGACTATGATTTTTCTCACCAGTAAATAGGAAGGTTGGCATTATCATCAGCAAAGAATGGGAAGGCTAGGCCAGGGAAGGCTAGGCCAAGGCAGGCTTTGAGGAAAATAATTAGGAGTTAAATAGTGGATTCATTGAGTATTATATGTGTATTCCATATAGAAGCTAGAATATAAATGTGTAAATTGTCAGTATTTATCATATTTAAATTCACAGAACTAAATGAGATCACCAAGATAATGTTTATAAGTGGAGAAAGGATGAAGACTAGGAACTAACATGAGGTGGTCTTGAGAAAAATAGAAAGAACCAGAGCAAGAGAAGTGAGGTAGATGAAAAATAATTCAATATAATATTACAAATGTTATTTTAAGAATGACTCTCAATGGCAGTAAATATGCCCAACATGCCTAATGTGTGATAGAAGATACTTATGAAGAGCTGACAGCATGATTTATCAACATGAATATTGTTGGTGACCTGGAGTAGAACAGTTTTGGCGCAGAGTTGAGTTTGAAAGCCTGATTATATTCTGTTTAAGAGGGAATGAGAAGAGAACTGGAGTCAGAAAGTTCATCATGAATAGCCAAGTAGTGAAATGGGGTAGTGGCTAGGACCAGCAAATTTTTAATTTTTTCCTAAACATGGAGAAATAATATTATGTAAATTAGCTGATTAGGAAGATCTAAGAGTTTTTTTTTTTAATTGCAATTAGCACAGAAAAAGGAAAATTGCTAGAGGCATATCCTTGAGAACATGAGCGCAGATGGGATCCAGAACACAGTGGAAGAAGCCGAATATTGAAAGAAGATAGAGTATGCGTATAGGTGCTGAAAGTGTGGCAGAAGTCTGAAATTTCCCTTCTTAAAATTTCAGTTTTCTAGGGAAAGTAACAATTGAAATAATTAACATAATGTGAAAATCAGGAAAAGGATCTTAGTTTCACCTACATAAATAAGCAGTATGCACAGAAAAGGTAATTTTGAGTAAGATCTTAATAACATTTTGAGTAAGTATAAAATAAAAATTAATTAGCTATATACAAATATTCCATATAAGATACATTGATACAATGAATAGAATGTAACCTAGAAGGTAAAGTTGGCCATTGATATATGAAATGTTTAAAAAACAGTATGGACTGATTACAATAAACACATATGAACTCAAAACTGACTCCACTTCCCAACTAGGAATCATTTATTTATAGAATAGAGAAAGTAATTTTTTTTTTTCTTTTTTGAGATGGAGTCTCACCCTGTCGCCCAGGCTGGAGCGCAATGGGGCGATCTTGGCTCACTGCAACCTCCGCCTCCCCGGTTCAAGTGATTCTCCTGCCTCAGGTTCCCAAGTAGCTGGGATGACAGGTGCGTGCCAACATGCCCGGCTAATTTTTGTATTTTTAGTAGACACGGGGTTTCACCATGTTGGCCAGGCTAGTCCCAAATTCCTGACCTCGTGAGCTGCCAGTCCTGGCCTTGGAAAGTGCTGGGATTACAGGCGTGAGCCGCCGAACCCGACCTGAAAGCAATTTTGTTTTTGAAACGTTAGTTGAGATGTGGGGTGAACCTGAGTGTAGACAACAAGATTGAACCTGAGTATAGACAAAGATTTCTGTATGCTTTTTAAACTAAACTCGCAGCTGAATGACCAGAAAGGCAATGTAGTGGATAGAAAGCAGAATGTTGAAAAATCTTGTTCCAGTTATTTTCCTCTATCCACCAATAAGGTTATGGAAGTCTGTTGTATTGAATTAAAATTTCCTTCTTTATTAAAGTAATTTGATTGCATAATTTTTTCTAGAACATGATCTCTCAATCTTTAAGTTTTATAATGATATTAATTGTGTTTTACATTATTAATCTTTAATATTACAACTGAAATTAGGCATAAAAATCATAAAAATATTTTGTAAGTGTTGCAATTGCCTGTATATACATGCAGGATGCTACGCGTTTTAGAACTGTCTCCTTAGGAGTGAAACAGTACAGACACAGTAAAGACTATACCTTACCTTCTGGGCTTTTCGTCTATTATTTCCTAAAGCACTCTCTTTTTTTGAGGATGTCAGTCTAGGGAAACTACAAGTGTCTATACTCCCACAAATTTCTATTATAAGCGTTTCAAACGACAGTCTCTAAACCTCCTATTTCTGAAAATTGAAGCTTCTGAAACTTTTAAACTCCATCCTTTCTCAAAAATTCAACATGATTTATCTCTAACAATAGCAGTAACATTTGATTGAGCACCCATTGTTGCTCAACCACTGCCTTTGATATTTGACTCACCGGGAAGACTAAGACCACACTTGTATGTCCCACATAATAGCCTGTGAAGTGCAGGGATAGAGAATACTTGGCAATTCCTTAACGCCAAGAGAAGGAGATGGAAACTAGATTGAGAAAAGAAATATCTCCTGACAGTTTCAAGTAGAAGACAACCCTTGAGCTTTGAAGCTAGCAATTAAGAGGAAAATGGAAAGACTCCCAGGCACAGAGAGGAGTAGAGGTGAAGAGATTGATGAGAAAGATCAGGTTATATTTTTAAAACTGCAAGAAATTTGAGCTAGGTTCAGATTAGAGTGTCTGTGAGGACAGTAATAGAAAAGTTGGAAGAAACACAGCTAATTGCTTGAAGTGTATTCTATGTGAAATGTGAATTATTGTAGAAATATATTTCAGATAGTAATTACACACACACACACACACACACACACACACACACACACCAATGTACACATACTTTCTAAGAGTCAGGGACAGGTAAATAATGATATTCTTTATTTAACATTGATTTACTGTTTTTTTAAAAAAGCTACCTAAAATGCTTATGAGTAATTTTGCACATAAGGACTTCCTCAATATCCGTGATATTCATTACTATCACTTTACCAGTATGAGCACATAAAAACAGAAAAGTAGATTGGAAAGCAGAAAAAAAGACAGGCATAAGAGGCAGAGTGATCAGAATCTGAATCTCACTTCATTTCACATTTGCTACTCAGGATATACCTAGAAAAATTGACTATTTCCTTTGAATATTATAAAAATGCTACTCATGTCTATAACAACGCTGGCTACAGTAGTATAATTACTTCAGTAAATCTTTCATTAACCTATATTGTATTATTTACTGAGTAATATTACTGATTTTTTTTTCTTTTTTTTTCTTTTTAGGTGGAGTCTTGCTCTGTCACCCAGGCTGGAGTGCTGTGGTTCAATCTTGGCTCACTGCAACCTCCACCTCCTGGGCTCAAGCAATTCTCCTGCCTCAGCCTCCTGAGTAGCTGGAATTAGAGGAACAGGTCACCCTGGCGGGCTAATTTTTGTGTTTTTAGTAGAGACGGGGTTTCACCATGTTAGTCAGGCTGGTCTCAAACTCCTGACTTCATGACCCACCCTCCTCGGCCTCCCAAAGTGCTGGGATTACAGGTGTGGCCCACCACACCTGGCAAATATTACTGAATTTAAGCCAAAACCAAAGCAAATATTACCTGAAATAATGTAAGCTCATGGGAAATAAATATGATTGTGTGGCCAAGATAGCCAACTAGAAGCAGGTGGTGTGCATCACCCTCACAGAGAAGAATGAACGGGACAAGTAAATCCAGCACCTTGAACTGGAACATCCAGGTACATGCACTGGGATTAATGAAGAAAACAACTCGATCCATGAAGAATGCAGAAAAGTAAGGCAGGACAACAGCCCACTGGGGAGTGACATGGAGCTGGGGAACCTCCCCCAGCAAGGGAAGCAGTGAGTGAATGTGTGAACTTGGAACTCATGCTTCTCGCATTGATTTTTGCAACTCTCTGGTTAGGTGTTCCCCTTGTGAACCCACTCCACCAGGGCCTTCCGTCTGACACACTGAGCTACATGGAATCTCAGCAGAGCAGCTATTCAGGCACACTCAGAGATTCCGAGCACCTTAGATTCCCAAGCTTCCCATGCTTCCCAACAAAAGCAGCTGCAGCTCTGCCAAAATGGAAGGTTAAACTCTTGTACATAGCCCTAGGAAAGGGGCTGAATCCACTGGCCCGAGTGGCGACAGTCTGCAGGGCCCCTCACAAAAATGAGGTGCCATGGAAGTCCAGCCAGCCATCCATAGCAGCATTGCACTTCTCTGAGATGGAGCTCCCAGGGGGTGGAGCAGACTGCCATATTTGCTCTTTGGACAACTTAGCCATTCTAGCCTTTGGCCTTTGGAGAGTCCAAGGTAACTGAAGGCTGAAGTGGTCCCCCAGCACACCACAGCTGCTCTAGGAAAATGTGGCTAGGCTGCTTTTTAAAGGAAATCCTTGATCCCATTCCCCATCACTGGGCAGGACCTCTGAACCAAGGTCTCCAGTCACCCCTCTAGATGTGCTGCAGCCTATGAAGATTTCAAACCTCCCTGGGACAGAGCTCCCAGAAGGAGGGGTAGGTTACCCCTTTGCTGTCTAGGTGACTAATGCCATTCTGGACTTCTGGTTTTGGAGAGTCTGAGGTGACCAGATGCTGAAGTAGACCCCCTGAGAAGCATAATGGAGCTGCTCTACAAAACTGTGGCCAGACTGCTTTCACAAGTGGGTCTCTGATCCTGTTCCTCATCACCAAGTGGGACTTCACAACTGGAGTCTCCAGTAAACCCCACTGGTGTTCTCCAGTCAACAGAGATTTCAAACCTCCCTGGGATGGAGCTCCCAGAGGAAGGGGCAGGTGGCCATCTTTGTTGCTTGGCTGACTTAACCATTCCACCACTATGCCAGCAGAGTATAGTGGCTTTACAAAAACATGGTCACACTGACTTTTTAAGTGTGTCCCCAATCCCATTTCCCATTTCTGGGCACGACCTCCCAACCAGGTCCACCCACCTTCTGCAGGTGCATTTGGGCAGGCAACAGGTCTGTACCTCCCTGGGATGGAGCTCCCAGAGGGAGGGGTAAGCTACCATCTTTTCACAGCCTTCACTGGTGATACTTCCAGGTACGCACAAATTCAAGTTGACTAGGGACTGGACAGACCCCTAGCATACTACAGCAGCCCTGTGGAAAGGTGGCCAGACTGTTACATTGGGGCCCATTCTTGTACCTCCTCACCAGGCAGGTCCTCCAGGCCTGGGCTTCCAGGCACCTTCCATCAGAGCTATCAAGCAAACAGAAGCTCTGTAATGCAGTGAACAAAATCCCCAGGGGCAACTAAAAGCCTCTCTGCCACTGCCTCTTCAGTGGAACTGCCCTTGCTAGCCCCAGACTAAGAAAAGAGCAAAGACCCAAAGTGTCTTATCCAAACCAAACTTCAGTCAACTCAAGAAAATGAGTTTCAGGGGCTCCATCTACCCCTCCAACCTTTGCCACCAAACAAGGAACCCCCCAGCTTAGGTCCACAGCACAGACCTTCATTTTGTGCTGGTTACACTGAGCAATTGTTGGCCTGCATCTCTCTGGGGTGCAGCCCCCCAGGAGACAAGGAAAAGACCCTTGGCCACAACTGCTACTCAGATCCCTTCCTCTGCTGCCTCTAAGTTGAAGAAGAACATAAGCCCTGAGATCAGCCCAAAGCTGTAGTGGGCAGCCCAGAAGTGCCAAGCTACCATCTACAACTGGCATTCAAGGGGTTGAGGGACCCACACTTTCAGAGCATTGAGAGGGAACACAGTTGAAACTGTGAGGAAACATAGGGGTGCCACACAACCAAGCAAGTGTCTACCAACTGACCAATATGCCTACAAGACACCTACTGGATCATATCCCAAAGTTTTGACAGGAGAAATACATCACTAACATACCTCCCTTTAAAACCAAAGATGTCAGCTTCAAATAAAGACCCTGCACAAAGCCTCAGTCCTGTGAAAACATCCAGAAAAGAAGTCTATGACTGTACTCAATCTACACTGCAGTTAACAGAACACCCACATGCAGAGATGAGTAAGATCCACTGCAAGAACTCAAATGGCCAGTGTCATATGCCCTCCAAACAACCATACCAGTTCTTTGACAAGAGTTCTTAACTGGGCTCAGCTGGTTGAAATGACAGGAATAAGATTCAGAATATGGATAGAAATGAAGATCACTGAGATTCAGGAGAATGGCAAAACCCAATAAAAGGAAACTAAGAATCACAATAAAACAATACAGAAGCTGAAGGATGAAATAGCCAGTATAGAAAAGAACCTAATGCGTCTAACAGAGCTAAATAACACAACATAAGAATTTCACAATGCAATCACAAGCATTAACAGTAGAATAAACCAAGTGAAGGAAAGAATTTCGGAACTTGAAGACTGGCTCTCTGAAATAAAATAGACAAAAATGAAGAAAAAAGCATTAAAAGGAATTAATAAAACCTCTGAGAAGTGTGTGATTATATAGGGGCCAAAGCTGTGAATCATTGGCCTCCCTGAAAGGAGGATTCTTGTTTAACTGAACCCTTTACCATTATGCATTGCCCTTCTTTGTCTTTTTTAAATCTTTGCTGGTTTGAAGTTTGTTTTGTCTGAAATTAGGATGATAGTCTTTGCTTTTTCCCCCTCCCAAAAAGCAAACAAATTGGAAAACATATTTCAAAATATCATCCACGAAAACTTTCCTAACTTTGCTAGAGAGGCCAACAGTCAAATTCAGGAAATACAGAGAACTCATACAAGATTATACATAAAGAGATAATCTCCAAGACATAATCATCACATTTTCCAAAGTCAAAATGAAAGGAAGGATGCTAAAGGCAGCTAGAGAAAAGTCATGTCACCTACTAAGGGAACACCATCAGGCTAACAGCATACCTCTCAGCTGAATCCTAACAAACCAGAAGTGATTAGGGATCTATATTTAGCATTCTTAAAGAAAAACATATTCCACCAAAAATTTTATATTCAGCCCAACTAAGCTTCCTAAGTGAAGGAGTAACAAGATCCTCTTCAGATAAGCAAATTTTCAGGGAGCTCATTAACACAAGACCTGCCTTACAAGAGATCTTGAAAGAAAGAATAAATATGAAGAGGAAAGACTGCTACCAGCTAATGCAAAAACACATTTAAATACACAGACCAGTGACACTATAAAGCAAACACATAAACAAGCCAGTATAATAACCAGCTAACAACTCAATGACAGGATCAAATCCATGCATATAATACTAACCTTCAGTGTAAATGGGCCAAATGCCCCCACTTAAAAGGCATAGAGTGGCAAGCTGAATTTAAAAAAAAAGCATGACCCAACGGTGTGCTGTCTTCAAGAGACCTATCTAACATGTAATGACACCCACAAGCTCAAAATAAAGGGCTAGAGGGAAATCTACCAATCAAATGGAAAACAAAAAAGCAAAGTATGTAATCCTAATTTCAGACAAAACAAACTTTAAACCAGCAGAGATTTAAAAAAGACAAAGAAGAGCAATGCATAATGGTAAAGGGTTCAGTTAAACAAGAAGACCTAACTATCCTAAATATACATGCACACCCAACAGTGCAGCACCTAGATTCTTAAAGCAAGTTATTAGAGATATATAGAGACATAGACTCTCACACAGTAATAGCAGGAGACTTCAATGATCCACTGACAGTATCAAACAGATCATCAAAGATATTTAGGAACTGAACTCAACATTGGACCAAATGGATCTGATCGACCTCTACGGAACTTTCCACACCAAAACAACAGAATATACATTCTTCTCATCACCACATGGAACATACTCTAAAATTGACCACATAATTGGACATAGAACAATTGGATGAGGACAACAAATCCTCAGCCAATGCAAAAAAACTAAAATTACACATTAAAACTAAAAACATATTCTTGAACTACACTGCAATAAAAAGAGAAGTGAAAATTACAAAATTGCCCCAAACCATGCAATTATGTAGAAATTAAATAACATGTTCCTGAAAGATTTGGGGTAAATAATGAAATTAAAGCAGAAATCAAGAAGTTCTTTGAAACAAATGAGAATAAAGATATAATATATCAGAATCTCTGGGACAAAACTAAGGCAGTGTTAAGAGGGAAATTCATAGCATTAAATGACCACATCAAAAAGTTAAAAAGATCTCAAATTAACAACCTAACATCAAAACTGAAAGAATTAGAGAAGCAAGGAAAATCAACCCCAAAGCTATCAGAAGACAAAAAATAATCCAAATCAGAGTTGAACTGAAGGTAATCAAGACACACACACACACACACACACAAATTCAAAAGATCAATGAATCCAAGAGTTGTTTTTTCTTGAAAAAATTAGAAAGATAGATATGCTGCTAGGTACACTAATAAAGAAGAAAATATAGAATATACAAGAAAATACATTTAGAAATGTCAAAGAGAGAAATAAAAATAACCATCAGAAACTATTGCAAATATCTATATGCACACAAACTAGAAAACTTGGAAGATATGGATAAATTCCTGGAGATACAAATTTTCCCAGGAATGAGGCAGGAAGAAATTGATTCCCTAAACAGATCAATAATAAGCCTCAAAATTAAATCTGTAGTGAATATCCTACCAACAACAACAACATCATCAAAAGTACCAAGACCTGATGGATTCACAGCTGAATTCTGCCAGATGTATAAAATAAAGCTGGCAGTAGTCCTACTAAAACTATTTGGAAAAACTGAGAAAGATAGACTCCTCCTCACGTCCTGATACCAAAACCTGGCAGAGACACAACAAAAAGAAAACTTCAGATCAATATTTTAGATGAACATCAGTGAAAAAACCTCAACATAATACTTGCAAACTGAATCCAGCAGCATATCCAAAAGCTAATCCACCATGATCAATAGACTTCATCCCCAGGATACAATGTTGGTTCAACATGTGCAAATCAATAAAAGTGACTTGTCAAATAAACAAAACTGAAGACAAAAGGCACACAATTATCTCAGTAGTGGCAGAAAAATGCTTTCAAAAAATTCAACATCCCTTCATGTCAAAAATTCTTAATAAAATAGATATTAAAGGAATGTACCTCAAAATGATGACAGCCATCTATGACAAATCCAAAGTCAATATCATACTGAACGGGCAAAAGTTGGAAGCATTCTTCTTAAAAACTGGCACAAGACAAGGATGCCCACTCTCATCACTCCTATTCAACATAGTACTGGAAGTCCTAGCCAGAGCAATCAGATGAGAGAGAAATAAATGTCATCCAAATAGGAAGAGAGGATGTCAAACTATCCCTGTTTGCAGACAACATGATTCTATATCTAGAAAACTGCATAGTCTCAGCCCAAAAGCTCTTTAAGCTGATAAATGACTTCAGCAAAGTATCCTTTACAAAATCAACTTACACTCTTATATACTAACAACAAAGTATCAGACATAAAATCACTAACACTCTTATATGCTAACAACACTCAAGCTGGGAGCCAAATCAGGAAGGCATACTCATTCACAATTGTCACAAAAGAATAAAATATCTATGAATACACCTAACCAGGGAGGTAAACATTCTCTACAGGAAGAATTGCAAAACAAATGGAAAAAACATCCCATTCTAATAGATAGGAAGAATCAATATTGTTAAAATGGCCATACTGCCCAAAGCAATTTATAGATTCAATGCTATTCCTATCAAACTACCAATGGCATTCTTCACAGAACTAAACAAACAAACAAAAAATATTTTAAAATTTATATGGAACCCAAAAACAACTCAAATAGCTAAGGCAATCCTAAGCAAAAATGACAAACCTGACTTCAAACTATACTACATTCTTCACAGAACTAAACAAACACACAAACAAACTGTTTTAAAATTCATATGGAGCCCAAAAACAACTCAAATAGCCAAGGCAATCCTAAACAAAAATAACAAAACTGACTTTGAACTATACGACAGGGCTACAGTAACAAAAACAGCATGGTACTGGTACAAAAACAGGCATATAGACAATGGAACACAATAAAGAGGCTAGAAATAAGGCTGCACACCTGTTACCATCTGATCCTTGACAAAGATGACAAAACAATGGGCAAAGAACTCCTTATTCAATAAATGGTGCAGGGATAACAGTGCAGCCTTAAGCAGAAGATTGAAGCTGGATCCTTCCTTACACCATAAACAAAAATCAAATCAAGATGGATTAAAGACATAAATGTAAAGCCCAAAACTATAAAAATCTTGAAAGACAACCTAGGTAATACTATCCTGCATATAGGAACAAGCAAATATTTCATAAAAAAGACACCAAAAGCAATTGCAACAAAAGCAAAAATTAACAAAAGGGGTCTAGTTAAACTTAAGAGCTTCTGTGAAGCAAAGGCAACTATCAACAGAGTAAGGAGACAACCTACAGAACTGGAAAACATGTTTACAAACTATGCATCTGACAAAGGTCTAATATCCATAGTATTTAAGGAACTTAAACAAATTTACAAAAGGAAAACAACTCCATTAAAAAGTGATAAAAAGACATGAAAAGACACTTTGCAAAAGAAGACATACATGCAGCCAATATGAATACGAAAAAAGCTCAATATCACTGAGCACTAGAGAAGTGTAAATCAAAACCACAATGAGATACTATCTCACACCTATCAGAATGGCTATTATCAAAAAGTCAAAAAATAACAGGTGTTGGCAAAGTCGTGAAGAAAAAGGAACATTTATACACTGTTGGTGGGAGTCTTAATTAGTTCAAGCATTGTGGAAAGCAGTCTGGCAATTCTTCAGAGAGCTAAAAGCAGAACTACCATTTTACCCAGCAATCCCATTACTGGGTATATAATCAGAGGAATATAAATCATTACACCATAAAGACACGTGCATGTGAATGTTCACTGCAGCACTATTCACTATAGCAAAGACATAGAGTCACCCTAAATGCCTATCAATAACAGGTTGGATAAAGAAAATATGGCACATATACACCACGAAATGCTATGCAGTCATAAAAAAACAAACAAACAAAAAGAATACAATCTTTTTTTGAGGGAACATGGAGGGAGCTGGAGGCCATTATCCTTAGCAAACTAACACAGGAACAGAAATTCAAGTATCACATGTTCTCACTTATAAGTGGGAGTTGAATGATGAGAACTCACGAATACAAAGAAGAGAACAAAAGACACTGGGGTGTACTTGAAGGTGGAGGGTGGGAGGTGGGAGAGGATCAAGAAAAGTAACTATCAAGTAATAGGCTTAATACCTGGGTGACAAAATAATCACTACAACAAAGCCCTGTGACATGAGTTTACCTAAATTACAAACCTTCACATGTACCCACGAACCTAAAATAAAAGTTAAAGAAAAGAAAACAGGCTGGGCACGGTGGCTCATGCCTGTAATCCCAGCACTTTGAGAGGCTGAGGCAGGTGGATCACGAGGTCAGAAGATCGAGACCATCCTGGCTAATACGGTGAAACTCCGTCTCTTCTTAAAGTACAAAAAATTAACCAGGCGTGTTGGCGGGCGCCTGTAGTCCCAGCTACTTGGGACTACATTCTCCTGAGGCAGGAGAATGGCATGAACCCAGGAATCAGAGCTTGCAGTGAGCTGAGATTGCACCACTGCATTCCAGCCTGGGCAACAGTGCATGACCTCATCTCAAAAAAAAAGAACATAAATATGATTATGTGCCTGCATATCCTACATGTAAGAATTATTTATGAAGAAAAATGTTTGATGAGTGTGATAAAATGGTATGCTAGTTATAATGCAGTGTGGTCCATTAGTAATTAAAACATGTTAACTGAATTCAGTGTATATCTGTGTATATTCAAGAGACTACACACTATTCTGACTTGTTATGTCAACCCAAAATTATAACAGAAAATCTTTCCTTCCCTTCACATTAATTAGGATGGAACTGTGTGGAAGAAAATTAGGAAAAAAAAATATTATTAAGGAAACATATCCAGGAGTCAAATGTTATATCCCAAACATTTTTTCTAAGAATAAACATTAATGTTTTAAAGTGAATAAAGTCACATTTCCCTTAACTCGTCATTTATATTTGTATACTTATTAATAAAGAACTTGTCTAAGAAACATAGTCATGTTCGTTTCTAATTAGCTCCCACAGGAATGGCTTTGAGTGGATAGCACAGACATTCTATTCAGGGCATTTTGAGAGACATGGGCGTATTACATCACAGATTTTCTCAAGCAGCACATTCTCTAGTAGAGCGAGAAGCACGAAGAGTAACTGACAATCTGCAAGGCAAACCTTTGTGTAATTTAGTAATCGGGAGCTATAAAATAGCAAAGTATTAGAATGGTGGAGGCGGTGAATGTTAATCAGGACTTCAGTGACATTGGGATTTGAACATGTAGAGCACAGAAAGCTTAGCACTTCAATCAAGCAGTGGGTCACAAGGAATCTGGTCTGAATAATGACTAGGAAGGGCAGAGCTATTAGGAAAGTGGGTCCACAGCATGGAGAACTTTAAAAGACTAGCTGATAAAGTTAGATTAAATGTGATAGAAAACAGTGGGGCAGATTACAATGTGTGAGGAAATGCCTTAAGAAATTCGGTGTGTTTTCCTGGCAAGGATATTCAGTATGGATGGAGGCAGGAATCAGAGTCCAGAGTCCAGACAAAAGCTCTCTCTAAAAAACAAAAGAAAATCTAAGCCCATTATGATTGTTAGTAGTCATCTAGGAGCGTATAGTTTGAGAGATTGGCAGTTCTTATTTAAACACAATTTTTGTCTCTACTTCCAAGTTTACAGGATATTGTTTTTCCTTCTTATTGCTTACCTCTAACAATGTTTACTTCACTCTGCTACAGCTTTGCTATTTTGATTCTGCCTGTCTCAAGTTTTTATTCTTAGATTGTAAGCTTCAGGGCAAAGACTATCAACTTTTCATTTTCCACAGCGTTCGGTGCACTGTATTCCAGTGACAAAAAAAGAAAAAGAGAGAGAGATAGAAAGAAACGGAAGATGTAAACTAAATGAAAACTGAATTTCACCTTCCAAAGCATCATAAATCATTACTTTTTTACATATATGAAAAATAAAAAGTTTATTTTAATTCATTAATGTAAAAATAACAATATTTTCTTTACTGCTATCAATAAAGTAAAAGGTTATTGTTATTGAGAAAACGAATCCATGCCCCATACAGACAGTAGAAACACAGTGAGAGAAGGATCTCCAGAGACAGATTTTCTAACTGAAATTGGAGAGTATGTTTAACCAAAACAGATGGATGAAAAACTAAAAATAAAGAAAGGAAATAAAGATTTTCTTGCAAAGTGACTAGATCTGTGTAAGTTTATAATTTGTCATTCTTCCTCCTCTTAATAAATTGTACATATCCATTAGCAACTCATTGCAGTAAGACAGATTTAAACAACAGTATGTTTTGCCACGCAGAATGTGTTGCTACTTTTATGATTCCAAAATGTACTGTGCCCTCAGAACTGCAAATGTTGTCATATTAAAGCAGTTGTCATTTGGATTTGCTGAAACAATAGCTTTTGCCAGAATTTGCTCTTTCTGGAAATGATTGCCTTTTAGGAGTTCTCACAAATAGATTTATTAGCTTTCACACTGAATAAACAACCAAGAGTTTGCTATGCAGATCAGCCCCAGAAGCTGTTATAGAGGATATATTTCCAACTTTTATGGCAACATCCCTTACTTTTATGTTCTACCCTCTCTTGAATTGACAAATTGAGTTTTGTTTAAAAAATACAAGAAAATGTAACAGAATGAAGCAGGACAATTTCTTTTGTTTTTTATAAACCTAACTCTTGGAGTTCTTTGATTTTAATGTATAAAATATTTTACAGGAGCAGAAGTTTTTGTTATAATATTTCTAGAAATGGAGATTCAACAGGGATGGATTGAGGCAAATGTAGAAATTAGTAACAAACAAGAATTTAAACATCATTTAGGAATGTAGCTTCCCTGTAACTTCCTCTTCCCACTGGTTTTTGTTTGTTTTTCTTTTGAGGGTGTTGGTTGCTGTTCTTAAAAAGTAAGTAGGCATATAAAAATTTTATATTTTGGGAGAGCATGCTTTTTTGTCAATTAAAATATTATTACATTTCATGTGGAATAAAAATGCACTTAAAATACAGAGAAAATGTTAGATACGTAGAGAAGAGAAGAGGAAATCAGTGAGAGAAAGAATGAAGTCTAGAGAAAGGAGAGATTTTTAGGATCATGGTGACTGCTTTTCACTGTGAAAAGGAAAGTGATATTAACTCCAGTGATGATTACATTTCACACCAGGTAAAAATGCAGGTATTAATGAGTCACATTGTGATATTATATGTAAGTATGTTCCATACCTACACCTCTTCACACTTCACACCTTTTTTCAATAACTAGGAGCAGTCAGATTAACTCCATATGGGAGCACATGTGATACCTCCCCTTCATGTACTCTGTTGTCATAGCTGCCTGCTCCATGGCATAGCTCTGCTCTGAATTAGAAAGGCTTTTCATGACTAGATATTGATGGCCCTACGTCTGCATGTTTTATAGTTCTCTGCAATATATTTTCCTCAAGGATAATGTAGCACACTCAAATAACTATTTTCCATATTTTTGGTTGAAAATGTTTCCATTAAAACAAACAAACAAAAAAAGCAGTCTCCTATTATTAGGATCAGATTGGCAAAGTTGACTATTTTAACATATTTTCTCTAATCTCTGTTTTTCCACACTCAAACATCACTACAATAGTCATTCTGAACTAAATGTTCATCATTCGAGAAGTCTCTGATGGGAGGATCTGCACAGAAAATGGGGAAATATGAAAAGCCCTTTTTAACCTGAATTATTTGGATCCAATCTTACAGGATTAAGAAAATTATCTAAATAAAACAAATACAGCATTTGTAGTTAATACACAGTCATTTTCTACAAGTAGTATGAAAACTATCCATGCCTCGGGTATCTGCCTTCACATTTTTTCTGAAAACATATGGGACTGATGAAATGAGGGGTATAAAGTTGAAGGAAGTGTTTTCACACTTCCTTTGACCTGAGGCACTCCCTTCTTCCGAAGTGTGAAATAGTAAATGGGTTAGTTCTACCCACTAGTAAACCAAGCATAAGGCAAAAATTTGATAAATTTATACTTTCTATATTTTTTAGCAAACTCTTTATAGTTTGCGTACATTTTCTGCATGTGTTTTAAAATACACTTTTTTTTGTAGTTCATGTTTCTTCAGACTATGGAAGTCTAGGGTACAGTATAAATAATAGTTGACATTCATTTTGTAATTGTCACATAGTAAATCCACTCTAAGCGTTTTACGTTTATTAACACACTTAACTTTACAATAATCCTTGAGTTGGATACTTTCAAAATCTCCATTTTAGAGATGAGGAAACTGAGACACAGGGAGTTTGAGTAATTTATTCAAAATTCAAGGACTAGCAAATGACAAAGCCAATTCTGTCCACCTGTCCAGTGTGGTTAAGTCACATGGTTCAGCCAGGATGGACTTAAAATTGGAGATTACCAGACATGTGGGATCACCATCAACACCCCCAACACACACAAACATGCACACAGACACATTCGCTCTCACTCTGTTCTCTCATCTATCTCTCTGCCATATCATAATAATTTGCTATCTTAATGTCTCACAATGGAGTCACTCATGTCCAGTAGCATTTTAAGTTCACAGTGAAGTTGTTTCCCTCCTCCATAAAACAATAAACAGACCTGTAATAGACCGAGTTGACAACACCTGCAGCTACCTGGTACCATCCTAGACCTGAAATGAACCCACAGCCAGTGCAAGGTGGCTGAGATCATAACAGAACCATCTGGGAGGATCATAAAAGCAGCCAGGACCTGGCTGTGTTCATGATGCCTTCAGAGGGTCTGCCCGTGAGAACTCCTGAGCCATAGCTTTGGTGTGTTACCCCCCTTTTATAACCGCCAGTGTATGTTGAATACCAGTTGCATGATTTGGTGCTGTGTAAAGGCCTCTCAATAAACTGCAAATGCACACATTGCTAATTGGCCACTGAGTCATTCTGAAACGTCCAGGGTTTGGAGTTGGCATATCAAGCCGTCAGGAACACAATTAGCATAACATACACACTCTCTCTATTTGTATGAGTTAATATGCTTGGTAATGCTTAACTTCTTTTAAATCTTAGACATGGGTTCAGATTTTTAAAATAAAACGGCATGGAAAGGTAAGGAGTTGATGCAGGGATGGCAGATATTGGCATAGTTTTGACTGATGGAGAATTGCACTTTTGAAATATATTAGCAGGTTCTAAGTACAAGTAATGCTGGTCAGAACCCAGGAGGCCAAAGACGACACAGAAATGAGCATGTGGGCATGCTACATACCCTTTCTAGCTGGCATGGGCTTTGGCACTGTGAGCTGTCAGGTCACTCCCATCACTTTGTTGGTTGTTATTCTCAGCCAGGATATCAGAAACATTTGCCTTTGTTTATGCCAATAATTATTCAAAATAGCATATAACATACAATTTACTTTTCACCACACAAGGTACTTAAATCAGGAGTTCTAACATTAAAACTAAAGAAAGGTGTCACATGTCTGTAATTTCAGCTACTGAGGAGGCTGAGGGAGGGAGACCTCTTGAATCCAGGAGTTCGAGGCTTTAGTGATCTATGATCGGGCCACTGCACTGCGTGACAGAACAGGACACTGTCTCTAAAAGTAAAATAATAAAATAAAATAAAATAAAATAAAATAAAATAAAATAAAAAGAAATGAACCAAGAAAGCTTATCAACCAGGAGGCTGGTAGGGAAGACAGAAACCCTACTATATTTTAAATGAAGGAATTTTACAGAGAGTTGGTTATATAGGTGCTGAATAAACTAAATGAGTAAAAAAGAAAATACTAAGGTGAGTCAGAGATAATAATTTCCAGGAGAATCTATCACCCTTAAATCTAGGGGAGTAAAGAGAAAAAGTTTAGATTATCATAATGCAGACTGTCGAAAGAGTGGTCTGCAGAGCTGGAGATCAGACCTCTAAGGAGGGAGTGTGAACCGATTGCTATTCATTCCAGGAAAGGTTTCCAGGACGCTGGTGCTGGAGAGCAGAAAGGATCTGGAGGCTAGAACTAACTGCTGGTGCTAGGGTGGACTGCTTTCGTTCACGTAATGGTGACAAGAATAGAAAGCACACAGGAAAAAAAAAAATCTTTTTTTTCTTTTGTTTGCCTTATAGTTTATTTCTTGTGTTACCATCTATTGTCAGAATGTAATAAGAAGTCAGTTGCAAAGAGAAATGTTTGCAGAGCTTCAAACTCAGGATCGATCGTAAAATAGATTAGCAGAGTAGACTTGATATAATGAGACACTAGCTTAATAACCAGGAAAATAGGCCAGTAGGTGTTAAATTTCATTATAACTCAGTTTTCTTACTCATGAGCTTTGGAATTTAACAGCATCCACCTGAAAGTGAGATTATAAATATGTAATAAACATCTATATCCTTAGAGCAATAATGGTATATAGTAAGTGCCCAATAAATGTTAACTATTAAAGTCATTTTTATTGAGTTATCTAAAATACATGAAGATATGAGAGAGTTAAGAAAGAAAAAAAAGTTTTAACTGACACTGTAGAAAAGGAACAGATCAGTATTAAAATTCTAAGCAAACTCACAAAGAAACTTTAATCCGACAATGCCTATAGTGAGGTAATTAACCATCTTCCTACATGTGAGTATTCAGCCAAGACATCGGAAAAATCAAATGTATGAAATATATTGAGCAGACATTTCTTTGGTATTATTAATTCCTGAAGGTTCTGCTAAACTCCAGGATGAATATTTACATGACATTCCTATTCAAGTGACAACTCACCAGTTGTGCCTCTGATTATTTCTGTTAATTAAAGTTTGAATGTGGAACTGACACTATGTTTCATACATATTATATCATAGATAAGAATGTTATACATAATATAAACCCTGTTTTCAAATACTGCCAAGTTCTTATTAGAAAAAATAACATTTCTTAATATTTTTCATTGAAGGTCGACTCCAGGATGATGAAGAAAAACAAAAGAAAACAACATTCCGGTTCACTATCATGCATATTTGGAATGAACATGTGCCTTACAAATATGAAAAGCCACAACTGTAACAAATTAGTCAAGTGGTTTTACTAAACACATTAAGACATATTTAAAATAAATGCTTTAAAATATTTAAAATAAAGTACTTATTTAGTGTCTCTAGTAAGCAGGGAAGGCAACTGATGTTTATTATGTCTTACATTTTATATAAACTATTGCATTTAATAAGCATAACCACCTTATAAAATAAGTGTTAATCCAATAGATTAAAATTGGTAACTTACAGAATGCAAGAAAATTTTTACAATCTAACCATCTGACAAAGGGCTAATATCCAGAATCTACAAAGAACTTAAATTTACAAGAAAAAATCAAACAACTCCATTAAAAAGTGGGCAAATGATATGAACAGACATTTCTCAAAAGAAGACATTTATGCAGCCAACAGACACATGAAAAAATGCTCATCATCACTGGCCATCAGATAAATGCAAATCAAAATCACAATGAGATACCGTCTCACACCAGTTAGAATGGCGATCATTAAAACGTCAGGAAACAGCAGGTTCTGTGGAGGATGTGGAGAAATAGGAATACTTTTACACTGTTAGTGGGACTGTAAACTAGTTCAACCATTGTGGAAGACAGTGTGGTGATTCCTCAAGGATCTAGAACTAGAAATATCATTTGACTCAGCCATCCCATTACTGTGCATATACCCAAAGGATTATAAATCATGCTGCTATAAAGACACATGAACACGTATGTTTATTGTGGCACTATTCACAATACCAAAGACTTGGAACCAACCCAAATGCCCATCAGTGATAGACTGGATTAAGAAAATGTGGCACATATACACTATGGAATACTATGCAGCCATAAAAAAGGATGAGTTCATGTCATTTGTAGGGAGATGGATGAAGCTGGAAACCATCATTCTGAGCAAACTATCGCAAGGACAGAAAACCAAACACCGCATGTTCTCACTCATAGGTGGGAATTGAACAATAAGAACACTTGGACACAGGATGGGGAACATCACACACTGGGGCCTGTCGTGGGCTGGGGAAAGGGGGAAGGATAGCATTAGGAGATATACCTAATGTAAATGAGAAGTTAACAGGTGCAGCACACCAACATGGCACATGTATGCATCTGTAACAAACCTGCACGTTGTGCATATGTACCCTAGAACTTAAGTATAATAATAAAAAATAATAAAATAAAATAATAAAAAAGAATTTGAGAAAGAAATTTTTCCAGAGTAATTATTATTATTATTGAGATGGAGTCTTGCTCTGTCGCCAGGCTGGAGTGCAGTTGGGCAATCTCGGCTCACTGCAACCTCTGCCTCCTGGGTTCAAGCAATTCTCGTGCTTCAGCCTCCTAAGCAGCTGGGACTACAGGTGCCTGCCACCACACCCAGCTAATTTTTGTATTTTTAGTAGAGACGGGGTTTCACCATGTTGGCCAGGATGGTCTCGATCTCCTGACTTTGTCATCTGTCTGCCTTGGCCTCCCAAAGTTCTCAGGCATGAGCCAACTCACCGGCCCAGTGTAATTATTTTTAAGTGACAAAAACATTTACAACCAAAATTAGTTATCCTCTACTTTATTCTGATGTTGATGTTAGATCATACTGTACTATATTTTATATTCCCAATCAATAAATATTATCTTATGAAAGTAAGTAACTAAAAGTCTTGGCTATTGAAACTCTAAATTTTTTGAGCCTTGAAGTCTCATGATAGACAGCTATAACCAAGGAAGCTGTGAACTTTGTCTGATTGCAGAGTAATCTTTCTCCTTTATCTGTATCATCTTGTAAGATGTAAATGACTGAAGGGTACCAGGGAAGGCCCCTTTCCTTCTACAGTTTTTACCTTCATAACAGATTAAACTCCCTCTTACGTTTCTCACAGGAAGACTTAATGGCTATCACATTGTCTTAGGGTGAACTGTAAATACACTCTTTAATCTGGAAAGAGAATGAAAACCAGCTGTCAAGAAACGAAAACAAGTGGTAGAGAAAAGAAAATGAACTGTAACTAATTTGTTGCAACTCTTAAAGCTGCCGTGTCTAGGAGATGACGTAATCCTGTTAAACATCTTTGTTTTCTGCCAATATAAGCAATAACTTAACTTTTCACTTTGGGGCACTGACCCCATTTTACTGGAGTTTTTATGTCTTGGGTAGCCATTCCCAGGTTTTGCTTGAATTAACTCTTTAAAACTGGATTCTAAACCTTTTTATTATTTCAGTTTGACAACTTGAACGTGTATTCATTTTCTATGAATTGATATGCTGAGAAATTTTAAAAATTTAGGCTTCATTGTATTAGTCCGTTTTATGTTGCTATAAAGGAATTACCTGAGACTGGGTAATATTATCAAGAAAAGAGATTTAGTTGGTTTATGGTTCTACAGACTGTACAGGAAGCATGATACTACCATCTGCTTCTGCTAAGGCCTCAGAAAGTTTCTAATCATAGCAGAAGACAAATGGGGAGCAAGCATGTCACGTGGTGAGGGGGAACAGGAAGCAGAGGGAGAAGTGCCATGCTCTTTTAAACAACCAGCTCTCATTGTGAACTAACAGAGTGAGAACACACTCATCACCAACGGGTTGGCAGCAAGCCATTCATGAGGGATCCACCTGGATGACCCACAGACTTCCCAGTAGGCCCCGTTCCCAACATTGAGGGGTCACATTTCAGCATGAGATCTGTAGAGGACAAACATTCTAATCATATCATTTATTCTTTGGAAGATGCATTTCTCTTTTTGAGAAGCTATGCCATCTAACATAAAGCTAAGTAAACATTTAATAAAACCATTTAATTTCTAATACAGATATAGTGTATTGTCAGATAGTCTAGAGATTAGTGTTTACCAAATTTTGTAGTATGTAATCTGCTTATAAAGAAAAATTTGAATTAAATATAAAATATAGATTGCATTTGATATATACTAAAGAGGGGAGCTCTCAATGAGTTCTTGTTAATTTGTTTGCAACTACACCTTTTGAAGTATAGAGATCCTTGCCTTAAGTCTGAAAAATTTTTATAGTGTTTTTCATACATGCTGTTCAGACATGTGGAGGCTAGTGAATGACACTCTTATTTCTTGGCTATCTCCTGGACACACTGAAATACAATGCCTAAGACATGTGGACTCATATATAACATCAGTTTGGTTACAGAGAGAAAAAAATGGGCAGAATTGTCTGGGCTATATGAGGTCCACAGGCAGGTCCAGAGAGACATCAGTATGAGACTACAGTCATGCTCCTGGTACCCATGCCATGGGCAATTGTTTAAAGCCATTTTGTTCCTGACCAGCTGCCTCACCCATTATCTTCACGGTCCTGGAATGTGTGATACAAAGAATGTAGAGTCAATAAATAGCTTATGTTATTTTAATACAAATTCTTGCTAAATAACTCAGGAACTGCCTTGTCTTTGCCTTTAAAAACCTGCTTGTAACTGCCACTAATTAGAGTGTATATTCAGGGTAACTTGAATCTAGGATCTCTGGTTCCAATTCTCAAGATTGACCTATATAAACTCTCTACTTGCCGGGTGTGGTGGCTCACACCTGTAATCCCACCTCTTTGGGAGGCCAAGATGGGCAGATCATGAGGTCAGGAGTTTGAGACCAGCCTGGCCAACATGGCGAAACCCAATCCCTTCTAAAAATACAAAAATTAGCTAGGCATGGTGGCGAATGCCTATAATCCCAGCTACTCAGGAGGCTGAGGCAGGAGAATCATTTGAACCTGGGAGGTGGAGGTTGCAGTGAGCCAAGATTGCACCATTGTACACCAGCCTGGGTGACAGGGCGAGACTCTGTCTCAAAACAAAAACAAAAACAAAAACAAAAACAAAAAACAAACTCTCTACTTATGTTAATTTTTCCTCAGCCTCCTCGATTTAGGTCAACAGGATTATCTGGTGTAAGTCAACAGGATTCACAGAGACGCCTCCTGAAAACCTTGTGTTTCTCTGAAGTTGGGACTTGGTACCAGCAGGAATTCTCCATCCTCAGAAGTCCCATGGATTGTTTTGGGTGAGTTATCCTGAATTTGGACCTCCCACTCTTTGGCTGAAGGTCTAGACTTTATTTGGACTGTTTTTCAAACCCTATATTTCCTTTAAGAGTGAGGGCTTCAGTCTCTGTCTTTGAACAGGAGAATGAGGTAAAGATCTCCGCAGAGAACTGCCTCTGTTTCCACCTTGGTCTCACAGCAGAGGTTCAAGTCAAAGGACTGGCAATTAGGCACTGTTGGTTTTATTTTATACAACATTCTTTTATGACTACAGCTGTTTTCTAACACTGGAAAATTTAGACTTAGTTTTTAGCTTGTGACCCATTCCTGTTAGTTCATAACTGAAATGTGTATCCTGTTTTTTGCTCTTCTAGAGACGTATAATATTGGGGTCTTATCTGCCATACTTTGAGCAGTCTGCTACCACTTGGTAGTTAGAGACAGTCTGAGACATGTCACACTTCAACCCGAAATACATTCCCAGCCTCGATTACTTTCCCTAAATTATGGAAAAAGCAAGCCTTAAAATCTTCACACTCTTTGTAGAAACACCAGATGGATTTAGGTATACCACTTATAAGGCAATCTCTTGTAAATATCTAAGAAAGTGGCCCTACCCAACCTGGACAGTCACAGTCAGTAGTAGCCAAAACAGGGATTCTTTGAAATATTTAAAATAATCCATTTGCATGCATAATTTTTTTTAAAAAGTTGTTTTAGAACCAGGATAACTAAATGAGAGACCTACTTCCTGTTTGTCCTAGCTGAAATCCAGTAAGTTGAGATTTGAAATGACTTCTTTTTAGAGTACTGTGGCCAGAGGTCAGCTTAATTAAAAGTTGATATTTACAATATAATGGATAGACAGATAGATAGATAGATAGATAGATAGATAGATAGATAGATAGATAGATAGATAGATGATAGATAGATAGATATCTTCCAAATGTCAACTTTAAATACATATATTTATTTAAATAATGAGATAAATGCCGGTATCCTAAAGAAGGCCTTAAATATATTAAAAGCTTTCTTAAATATATTCTTGGTAAACAATTCCGGAACTGCCTTTTATTTCTTGAAAATTCTAATTGTAACTGTCACTGATCAGAGTGTATATTCATGGCAACTTGAATCTATGGTTCCTGACTGCAATTCTCAAGCTTGGCCCAAAACCTTTTTTATTTTATTTTATTGTATTTTATTTTAACTTTTTGAGACAGAGTCTCACTTAGTCGCCCAAGCTGGAGTGCAGTGGCACCATCACAGCTCACTGCAGCCTTGACCTCAGGTGATCCTCCCACCTCAGCCTCAGGTGATCCTCCCACCTCAGCCTCTTGAGTAGCTAGAATTATAGACATGCACCATCATGCCCAGCTAATTTTTGTATTTTTTGTAGACAAGGGGTTTCACCATCTTGCTCAGGCTATTCTTGAACTCCTGGACGCAACTCAGCCTCCCAAAATTTTGGGATAACAAGCCTGAGCCACTATGTCAGGCCTAATATTTTCTTATCCATAAAAGCAACAAGGACACTGGCAAAAAAAAAAAAAAAAAAAAAAAAAAAAAAAAAAAAAAAAAAAAAAAAAAAAAAATTCAAACTGATTTTTTCAGATCCCTGGAAATTTGCCAAAAACTTTAAGCAATCTGGTGAGCATTTATTCAAGAAAAAAAAAAAAAAAAAAAAGCTGAATCAAAAAAAAAAACACAAGTAGCTTTGTGATGTTTTAACTTATCCTCGTCCCAACTTCCCCTTCTCATCTCTGGTTACTTTGAAAAAAATCAATGGATCACAAGCACAGTAAAAACCAGTAGCCTGGCATCCACTAGAGGTTATAAAATTGGATTAGAGCTCCTTCAAAACCGCATTTTAAGAGATTTTAAAACCTATTTTATATGTCTAATACTCTCTGGAAACTCAATTCACAAAGCTGGCTTTATTTAAACTCTCTGAGACTTTTCTAGTGCTAACAAGCTGGCGGCAATATGGCAACTGCCCAAAGTGGTGAATAACAGGAGGGGAAACAATAGGCTGATCAACATGTTGAAAAGAAATACACAGGGAATTGAGTGTAAGAATCACTGACTGCTCTGGGACTCAACCAACTGGAAGTCTCTCCTGGTGGACAGAGTCCGTGAATGTAATTAAACCGTCTATGCAGAGTTGGGGATGAGTATGGCAGAGGAGAAGACTCTTGCTTTCATGGACAAAATAGTCCCAGAGTATGGCAGAGGAGAAGATTCTCGCTTTCATGGACAAAATAGCCCCAGTGCTGCATCCCATGCCCCCTCCTCCAGATGTTCCAGTTGACCCCATTGCCACCATCTTTGATAGAAGATCATTGACATTTAGGAAGGTGTTTCATCTCTTCAGTGACAGAGTTCTGTTGCAGTAATTCATCAGATCTAAATTAGTAAGGTTAGGACACCTGGGATAATAGAAACTTCTATGGCCAGAGAGATGTTCATTTGTGATATACAGTGACATAGTCATCAGATGTTTACCTCCAGGATTAGGCAAAGGTGGCATCCAACAATTCATCAAATTCAGGGTGGTGGTAACAGTCTAGAATAGGCAGACCAAGAAATTTGGCAAGACACATGTCACCTGGGCTACCTGTCCTGTGGGAAAGAGAGAAGAAATGTTTGATTTATTCTTTTCCCTCAGAGGTGAGCTCTTCAGTATGAATGTGCTCATACCCTATCAGCTGGTTGGGGTGGGGATTTTCCCCACTGACTGTGACGTGGGCAGTCTGTCCTGTACCATTTGTAATGAGAGAATCCTTGACCTAACCTCCAGGGTGGCAAATTCATGTAATTAGGCTTACATTCTCTTATGTATTGCACAGTAAAACTTTGTTTTATATATTTGCCTCATGGGGCTATACTGGGAAAAGTGTAAGGGCCACATTAAGGAAAATGCTTAACTAGGGTTTTTCAATATACTTACAGTGATATAAATTTTTTATTACACAGCCTATTCTAAATAGCAAGGGGCCTCAAGTTGATGGTCTTTATTTTTGTGGTCCACGTGAAAAAAAAAACCTATGGCATGCACCTGGGGGTAAATGAAGAAGGAGTTCATTGTCGCCCACCTTGTAGACAAAAACCTATGCCTTGCAACTCGGGGATAAATAAAGGAGTTCATTGCCTACCACCTATTGCTTTTTAATGTCCATCCTGATCTCCCTTCAGCAAGGGGCCAAATGTGATAGAAAGTCTTTACAGAGTACCCCATGGAGACTGAGATGTCAGTAACTGTAAAAGAATGATGTACGAAATGAGGAACAGGGATGACAGCCTGATCAAACAAGGGGCACAAATAAGAATAACCTTATCAGGGAATCCTTGCTTTGAGATACAAGAATGCTAGCTTGAGATGTGTAGTTCAGGCCATGGTTATCTCATTTCCTCTTAGCAGCAGCTTAAAGCCTGCCCTTCAATTTTTCATTAACATGTTTAACTATACCTTTTGCTTGAGGATAATATGGCACATGTAGAATTCATTGTATGGTCCATGATTGGGTCCAATGTTGTGTAGCTTGAGCTGCAAATCTAGGGCCATTATCATACAATAATATGCTCAGGGCACCTGAATAGGAAATAAATTTGGCCTTGTAGGACCTGGATAATTTGGCCCCAGTCAGAGGACTATAGAGGACTGACTCTATCAATTCTGGAAAATTTGTCAGCTGCAGTCAAGACACAGTGAAATCCTCTGGATGGGATTCAGGGCCCAACAAGATCTATATGTGAAGAATGCCCTGGCCCACTGGCTGAAGTCATTTTTTCCTTGGACTGTATCTTTAGCTTTAGCTAGGTTTGCCAGGTGGGACTAGTTTTTCATGCTGGTTCAGCATCTTCTGATGACAGTATCAGTCTGTGCATGTATTCTTAGCCTAGGACATTGTCAGAATATCCATGGCCACTCTTTCACAGATCTAGAAGCTATGACTCTAAAGGTGTACTGCAACACATTACACATCCAGCCAAATTGATCCTAATCATTTAAGTGCAAAGAGATGCCAAAGTAGTGCATTTGCAATATCAGTGGCTGCATACCAAGTTCTCTCAGTTTGGCCAAAACCTCCATAGAGTCACAATATCAAGTGCTGCCAGTGCTAAGGGCAGGAGAATAATATTGAATTGCTAAAATCAGTGGTGGGTCTCCAGATACTCTAGGCATTGCACTGAGGTCAGACAGGATTATGGAATGGAGAATAAAGTAGATAAAATGTAATTTCATATCAGAAGCACTTGGGTAAATTATTATAATTTTTATTACATTAATTGTGTATGACTATGTTTTACCCCAATTTAATCATTCATATCTTATTGTTATTTTAAATCAATGAAAACCCCTCTGATGTTAATGATAAGCTTTCAGTTTGAACTTTAAGAGTAAGTTATTTTTCTTTCTGGGAATAAAGTGGTGGACATTTGAGTTGGGTTAACTTAATCTGTAACGAATGTGCTCATGCTGGCAAGATACAGAGGTATTTATACAACACAGCAGCAAACTAAGGAGCTGAAAAAGAAGATGTGCTTCTATAACATCATAGTGCACAACCAAATAAAGAATGAGCATTATTATTAACATTTCCCTAGTGAAAGTGGCACCTTTCTAGGATGAGCAAAAGTAAGTATTTTTTAAATATATGAAAATTTTTGATGACTTATTGTTAAATTGAAATCTATTTGTCAGATATAAACCAACCTAGTAGCCAACCAAACCACAAATTTAGATGATATTTACTCCTTGCTAATTAAAGGATTAAAAATATATATATATATATATCACTCTCGTATACATTCACATTCACAATCACACAAGTCACACTCACAAAAACATAATTATACTCATAAACACAAACTTAATACTTAAATATCCACACAGAGACACACATGCCTAAGTCTTCTATGGAAGTAATCTGAATAAGAATTACTGAAAATTAAATTATTATTGAAAATATGTTTATTTATAGAATATTGATTTTTTTTCTGTAAAGAGCTACAATATAGAATTTCATATATGGAATGAAGTTAAGGAAGATTCCTTACAGGATTTTTTCAATATACTTACAGCGGTTTAAATTTTTGATTATGCAGTCTATTATAAATAGCAGGAGGTCAAATATACAAAGAATGAAATAGAAAAAAAAGTATCTTGAGAGATGAATGATAATACTTCTAACTGTAAATATTTATTTTTCAGAGCTTTTTAGGCCTTATGTTCAACTAGGTAAGAGGCATACTGATTTGCCCAATGACATAATCTTTTATGTAAAGTAAACTCTAATAGTCAAATTTTACTACGACAACATTTAAAATCAATAATTATTATAGTAATCCTTTCAGACACCTCATTCAATTTCTTTCATAGAAACATATTTGCTTCTAAAAGGGTTTTTATTTGAAGCATACCTTCAAGAAAGTATATAAACAATACATAAAGTACAAAAGTTAGAAAAATATACAGCCTGTTTAGATAATAAAAGCATGATAAAGTAGTAAGCTCTGTGTTATAGCTACATTAGAAAATATTGATTAGGATGAAAAAAATTTACTCTGATTTAAAACAAGAACAGATGTGACAGACATGTTGTTACTGGAACAACTGTTACTAAACACAAAACTATTTGCTTTGGCAATTTTTAATGTATGAGAGGAAAAGTACTGGCTATAAAGAAATAACATATTGAAATAATCAAACACAAAGACAAGTAAAAAGGAAGTAAATATCAAAGTGGAAAAAAGTTTCAGAATGTTTAAAAACATTTTCAAGTGGGGCACAGTGGTTCACGCCTGTAATCCAGCACTTTGGGAGGCCGAGACAGGCGGATTACCTGAAGTCAGGAGTTCAAGACCAGTATGGCCAAAGTGGTGAAACCCTGTCTCTACTAAAAATATAACAATTAGCTGAGCGTGGTGGTGCATGCCTATAATCCTAGCTACTCGTAGGCTGAGGCAGGAGAATCACTTGAACTCAGGGGCAGAGTTTCCAGTGACTGAGATTGCGCCACTTCACTCCAGCCTGGGAAGAAGAGCAAAACCACATCTCAAAAAAATAGTAATAATAATAAAATTTCATTTACTTTAATAAAACTCAGTATTTATTGATGTAAGAAAAATGACACAGTGAAGACTGCTTCTAGGAACTGTAAGTAGAACATCACACACAAATGGCCCAAGCCAGTAGTCAATGATAAGAGCTTGGAGACATCTCTCCCACCTGGCCAGCTGGGCTTTCCCATCACTTCCTTTAAATGGACCATTCAAGCATTGGCCCGTGAACTTAGAGTGACCTGCACCCTGTCATACACTGCTAGTTGCCATGGGCATTTTATCTCTTTTCTCTCTCTGCCTGACTTTTCATTCCTGCCTCATGTGACCCGGATAGAAGACTATCTTTCTTATAATTATGCCCTCCCTGTCCAAGATCTCTAAGTAAAAATCTTTGAACTTGTTTCCTATCGTGGTGGTGTATTGAATTTGTGCCTTCCATCTGAACAACCTGGGGATACCCCAAGCTGAATTTTCCCTGGACTTACGGATCGAGGAGACAAGATAAATCTCCTCATACCAGAGCCATGGTCAGGCAGGCTTAAACTGGTTATGGGTAGACAAAAGCTATAAACACATCTGCCAATATAAACAAGTTACCTGGCCAAGGACCCACTGGTCACTAGTTACACTACTATACACTACTAGGCATTAGACTGTCCACTTGATAAAAGAAAAATATATCCCACATAAGGCACACAGTAAAACACTCACATCTAGTTCTCTTTTATTTTCTGTCAGGGCAGGTTGCTAGCCACTCTGATACTGGAACCCCAATTTGGCTGGGTGTTCTCAAAACAACTGAGTATTGAGATAATTTGTGAGAGGCAAATGAAATCACCATCAGTATAATTCTGACTTCAAGTAGCTTTCTGTTGGGAAAGAAGTTCCATGTGAGTTTCCTAATGATAATAACAAGAGAGCAATTAGAGAATTTGAGAGAGACAAAATCCTAGAGGCCTTCTTCCACAGCTAAAGACCACATTTTAAAGGATCTGGAAGACCTCCAGAAGGGAGTAGAAAACTAGGGAACATCTGAGAGCTTACACTACCTGCAAGTTAACAAGTGGGCCTGTCACAGTTTTATATAGATATACTGAGAAAAACTAAGAAATCTGGGTCACAGACAAAGACCAGTTATAACTCATGATAAGAGCATCAAATAGAGCTATATCTTCTTGCACTTGTTTCCTATGTTCCAATTTGCACACAGTGACCCAGTGAGGAACAAATGACATCCATATATGCAGTGGGGTGCATAAGAGGAACTCAGAAATTAGGAAAGCTAGCAGTCTGCTCATATTTTCCTCTAATGAGATAGTGAGCCTTTATGTTTACTCTGAGAGGTAAAAAAGGATATTTTACTGTCTTGGAAAGGTTGCTGGTAGACATTGTCTATCATTGTTCTGCTGATACGAAGCAAATGTCCTCTAATCTGGAAGAAGATACTATATCTAGCTTCCAAGAAAGATCTTCCATACCCTTGCTCACTGGAGCCAGGCCATGTACAAACATGAAATATTCATAAAGTATTGTCTCCCAAAATAGATAGAAGTTGAACTGGCTAAAAAAATGGAAAGCATCTTCAGATGTAAGATATCCTTTGATTTAAAATATTCAGTAATGCAAGACAGAAACGCATCTATTCAATTGATATAATGTTGGTTTACTCAACTGGGTTAGCTAGTAGAAGAAGACAAGAGGTAGCTGGAACATGCAGAGGTGAGAATAGAAGGAGGATTTATGCTTGTACTAAGGATTCTGTCTTGGTCTGATGGCTCTTCTATTTCATATGGCTTCAGATATGATTACATTGAATTTAGACAAATGTCTAAATGTCTGGTATGAATTGAAAATGTCAGTCTGAAGTTTGAATAAAAATTAAGGTTAAGAGATACAATTAAAATCTTTCACATAGGAGCTATAATTTGGTATCTGGTAGTTGATCAAGAGGTTCTTGAGGCAAAAATTATATATATATAATATATAATATATCAAGGCCTATTAGATAACATGACATTAAATGGAGACTTCATTGACAATAAAGTTGCTGCTTCTGAGTGATGAAAATGTGTTATTATCAGTGGAATCCATGAGCACAGTGTCATTGCCAGATTCTTTTGCAACACAACATGATTCCTGAATATAAAGGACACTGTGTCACACAACAAAGGAAAGGATGAAGGATTATGATGCTGGCAGAAGCCCTGTGGAAAGGGGGGACATGTTCTAATCTGGAATATTTTTCCATCTCTGCAGGAGGACAGTAATGTTCATCCATGATAAGAGAGAGTCAGTATAATACAATTGATACCGGGTAGCCCTCTGGAACCCTATCAGAAGCTCAGTGGTGGATCGTGTTCTTAGAAAATTGTGCATTCATGCAACAGCTTTGGTAGACCAAACAGTCTCCTTCAAGGGAAAAGTTTGTCACTTGTCTTCGATAAAACCTCCATTCCTGCCACAAAAGTCATGCTATTTATGATGAGTCTTCTTGTCTGTAATTAAAGCCAAGAGAGTATTCTCCACAGGGGATGTCTTCTGGTGGGTAATTATTATTATGTGACACAAATATCTACACAATTTGCCTCACCCAAGAGGCCGATCAATATACCTTTTCTCAGACATATTTTCCACCAACTTTTCAGTTTTGTTCTTTCAAATTTCTGTCCAATTAATTATTGGATCTCCACTAACTAATAGGCAATGGCTATTTGATGATAGATACTTGAAA
The DNA here is from genome assembly GCF_007565055.1 of Rhinopithecus roxellana. NCBI lineage: Eukaryota > Metazoa > Chordata > Mammalia > Primates > Cercopithecidae > Rhinopithecus > Rhinopithecus roxellana. Next base: position 91,522,311 of record NC_044550.1, on the reverse strand, counting down.
TTAATATTTGGAAAGTTTTTTTTTTTAACTGAGACACTACATTAAAACTTTTCCTGTAATACTAGAGTTTATCCTCATAAGTATTCGAAAGGATGCAAGAGAAATGATATTTCATTTTATAGAAGAGAAAATTGAGACTCAAGGTAATCAAATATTTTATTAAGGTCAAACATTGAATAGATGGTAGAGAAAGAATTTGAATCAACTTCTGACTCCAAGTTTCATCTTTCTTCTATAACCAACTGCCTTTAAGTGTGTTGAAAACTAACCTATTAAAATTCTTATTGAGCGTGCATGTGTATATATGCCTATGTTCTGCTATACACAGAAGCAGGCTCATACATATTAAATGCATTAATAACATGCCCTTTTGTTGTGGTATCTGCTGACATTGTTTTTTGGTTCAAATTTTATCTTAGGGAATAAAAAATGATCTGATCATCCTAATACTTCTTTTTTATTTTAGAATCTGACTGGCCTACATGAGAGTCAAAAATAGAAAAAGATATATATAAAAAAATTAAAATAAGGAATTATAAGTGCAGAGCCAGGGCTAAATGCAACTGTCTAGGTCTAAGATTTGAATGGGTAGAACTCTGTTTTGATGCACAGTTAATCTGTGCACTATTAACTCTAGATTCATTCTCTTTAAGTTACCATTGCATGACTGTTACTACTTTCCCAAGTACAGAGAGACAGAACACTCAAATACACAAGTTACAGGTGGGTTTATTACTTACAGATTTTCAGCAACAGACAACAGAAGGATTCTGGGTAAGCTGGTCATCCACAGCTCAGGAAACCTGCCCAGGCAGATGGAGTCTTGTCTACAAATTCCTCACTTGCACCACAGCTGAGGAACCCTGGAGAGCAGCCTCCCTGGCTTTTATACTGTATTGGCCCATTCTTGTATTGCTATAAAGAAATACCGGAGACTGGGGAATTTATAAGGAAAAGAGGTTTAATTGGCTCACAGCTCCACAGGCTGTACAGGAAAGGATGTGGATGAGGAGGCCTCAGGAAACTTACAATCATGTTGGAAGGTGAAGCCGGAGCAGGCATGTCTTACATGGCAGGAACAGAAGCAGGAGAGAGAGAGCAAAGGGGGAGATGCTACATATGACTGTGGTGCTAAACAACTTGATCTCATGAGAACTCACTCACTGTCATGAGAACAGCACCAAAGGGACAGTGTCAAACCATTCATGAGAAACAACTCCTTGATCCAATCACCTCCCAAGAGGCCCCACTTCCAACACTGGGAATTACAATTCGACATGAAATTTGGTTGATGACACAGATCCAAACTATATCATATAGCAAGGGGCAAAAAGATACACTGGGCTGAAGCACTGAAAAACATCTTGTTTTGGGAGGGACAGAAACAGCGCCTGAACTGTTCTAACCGCTCCCTATCTCAAGATGTTTCGTTCCCAGCACATTCTATAGTTATTCTTAAGAACTTTAAGTGAGAAAGGGAAAAGCACTAGATTGGTCCAAAGCCATCTGGAGAAATGTCCTGTAATAATCACGTTTTTATTCACTAAACAACTATATACTAATATAGATGTTCATAATCCATATCATATTTATGCCAGGCCAGGAGCAAACATCTATACACCCTCTGAGTTTGTGCGCTCAGTGAACTTACAATCATATGTAAAAAGCTTTTAGTAGTAACAAAATGCCCTGTGGCTTTTCTGAGCTGTTAATATATCCACAATAATCAGCAGTAGCAAACTACATGAATTTATGTTTTGGAGGTTCTTAGTTTTTCTGCAAAATACTAATTTTAGCACCACTTCAAAAATAAAATTAGCATACATGCTTTTCCAGCCAAAATCATATTTGGATCTTCAAAGATGTACTGGTAGGTTGTTTTAAGATCTGTTCATCTTCTTGGGACATTTTATCTTTCGGCTATATGGTACTCCATGTAATTCCAGAAGAAAAATCAAGAATTCTCTTTTCTCCTAGTCACCTCCCTGGCGACTTCTCTATACCACTTGCTCTTACCTTCTTGTTCTTTACATGAAAAACCTCTACTCAATGTTAAAGTGTCAAGTTAAAAACTCCTTGGCACGACATAGCAGTCAAGCCCCTGACACTTCAGCCTTATATTCTTCCTCTTCTCACCTTGCCTATTTTAAGTTCTAGTAGATGCAATTCATTTGAGGTCACCATTCAGTGTTCTGAAAATTTCATGCTGAAGCCATCTCTTTAATAGGCAAAAATATACTAATTCCTTCCAATATATAAGTGACATGGAGGCAAAAGCTCTCTAGTTAAATTAATGAAAATGTGTTGGCCATATAGTGATCCTATACCCATAAATGTCACCCAGCAGAGTAAATTTGTCACAGAAAGTGATGTTACCTTCTCCAGTTTCCTCCTAGTTGCTCTTATCACCCATAATGGCAAATGTCTATGAAAGGTGGAGAAAAATTTCTTTTGCTTATTGCACAGGGTTTTTCTTTCTTTGCCATTTCATGTTTTATAACATCAAATATGATCAATGGGCAACCTTCTAATGACTCCATGTCATACATCAAAACTTTAAAATTACCTAGATGTTATACCTAAATTGCATAATACTCTAATTCAACTCCCCTCAAAAAATATTTTCTTACCTTAGCAAAAGTGTTCATATAATAGTTTTACCATACTTTTCTAAAACAATAATAAAAAGGAAAAAATCACAGCAAAGCCTTTTACCATATGATATAATACATTAAGCAAATGGTATTACACACGTTGAGAATGGAGACAGAAGAGATTCTGAAGTTTTCTGTTAAGGTAAGTTTATTCCAATCCTGCCTGAATATTAGCTATCTTTATGATCACTATTAAGTTTTTGACAGATCATACCTCTTCACACTTAAGTTGTTAATACTCCTTTTAGACACTGTTCTTTCATATACAATTTTCCTTCAGCACAGACTGAAATTCTCCTATATTTTGCTCCTTTCCCTTCAAGCTATGTGTTTGTCATCTTTTAGATCCAGATTCAATCACATCCTCATGAAACCTTATTTTCTTGCAGGTTGATTTGGTCTTACAACGAATATTTATGGGTTATCAAATACGTGACAGGCATTGTACCACATCTTGAGGATATAAATACAAATAAGGCAGACTGTGTACTAAAGGAGCAAGGAAACGGTAATGCCATATGCTAAATTCGGTGGCAGGCTCAATATGAGACAGACACAGAAAAAAGTAAAAAGGAAAAATCTTACTCTTCCTCTATCAAACAATATTTTAGTAACTTGTTTAAATCTCTATGCTGTCTTATGGCACAAGTAATATCTTACTCATATTTATGTGCCCAGCTTCACACAACTGTTGATGAATAAAGCTGTGTTTAATAAAAAAGGAAATGAAAACTGTTTCAGTGGAGGTCCTGAAAGAGTGTCAGGATTACTTATAAAAGATACTGCAGAGAAGACCTTTGTAAAGAATAGATTTAAAATTAGGTGACCTCTGGATTTTTACAATTGTAACAATACACGGTCCCATTTCAGAATTAACCTTTTCCACGTAAGTTCATTTTAATTGCCTACATTGAAAATTGTCTGACAACTTTTGTGCATGAAGGTGTAGTTTATCAGATCTCCAAAAATATTCTCAAAGCTTATAATTGCCTTAGGAGTAGTAAAAAATACAAATGTCATTAGAAACTTTGTCTTTATAAGATTTGTCACTATATGTTTGGAACTAGAAGACTAAACAAAGGTAGACTGTAGTTAATGCCAGCTGTGGTCTGAATGTGTCCCCCAAGAGCATGTGTGGGAAACTTAATCTCAAATGCAACAATGTTGGAAGGTCGGGCCTAATGAGAGGTGATTAGGCATGAGGGTATAGTGAATGGATTCAGGCTCTTAGTAAGACAATCGGTTCCTTAAAAAGGAAAAGTTTGCCTTCCTTTTTTGCCTCTCCCTCTTTCTCACACTCTTTTGCTCTTCTGCCTCCTGCTATGAAACGATGAGGCAAGAAGGCCCTTACCAGGTGGCAGTCCCTTTATCTGGGAATTCCAAACCTCCAAAATGTCAGATAATATATTTCTGTTCATTGTAAATTACTTAGTTTCAGGCATTCTGTTATGGCAACACAAAATGGACTGAAAACATTGCCTGTCACCGAAACCCTCTCTCAAAAATCCTTGCATGGTAGAAGTTAATCTATTGTTAAGTTGTAGCTCAAAAGTTATCTCTTCCATAATATATTTTCAGAGATTTCAATTTTATTTGATCTCAGTTTTCTGTGTTATCAGTACAAATTATAGGAGATGCCATAGATTATAAATATGCTCAATATAAATATATTTTGCTAAGTATGCTGTTCCCATATCTATCTTCTGCTACAATGGAAGCTTCCTGAGTACAGGTCTAATTTGGTTGGATTTCCCTCTCTCCAATAATTTCTCATATAGGTATGTATATTTGGGAGTAAAACAGTTATATAATTTATTCAGTACAGAATAATATGTATCCTCATTTAAAGTGATATTCATACCATCTCAGGAAAGACAACACTAAATATGAAAATAAAACAACACCATAATAATGAAAAGGTTGAATGTTATTAATAAAGTCACAGATTCAAAAAACAAATGTCTGGAGTATGTCTGTCAGTGAGAAAAGGAGACTTTAGAATGGGAGGAAGTTGTCATGATGATATTGTTTCATTCAACTCCACTAGCTCTCACTGTCACTTGATAAATGAGGCTCAGCGAAGAAGAAAGTCCTCAACAAAATCACTCAACATGGTTAGCACTTGGACCTATGTCTTTTCATTCTACACTGATTTTCTTTTTCTATTATACAAAATCAAGTTTGAGAGAAGACATAAAAGAACTATTAGTTTAGGTAATAAATAAATGCTGATGCCCAAACGAAAAATGAATGTTTACAACACGGGTAAGGAAAACATTAGTGGATGAATATTTAATAGTAGTTTATCAATTTATAATAGGGCTATTTGGACATCATTTTAACTTTAGAATTTAGCAACATCTTATAAATAAAAAATGTATCATTATAACACAAAAATTGATGGATTATTATTCTAAATGTAATATAGTCATCTTTAAAATTTGTGGTATATTTCAGAATGTATAATTCAAAGACGGAAAGAATTGGAAACAAATTTTGTAGTGAAAAATAAGAAAACTATATTGATGATTGTAGTTCTCAAAGCAGTAAGTTTCAATTACTATGCCTTGAAGTTAAATAAGAACAAAGTACAAAGTGTGACACACAGCTTTCTAACTTTCATATTTTATTTTAAAATACAATAAACATTCATAATATTCATACTTTATACTAGTTTTTAAAGCTACAATAGTTACTTGCTGAATCTCGTATATTCCTGCAATGTTATATAATCAGACACAGTATGTTCATATACTGTTATTTTTAAAAATTGGACTTACTAAAACTGCTCAAATTATAGGCAACTCTACTGATGAGATATAAACATCTATCTACCTTCTGTATAGAGATCTGTTATCATTCAGGAGAAATAGAGATTGTAGAAACTTCCGCGAAAGATAGAACTGAAAAATGTCATTATTTAAGTACACATTATAGATGGAGGATCCCCAAACACAGAAACGCAGTACTTGAAAAAGCATATTTCGATAATAATAAATATATAATGATACCTACTAAAGAAATAAATACGTCGTGAAATATTGTAGGACCACATAAAATCAATAAATATTAATAGTAAAACCTTTCTCCAGTATTTGGAAAAAGAGCATTCAGACAAGGAGAGAGTCAGTACAGTTCTGCCTAAACTATCTGAAAATATTCATATAGCCACATTACCTAGGATACATTGTATTTAAACTGTTAAATGTTTTCACGTGATATTAAATAGATCTGTGTATAAGACAAAATTAATTGATGTACTAAGCATACTTTCAGGGCTGTGTGTGGATACTTTATTTCATGACATATAATTCAAATATGTATAAGACTATTTTTACTTTCCTTTAATTAATAGATTTCAAATCAAAATACTTGTTAGCATTTGCTGCAATGGAAAGTTCACTATTTTGCTCCATTCCCTTAATTTCTTTTAATATGAGGATTTTCTAAATACATATATTGTACCACCACTACATTTACCAAGTGTCTTAACCCGTTCCTAATGCTATAACAGAGTACCACAGAATTTATAATTTAAAAATAGTACAAATTTATTTCTCCAGCTCTGGAGGCTACGAAGTATAAGACCAAGGCAGCAGTAGATGCTATGTCTGGCGAGGGCTCCTCTTACTTACAAGATTGTACATTCCTGTTGCTTCTTCACGTGGCAGAAGAGATGGGAGGTCCAGCAGTTCTCCAAACCCTCTTTATAATGGCATTAATTCCATTTTTGAGGTCAGAGCCAAGAGACCACACTTGCCAAGAGACCCCACCTCTTAAAACTATCACCTTGAAGTTTAAGTTCCAGCATATGAATTTTGGAGAAACACGTTCAAACCATAACACCAAGTATATCTAATCGGTAGCCTTGTTCATTTTAATTCTCATCTCACAGGATAGACAGAAAAAAAAACTGCACTTCCATTGATTTGCCCTGGAAGATATTATATGTAAAAATAAACAAATCTGTATCAAATTCAGAGTAGATCATCCTGAACTAGAGTTTAAGTGATAACATGGATGCTGACTGGGATGGTACAGTGTGGTGATAAAGCTAGCATATTTCAGGGCTGATAGTAGTAAATAACATTCACTGGTGATATTTAATGTCTCCAGCAGTATAACTGCAAATGGTCAGAAATACATAATTTTATCCTGCTACATTTTAAAAGATGTATTTTCAATGATTTAAGGACAGATGAATGAATAATACAGTATTAAATTTACACGCAAACTATTTCAGTTGCATGCAGTTATAACGTTGATTTTGAGGATGTCAGAAATATTGCTTTACAGTATAATATATTGTGTTAAGCTTTTGTGTTGTTCTCTATGCCCTTGGCGTACCCATTTCTGGCGCATAGCTCTTTTCAGTCAAAATCAATTTCTGAGTTCCAGAGCAGCTTTAAAATAATTCTGTTTAGCACTTCCACAGTACTAATATGTAATTCTTCTTAATACATCCAAAACTTAATTCCAACTCCTGTTTTCTCTAATTCAATAAGTAACATCATGCCAGAAGCCAGAAGATCTTAATTACATCCTACTGTGAGCATATTTATCCATCAATCATGAAATAAACAACCTCATCTTATTGATATTTCCTCCAACTCTTGAATATGGCTACTTTTCTTTCTATCAAATATTCTTATCTTACTTCAGACACAAATTCTCCTGCATAAAAATGGTTCACTTTTTTTGTATCCTGAATTCAGACTCAATTCATTACATTTGTTTATTTAGGCTGCAGTAGCAGAATACCATTGTGTGAATCAATTACAAATAAAAGACACTTATTTCTCAAAGTTCTGGGAGGCTGGGAAGTCCAAGATCTAGTTGCTAGCAGATTGATTATCTGCTGAAGGCCAGCTTCCTGGTCCCTAAAGGCCATCTTGTTTTCACTGTGTCCTCACGGAGTGGGAGCAGCAGGGAAATTCTGTGGAGTTTCTTTTATAAGGGCACTAAACTGATCTAATCACCTTCCGAAAGCCCTACCTCCAAATACATCCCATTGAGTGTTAGGATTTCAATATAAGAATTTGGGAGAGACATAAGCATTCAGTCTATAACACCTATTTTGGTCCACTGCAAAACAGGTTTACTATGTCCTGGCTTCTGGCTTGTCTGAGGTCAGTGAGACAGACACACTCACATGCAACAAGTTATGTGAAGTCAGTTTATTTCTTACAGATAGGGCTGTACGGGACAAAATCATCTTAGGATCCATCGTGAGCTGGTCCCCCAAGGCTCCAGAAACCTTCCCAGTGTAAATAGAGTTTGTCACACATATCACATATGACACTCCAGCCATAGATGCTTAATCTCCACCAGTGCCCAGTAGTGAGCAAGGAGTTAACTTTTCAAAAGCTAATTCTGGCTGCCTCAGGCAATTTATGTGTTTAAGTTCAAGAGGCTTGTGCACCCCACTGGCTGTTTTGTGTTGCCACAGACTCTAATCTGCAGGCATGGGGATTGCAGACATCTGTAATTTTATTGGGTTAGCAGCCTCTAAAAGTTTTAAAGGGAGTACGTGGACCACGGCTCGTTGAATGCTTTCAATACCTGCTGCTGCAAACAGCCCCATCCAAAGTTGGTGGTGTTGCTGGTAATCTTGACAAAGGGGACCAAAGGAACACTCAGGGGCAGTATATGCTGGGGCCAGTACCCAAAGGGGCTTTCCCGCTGTTGGACCTCCCTTTTATTAGTGAATGCTGTCAGAGTTAACCAGAGTTAAACATTTTATTTGATTGTATCTGGAATATTTTTGGCTTCCCATCTACATAGCCTTGGCATTCAGTCTATAACAATCCATTGTCAGTCTCCACGGTCTGAAGACCTTTTTGACTAGTCAAACTGTACTGTTATGCTATGACAGAGTCATTTGTATCAAGTCCTGAGTTTACAAAGTAATGCCTTTTTCTCCACTTAATATGCAGTACCACTTTCGTTGAACAACCCTTTGAGTAACTTAGATGGAAGACAGGAGTGGATTTTCCCTGCTGTTATGACTCAAATTCTTACTTGTTAGGGGACACTCAGGTGGCAGTGATGTTCTGTGCCACCAGTAGCCAAAACGTCAATGCCTATGATGCACTCAGCAGTGGGAACACATGGTCATTGACACCTGAAATGGCCTAAAGGGCTCCACCTACTGGGAGAGAAGGACCACAAGTCGGTAAATATAATGGGTCACATGTTCATCCCCAAACCTCCAGATGTCATTATTTAATTTTTCTCAAAGGGGACCTAGATATAATGTCATATGGATTCCCATAAATAAGAACCACAGAAAAGTCTCAATTTCTCTCCTTTTCCCTTGACAAGAATATATGGTCCCCACCAGGGACTGGGTTCATGGAAGACAATTTTTCTACAGATTGGGGTGGGGGGTATTGTTTTGGGATAATTAAACACATTACATTTATTGTGCACTTTATTTCTATTATCGTTACCTCATTGATATGGTTTGGCCGTGTCCACACCCAAATCTCATCTTGAATTGTAGCTCCATAGTTCTCTTGTGTTGTGGGAGGGACCCAGTGGGAGATAATTGAATCATGGGAAAGGTTTCCTCCATACCGTGCTTGTGATCGTGAATAAGTCTCATGAGATCTGATAGTTTTATAAGGGGAAACCCCTTTCTTTTGGCTCTCATTCTCTCCTCTTGTCTGCCACCATGTGAGATGTGCCTTTTGCCTTCTGCCATGATTGTGAGACCTCCCTAGCCACGTGGAACCGTGAGTCCATTAAACCTCCTTCTTTTGTAAATTGCCCAGTCTTGGGTATGTCTTTATTAACAGCTTGAAGATAGAGGAATACACTTGCAATAAATAATGAAATAATTATGTAACACCATAATGTAGGTTCAGTGGAAGCCCTGAGCTTGTTCTCCCACAACTAGTTGGTCCCATCTGGAGGTGATGGGAGACAGTGACAGATCCTCAGGCATTAGATCCTTATGAGGAGTGTGCAGTCTCCCTCACACACACAGTTCACAACAAGGTTCACACTCCTATGACCATCTAATTCTGCTGCTGATCTGATAGGAGACAGACTTTAGGCGGTAGTGCAAGCAATGGAGAGCAGGTGTGAAGTTGAAGTTTTGCGCACTCACCCACCACTCTCACTTGCTGCTGTGTGGCCCAGTTTCTAACAGGCCATGGACCAGTTCATGGCCCAGGGATTGGGGACCCCTGGTATAGCCTATTGCTCCTAGGCTGCAAATCAGTATAGAACATTACTGTACTCAATACTGTAGGCAATTGTAATACAGAGGGAAGTATTTGTGCATCCAAATATATCTAAACAGAGAAAAGGTACAGTAAAAATATGGTATGAAAGACTGAAAATGGTACACTTGGGTAAGGCACTTTCTGTGAACAGAGCTTTTAGGACTAGGAGTTGCTGTGGATATGTCAGTGAGTGAGTGACGAGTGAGTGTGAAGGCCTAGGACATCACTGTGCACTACTGCAGACTTTCAAAACATTGGACACTTAGTCTGCATTAAATTAATGAACAATAGTTTTTCCTTTCTTCAATAATAAATTAACCTTCACTATCACATTGTATATTGTACAGCTATACAAAAAGATTTTCTCCCTTTATATCTTTATTCTGTAAGTTTTTTTTCTATTTTTAATTTTTCTTAAAAATTTTTTGTTAAAACAAAGACACATCAGCTTAGGCCTCCATAGGGTCAGGATCATCAATATCACTGTCTTCACTTCCACATCTCACTTCACTGGAAGGTCTACTTGCCCCACTGGTAGTAACACCCATGGAGTTGTCTTCTCCTGTGAGAACAATGCCTTCTTTTGGAATACCTACTGAACGACCTGCCTGAGGCTCTATTACTGTAATATTTTCTTTAAAAAATAATTAGAAAAAGTATACTAAAAAATAATTAAAAAGCATAGTACCACAAATAAGTTAACCAGCAACATAGTAATTTATTAGCAATACCACGTATTATATATAATACATAATTTTATGTGCCATGCTTTTTTTTTTTTTTTTTGTGAGATGGAGTTTTGCTCTTGTTACCCAGGCTGGAGAGCAATGGCATGATCTCGACTCACTGCAACCTCCACCTTCCAGGTTCAAGTGATTCTCCTGCCTCAGCCTCCTGAGTAGCTGGGATTATAGATGCCTGCCACCTCGCCTAATTTTTTTTTTTTTTTTTTTTGTATTTTTAGTAGAGACCAGGTTTCACCACGTTGGCCAGGCTGGTCTCGAACTCCTGACCTCAGGAGATCTGCCCTCCTCGGCCTCCCAAAGTGCTGGGATTACAGGTATGAGCCACCACGCCTGACTATGTGCTATACTTTTATACAACTGGCAGCACAGTAGGTTTGTTTACACCAGCATCATTACAAATGTGTGATAATGTATTGCACTGTGATGATATTATGATGGCTATGATGTCATCACTAGGGGACAGAAATTTTTCAACTCCATTACAATCTTACGGGACCACCATCATATATATGGTCTGTTAATCATCAAAACATCATTATGTGGTGCGTGACTGCATTTGCCTAAGTTCTTCTGGACCATAAGTTTCTTCAAGACAAGATTATTGTCTTATTCACTGGTTTATCTCCAGTAGTAGCTCAGCATCACACATAAATGGTTACTCAGAGCTATTTGTTTAATTGAGTGAATTAAATTGAGATGATCTGTGAAATAACAAACTGATTAAACCTATAAATAAGAGGCAGATGTACAAATTATGTGATACATGCATAAATTATATCATATTGTTATGTGACCTATGTCTACCCGATAACATAAAGCTGGAAGATTGCAAATAAACTCAAACATTTAAAAAGGTTCATTTTAAACAAGAGTTACATTTTGTTATGGATTAATTTATTTTTTGAATCCTATAAAGACTAATATGGGTGTTTCTCTGAGGGATGAGTCAAAGAGCAAGAAAATACCATCTCTTAGGTCAACCATCTTCAACGTGTGGTTTTTAAAGTTGCTATGCTTATCTAACTCAGCTGGCAGGGAAGAAAAATTGTGAAGAGAATACACAGCAGGTTTGAAGTTTTTAAAAGCTGGTCCTAGGAGTGGTTCACATCAATTCTGCTTATCGTCTATTATCTATAATATAATTACATCCAAATGCTAAGGAGGCCAGCATATATACTGTTTCTGGATCTCCAAGAAGAGGAGGTAGTTTTAGTAAACACATATCTTGTCTCAGCAACGGTCAACCAATCTAGTATTTTCAGATAAGATAAACCAAAGTCCTGTTCAATTACTGCACTCAACTCAGCATTCAAGATATCTAGACCATTTCCTTGATGTCAATGGGTTCCTTATTGTCTGAAAACCTATAAACCAAAAGACATTTTGTCTATCTCCTTATATGCCTCGTTTTATATCTGTACACTTCTACAGAGGAGAAGGGGATGAATAACCTTGATAGAAAGTCCCAATTGGCAAAGTGGAGAATGATAAACACACTGAAATCAGTTTTCCAGAATAATAATAAAATGTTGGCGTCCATACATTATAGGAACTCCTACTTTGCTGGAGAAACACCTTAATCGGACTGTCCTAATTTTCCCTCTTCATGCATTGTTCTTTGAGTTCTTTTTTGTCTTCTCAGATATTCCTTCTTGTTTGCTACACTCTATATGTATATTTGAAGTGAGTGTACTTTAGAAGAAAAATGACCAGTTTGCTGGAGTAGAGTCTTTATTGTGCTCTTCTTACTTGTGCAACTCTAAACACAAAGGATTGAAGTAAAAACATCCAAGTGTTTCTTGTACTTGATTTTTTGCTTCTTTGACAAAATAATTCCCTCAAAAAAAAAATGTAGTAGGTTTCTGATCTGTTTGCTGCAGGCATTTCAAAAGGTCAGTAAAATCCTACAAAGTTTTCTTCATGGATAATTCTCAGGTGGGCTTTATTTATTTGATTCTTAGAGTTTATGCTTTTCTTCCCACTTAATTGTGGCTAATCTGTGGTAGAATGCAGAAAAATATTCAGGTGAAACAGTATTAGCTTCAAAGATGTTTATATGAGGATTAAGGCACTTCTTTAACTAAGAAATCTTATTATTTTGTATTTTTATTTATTTTATTTTGGGGACGGACTTTGGGGACAGAGTTTCGCTCTTGTTGCCCAGGCTAGAGTGCAATGGTGCCATCTTGGCTCACTGCAACCTCTGTCTCCTGGATTCAAGTGATTCTCCTGCCTCAGCTTCCCAAGCAGCTGAGATTACAGGCACGCACCACCACGCTCAGTTAATTTTTTGTATTTTTAGTAGAGACAGGGTTTCACCATGTTGGCCAGCATAGTCTCGAACCCCTGACCTCAGGTGATCATCCCTCTGTGGCCTCCCAAAGGCTGAGATTACAGGCATGAGTCACTGCGCCCAGCCTGTTTTTATCATTAAGTCTTTTTCTGTCTCTCATCTTCTTAGTTGGATCCAGAAATGGCTGGTGGCTTTCCCAACCCCATAACTTTCTTTATTTCCATACTCTCCCTACTTTTATCTATGTTTGAAAACCAATCAATTCTTGCATGATCTCATCGCTTTTCATATTTTGACTAAAAGCTGCCAGTCATAGCTAATATACAGCATGTTTGTTTTAAATCCCTCTTTCTGAAGTCAGTCTCAGTAGACACATAGTCTGTTTTCAAAATTTTCAAAATCTTTATGGGTGACAGTTTTACTGAATATTTCAGTCATTGTTTAACAGAGATCTTAAGCTTTACAACATATAAGATCTATTTTCTTACCACCTGTCCTCCAACTCCTGGGCCAATGCCACATACTTTAGGTGCTATAAAGGCAGCAAGCCATTTCCAGTTGCCAATTCTATTACAAGGCATGTAGTGCTAGTTGCTATACTCAGTAAATGTACAAAGGACTCAAACATGAGAGAAGTTCATTTATCACACAGGTAAATTCCAAATCTAGTGTTCCTAGCTGGCTTGTGGCTCACGGTGGATTTACAGATCTGGGTTTCTTCAATTTTAAGCTCTACATTTTTCAGCATGTGGGCTTTCATGAATATTGGCTTATGTCCGAAGAAAAGGAAAATAAAACATGAAGAATTTTGTAGAGGAATTTTCACAAGTCAAGCCGAGAGGTAGTGTCCAACACTTGACATTCTGTTGCTCACTAACAGTGCAAAACGATGTACAAAATCATTGTAATAATCTAGCTGTGGATACAGGAAGAAGAATAAACAGTATGTATCAATTTTCACAGCAGTCTCTTATTTAATAACATAGTTTTTAATATCTAGAGACAGAGGGATTCTACGTTTCTAATAACACTCTTTTTGTGTGATACTGGGGGCAAAAGCCTGAAAGTTTGGAAAGATATTTTTATGTTATAGAATTGATGCCATTTTATATAGCTGCTCTCTGACAAGGAAACTAATAACTGGGAATATTTGGATAAGTGCTGATAGACATATAAATTACATCCTTCAGTAAGAAAGTGTTCCAGGGGAATCAACATACTTTTCTAATATGGCTTTACATTAAACATGTCAATTCGTCTGGATATTTTATTCTAAAAAAAAGTTTTAAAGCATTAATTGAGGGAATAAAGGGGCATATTTTTGGATAAAGCATACTCAATTTTGTTTAAGAACTAATTCTGTCTCATACACGGAGGTGGCTTGCTAAGTTGAAGATGGAATGAGTAGTTCTAGACTTTGACTGAAATAAGTGAGTGATGGAAAAAAGTGTGTTGAATATTGTAACATAAATCATGCAAAACTTTAAACTTTTATTGATTATATATTTCTCAAAACTGCAAGGTGGGCACGGCATGGGAAGGATTAATTTAGAAGAATATTTTCCAGACAAACACATTTAATTAAATCTTTTTGGATCTGAAATGCATCCTTCTTCCAACTCTACATCTAGGTAATGTCATAACTATGCACATTTAAAATTTACATAACTATATTTATGCTTCAGAGCTTTTCATATGCTTTTATTATTACCCATTATAATTTTCAAATCATATCATCTAGCAAATCATTTTAAATTAAAAAATAATCAATGGCAAATGATTGTGTTTTCTGGTTCTCAAAATAATATCCAAAGGAGAGTAGTTTTAACTATAATTAACTTTGGGTTGCCCAAGAGAGTAAGATATAATTAGTTCGTATTGTTTATATTCCTTTTCATATATGCTATATTTTAAATTCTGTTTTATCTAGGCACTTTTCATTAGAATAAATATGGCTAGTTTATTCTAATGAATAAATGGCTAGTTTTTAAATATGGCTAGTTTTTAAAGTTTAAATTTCCTTTACATACATTTAGAATTAAAATATATTTTGAATTTAATTAGGGGATAGAATAACTACTTGCCATTATAACAGTTTCTATTATTATGTTCAAGTTGGAAAATGAGCAATTATTAGAAACTTGCTTGTTTATAGGACAAATAAGGTTACATAGTCAACTGCTTCCTGCTTTTATGTTTTTAAAGTTAGTTTTTATTGGCACTTGGAAAGAACATGACAATGAAAATTAAAGTCATAAATGTAAGCCCTGTAGAATTCAGAACATTTGGAAATAACACGATAGATCAGAACTAGCTGAGAACAGGGGAAGCAAACTCTTCCTTAGAGTGTCTTTAAATTGAAGGGAAACAAATACACAAACAAGATAAAAATAATGTGTCCCAGGTTGTATAAAGGATTCTAATATTTTGATATTTTAGAACAATTTGAGGAGCTATAATATTTTTTAAAAAGGTCCGTCATTTTGCAACCTGAAGACAAACCATCTTAGAGCCGAATTTTGTCTGGTAGGCATCTTCCCTAAAATTTATCCTTTTTCTTTTACAAAAAAGAAATAAGTAGAACAATCTCATGGTTAGGAATTTGCAATAATGGTACCAATTTTGCCAGCCTAGGCACTAAAAGGTACTTTATTCTACCCCTTAGTGGTTTTACCATCCTTTTTAAATCATTTCGTTTTTGCTATTTGCAGGCCTATAGGCTTTTAGAAGCTCAGTATAACTGGCGTTTTGTGACATTCTTCAGAATCTACAGCAATGTATCTTCATCTCTTCTATTGGAAGGCTACACAGCTGAAATTGTTAATTTTCTTTAGCAAAGTCCCTCTGTCAGCAGATTTATCCTTGGATTGTTTAGAATGTCACACCAATAAACAATTTTTAGTCAGTTGTCCTTTCAGCATTGAAGAGTTAAATGACACAACTGATGTCATATTAAATCTAATAGATAGCATACCGAATTGTAAAATAACTAAAGGAGGGCGGAAACGAGGCTTTTGAAATAAACAATCTTGATCACTGTCAAATGATGCCCAGAGTTCATCCATCAAATCGTGATTTTCATATTAATTGATCTCACAGCATGTCTTAACAACTTCTTCCCCATAATACATTTCCAAAAAGAAGAATAAGAGATTGAAAGTAACAAGATTATGTTTTGCATTAAGGTTTTTTCCTTGATTCTTTGTCTACTGATTGATAGCAGATCATATCTATAAAGAGAATTGAATCACGCTATTGTATCACATTTAACTAGTTGTATCACACTAAATTGCATCATATTTAGCTATGTCCTAAATATAAATTACAAAGTATTTCATATCTTGCTCAATAAGAGTTTTCTCCAGAATTTAGGAGGAAAAGCTGAAGCAATGTGAGAACACAAACTTTGCTAATTTTAGGAAAATACAAATAATAAAAATTTTGTCTGGTAGGCATCTTCCCTAAAATTTATCCTTTTTCTTTTACAAAAAAGAAATAAGTAGAACAATCTCATAGTTAGGAATTTGCAATAATAAAATAAATAATAAATACAATAAATAAATACAAATATAATAAATAATAAAAATAATAACAAAAGTTATTCTAGATTATCTGACTGAGCTCAGTGTAATCACATGGGCTTTTAAAGTGAAAGACAGTATTGGAATTAAAAACAAGAGCTGTTAGTTTGCTGTCTCTGAAGATGGAAGAATGAGTCCATAAGCCAAGGAATATGTGCCACCTCTAAATGATGGATTAGGCAAGGAATCAAATTCTCTTCTGGAGCCTCCAGAAGGAACTCAACCCTATGAACACCTTGGTTTTAGTCCAGTGAGACTCATTTCAGACTTCTGACCTATAGACTTTCAGATAACAAATTATATTGGTTAAGCTACTAAACTCATGGCAACTTATTACAGCAGCAATAATAAACGAATATAGATCTGGACACTTTTCCACTCAGACATTTCAAAGTCCTGCTCTATTGAAACATTTGTGGCCATGCTATTTAATTTTCTCAATAATGTATTGTAAGGTCAAAAAATGTCAAAAGGTATTAACTTTTTTTGAGCCATTGCAGATGAATCAATTACTTATCAACTACATCTAGGATTTACACACACAGTTATTATCTATGAACTTTCAGTTAGCCTTGTTATTTATATCCAGACACTGAGAGCTAGTAATCCTTTTATTAAATAAAAACCATCATTTGAAGTGAAATTATATAGAATTTTAGACTGTATTAACTATTGAAACTTACTTACATTTCAGATGCTTATATTCCAGGTTTATCCTAAACACATTATACATCCCAGTTTATCTAATTATAACAACGATGTTTTAAGTGTATTTCTATCTCCTTTGCTTAAAAGAAGATCCTGCAGGCCGGGTGCTGTGGCTCATGCCTGTTATCCCAGCACTTTGGGAGGCTGAGGCCAGCAAATTATGATGTCAGGAGTTGGAGACCAGCCTGCCCAAAATGGTGAAACCTTGTCTCTACAAAAAATATGAAAATTAACTAGGTGTGGTGGTGGACGCCTGTAATCCCAGAGACTGGGGAGGCTGAGGTAGGAGAATCCCTTGAACCCAGGAGGCGAAGGTTGCGGTGAGCCAAGATAGAGTCACTGCACTCCAGCCCGGGCGAAAGAGTGGGATTGTCTAAAAAAAAAAAAAAATCCTGAGAACTTAACCAATGTTACTCAATTAAAAAACAGTGGTGTTAAGAATTAAAATACAGGCAGTCTGAATCCAGAGTCTGACTGACTCCCCAAAGCCTTACCAACTGTATTATCAAGCAATTACTGTGACAATATTTCAGCTCAATGGCATACAACAACAAACATGTATTTTTCTTGCTTATCAATCTGTCAGTTGGCTACCGTTTGACTAATCTCTGCTGGACTTACTTGATCTTAGCTAGACTCCAGGTACTCTTCATTCCAGGGACCAAAAGTTAGCTAGAGCATATTATTTTCATAGAAGGTGGGAGAAGCCGAAGTGACTGAGTCGAACAACACCCATTTTGAAATCTCTGTTTATATCACATCTGTTAATCTTTTATTTTCCAAGTTAGTGACTTGGTCAATGAGGTGGTCATATATACTATGCCTGCTCCACTGAGGTCTACTGTAAAGCCAAGTGGTGAAACAATGTGTGTGTATCATACATTATGGAGAGGTAGTGAAGGATTGAAAACAATTACTAAATTTATTATAAAGTCTCCCATTAATTTTATTTTTACTTCTGACATTTAACTGTTATTCTCTATGCTTCTTTTTTTAAAAAAAATAAGATTTCATTTTACTCACAAAGGAAGGAGTTTTAAGCTGAACACTTGAAAAATACGAATCTGAGGTTGCCTTTACTCAAGTCTCAAGGGAGTATAAAAGCTCAAAAGTGTTTTATTGTTAGACTCCTCACAGGAGCAATAGATTCTTCTATTACATATTTGCAATGAGGCAGAAGAAAGTATCCTTTATATTCATATCCCATACCAGTTTTTTAATAAAAGTTGACAGCTGTTAAAATGTACTTATTTATATTAAATTTCCTTACATACTGAGGATATATATATACATATCCTCATATGTATATATATATAAACTATATGCTATTCATTTTATACTTGGTTCTTTTAAATAATTAATTTTCACCATAACTGCTATTTTGAAAAACCAACACAGAAGAGAGTAAACTGTTTTTGGAAAGAACATTAGTTATACTAACAACCTAATTTTAGCCTGACCATTTGAAACTTAGCTCTTCTTGTAGCCATCACTAGTCATAGAAAAATAAAACAAAGGCCACACACGGTGGTTCACACCTGTAATCCCAGCACTTTGGTAGGCCGAGGCGGGCAGATCAGGAGGTCAAGAAATTGAAACAATCCTGGCCAACGTTGTGAAACCCAGTCTCCACTAAAAATACAACAATTAGCTGGTTGTGGTGGCACATGCCTGTAGTCCCAGCTACTTGGGAGACTGAGGCAGGAGAATCATTTGAACCTGGGAGGCAGAAGCTAGCAGTAGCTGAGATCTCACGACTGCAGTCCAGTCTGATGACAGAGCAAGACTCTGTCGCAAATAAATAAATAAATAAATAATTTGTAATGAAAACGTTTTGAGAATTTTTCTAGGTTGTATGTTAATAGAAATTTATTTTTTATTTACGTGTTTATAATTTATGTAATTTTTCCAAGTGTTTACATCAATTTATATGTCATTTTTCTCATAAAATGTTTTAAAAATCTAAATGCAATTAAATCATATGGTTAGCATTTCTTACATATTTTACCATATAAAATATAGCAAATAAATTTGCTGTTTAATTTTCCAGTCTTGCTTAATATTTCCTTAGATGTTAAATAGAATTTTGCCTCTTTTTGTAAAGTGGAAACACTTAGTGAAAAGTAGCTTTCCAACTCTGTTTCAATGTCTGTTATATCAAAGAGTGCTCAAGGGTAACCCCAACTAGAGGCAAAAAAATGTCTTTCAAATCATAACTTAGAAGCAGAAATGGAAAGATATAATTCTGAACGAGAAATAAATATTCATGCTAGAATGTTTTCTAGTGTATGCTTTCTAAGGATATTTTTAGTATGTGGTTACAAGAACAACATATGTTTCCATGAGAATGTATTGTAATAACTTTATTTAATTACAGAAAAGACTTTTCTTCCTACATGTTCATCAGAGACAGAAAGAATAGTAAGGTATCTGCTCAGTAAATGTTCATAATTGATTATTTGATTTAAATATGTATTTATATTAATATTTGAGGTCCTGCTAAGCATGCAGACTTTGAAGTCCCAGGAAAGTATCTGAGTGTTCTTTTAGTTGTCTTATATTGCAAATTAAGGGCAATACCCTCTATTTTTTATTTAGTTCACTGTCTGGGTTTCTCATAGGAACAGAGATATTAAATTTGACATCATATATGCAGAAACAAATGTGTTTCAGACAGTTAGGCCCTGAGCAAAAATAAAGTCCCCTAAGGAAAACATTCAGCATGACAATTTGAGAGCTCTGCTTCTTGTTTATCCTAAAAACTGAGAGACTTCCTTTTCCTAGTCATATTTAACTAGCATAGGTGTTATGATAGACATTCTTAAATACTCAATGGAGCAAGCTGTTCGAGTTTATTTCATCCAGTAATCCTTTCTTAGACACTAGAATTATGATAGGCAGAACTCTTTTGGTTTTACATGAAAGCTCTTAAAAATACCCTGTGTTGGCTGCTTCTATATATTATGAAAGCAAATGTCAACTTTTACAAATTGTAGTAGACAAGATATGTAGTGCTACAGTATTGTAAAGACTAAACATTAATTTTCCTAAGTGAATTTTAATTTTTATTCCAAAATAGCATTAGTGTTTGTAATAATCAAGACTTATAAATCATATAGGTGTGAATGTAATGGTAACAATAACGGGAGCAACATAAAATAATATTTAATATGCAGATAATCCTAGAAAATCTGACACAATTGGTCATGAAAATAATATTTAGTCTATTTAGGTTATTAACAAAATAAATTTAACCTAAATAAGATCGAAATTACAAAAGTTCAAAAGAGTTTGGAAACATATGTATATACACACACACACACACATTTTATAGTGATATCAGTCTCAATTCTGAGTATGTTGTGTAGGGTTAAATAAACAACACTTCAGGTAGACCCCTTCATAAGTTTTTGTTTGTTGTTTTTTTCTTACCAAGGAAAATGATGGCTCAGAGAAGTTAAAATAAGATTACCCAAGGTCAAAATTTATTGGTGTTGAAGTTGTTCTTAAACTGAGGCTGCCAGTCCTCTAAATTTTATATACTAGACAATGTTGCCTCTCATTAAAAAAGAACCCAAAAGTAGTATTTAAAATAATTTTCATCCTTGTCCAACATTTTGTCTATATTTAAAAAAAAAAGAGATAAAATGATAAGTACTGGTTTTTGTTTTATTTTTTAATTAGGAGAAAAGGCATATACATTTATTTAACATTTATACACGAGAGCCTTCAGAATGAAGACCCAAATTCTCAATGAGTTATAGAACCTTATCTAGCATCCTGAAGTCACAGAAATAATGGGTGGCTTAAATTATGGAAAAACAGGTTGTGAGAGTGGTGGACAAAATGAATTCTCTTGTAGGGCAATCGATTATTGCTATGAGGAATGACTGAGTCAGGAAACTGAGATTAACTTATAAATAATTGATATGATTAGGCTTTGTATTCCCACCCAAATCTCATTTTGAATTGTAATCCCATAATTCTCATCATCCCCATATTAAGGGAGAGACAAAATGGAAGTATTTGAATTACGGGGTTGGTTTCCCTCTGCTGTTCTCCTGATATTGAGTGAGTTCTCACGAGGTCTGATGGTTGTATAAGGGGCTCTTCCCCTCTTCACTCAACACTTCTCCTCCCTGCTGTCTTGTGAAGAGGGTGCCTTGCTTCCCCTTTGCTTTCTGCCATAATCGTAAGTTTCCTGAGGCCTCCCCAGTCATGCTGAACTGTGAGTCAATTGAACTTCTTTTCTTTATAAATTACCCAGTCTCTGACAGTTCTTTATAGCAGTGTGAAAATGGACTAATACAACAGTATTAAAAAAACAAAACAAAACAAAACCGGTACTTATCATATGATCTGTTTTTCTTTTTTTTTAAAATAAATATAGACAAAATGTTGGACAAGAATGAAAATTACTTTAAATACTAGTTTTGGTTTCTCTTTTAAAGAGAGGCTACATTGTGTAGTAGATAAAATTTAAAGAGCAGCCTCAGTTTAAGACCAAATTCAACATTTTTTTCTTTGGAATTTAAATGATCCTTGGAAACTCATAAAAAGATCCGCTTAGGTGTGGTCACATCTTGGTCTTCTTCTCTGCTATACATAATGAGATAACAAGAAGGGTAAATGAAAAATTATTCTCTTCAGTGGGTGTATTAGTCTGTTTCATGCTGCTGATAAGGACATACACAAGACTGGGCAATTTACAAAATAAACAGGTTTAATAGACTTACAGTTCCACATGGCTGGGGAGGCCTCACAATCATGGTGGGAGGCAAGGAGGCACAAGTCACATCTTATGTGGATGGCAGTAGGCAAAAAGAGAGAGCTTGTGCAGGTCAACTCCTCTTTATAAAACCATTAGATCTCGTGAGACTTGTTCACTATCAGGAGAACAGCATGGGAAAGACCTTCCTCCATGATTCAATCACCTCCCATCAGGTCCCTCCCACAACACATGGGAATTCAAGATGAGATTTGTGTGGGGACACAGCCAAACCATATCATTCTACCCCTGGCCCCTCCCAAATCTCATGTCCCACATTTCAAAACCTATCATGCCTTCCTAACAGTTCCCCAAAGTCTTAACTAATTTCAGGATTAACTCAAAAGTCCACAGTCCAATATCTCATCTGGGACAAGGCAAGTCCCTTCTACCTATGAGTCTCTAAAATAAAAAGTAAGTTAATTACTTCCTAGATACAGTGAGGTACAGGCATTGGGTAAATACAGCCTTTCCAAATGGGATAAATTGGCCAAAACAAAGGGGCTACAGGCTCCATGCAAGTCCAATATCAAGCAAGGCAGTCAAATCTTAAAGCTCCAAAATGATCTTCTTTTACTCTCACATCCAGGTCACACTGATGCAAGAGGTGGGTTCCCATGGTCGTGGGCAGCTCCACCTCTTGTCATTGCAGGGTATAACCTCCTGTGCTTTCATGGGCTGGCATTGAGTGCCTGTGGCTTTTCCAGGTGCACAATGCAAGCTGTCAGTGGATATACCATTCTGGGTTCTGGAGAATGGTGGCCCTCTTCTCACAGCTGCACTAGGCAGTGCCAATAGAGACTTTGTGTGGGGGCTCTGGCCCCCCATTTCCCTTCAGCACTGCCCTAGAAGAGGTTCTCCATGAGAGCCCTGCCCCTGCAGCAACCTTCTGCCTGGACATCCAGGCATTTCCATACATCCTCTGAAATCTAGGCAGAGTTTTCTAAACCTCAATTCTTGACTTCTGTGCATCCACAGGCTCAACAACATGTGAAAGCTGCCAAGGCGTGGGGCTTGCAGCCTCTGAAGTCATGGGCCAAGCTGTACTGTGGCCCTTTTAATTATGGCTGGAACAGCTGGGATGCAGGGCACCATGTCCCTAGGCTGCACACAGCACAGGGAACTTGGACACAGCCCACAAAACTATTTTTTCTTCCTAGGCCTCTAAGCCTGTGATGGGAGAGGCTGCTGTGAAAAACTCTGACAAACCTTAGAGACATTTTCCCCGTTGTCTTGGGGATTAACTTTCGGCTCCTTGTTATTTATGCAAAATTCTGTAGCACGCTTGAATTTCCCCTCAGAAAATGGGATTTTCTTTTCTATCGCATTGTCAGGCTACCAATTTTCTGAACTTTTATGCTCTGTTTCCCTTTTAAAACTGAATGCCTTTAACAGCACCCAAGTCACCTCTTGAATGTTTTGCTGCTTGGAAATTTCTTCTGCCAGATATCCTAAATCATCTCTCTCAAGTTTGAAGTTCCACAAATCTCTAGGGCAGGGGCAAAATGTCACCAGTCTCTTTTCTAAAACATAACTAGAGTCACCCCTGTTCCAGTTCCAATTAAGTTCCTCATCTTCATCTGAGACCACCTTGGCCTGGACTCTATTGTTCATATCACTATCAGCATTTTTGTCAAAGCCATTCAACAAATCTCTGGGAAGTTTCCTACATTTCCCTGTCCTCTTCTGAGCCTTCCAAATTGTTCCAGCCTCTAGTACCTAAGTTGCTTCCACATTTCCAGGTATCTTTTCAGCAGTGACCCTCTCCCAGTACCAATTTACTGTATTAGTCTGTTTTCACACTGCTGATAAAGACATGCCCAAGACTGGGCAATTTACAAAAGAAAGAGAAATGGACTCACCGTTCAACATGGCTAGGGAGGCCCCACATCCATGGCAGAAGGCAAGGAGGAGCAAATCACATCTTATGTGGATGGCAGGAAGCAAAATGAGAGAGCTTGTGCAGGGGAATTCCTCATTACAAAATCATCATATCTCTTGAGACTTGTTCACTATCATGAGAGCAGCAGGGGAAAGACCTGCCCCAGTGATTCAGTTACCTCCCACCAGGTCCTCCCACAAATTCAAGATGAGATTTAGGTGGAGACACAGCTAAACCATGTCAGTGGGTCTGGAACTTAGGTAGATAAAGGAACTTGGGCTTCTTTGGGAGAGATATTGTGTGTTGGAGGGGGATGATTAGAGACCTTGAGGGTTTTTTGGTTCAGCATTTCAAACACTGTATTTTGACATATTTGTTTCTGAGCCCCAACATTTCCCTGTTTGAAACTTCCCTAGAAGTTTCACACACTGAAAACTGAATTGGTGGCCGTGGAAGAGAAAAACTGAGTTAAAAGCTGACTGGAAAAGGATTCCAGTTAACCAACCTGGGAAAAGGCAAATTCCATTAAACAGCTGCATCTGATTTAGGAGACAGCATTGCAGATGAGCTTTAAAACAGAAAAAAAAGTTAGTATTGGGAACAATGTATAAACCAGTTTCTTTTGAGGCTGAAGGGCAGTAGTTTAAGGCTGGAGGAGTTGTAAGACTCAAATCGGCTTTAGGAGTTATAACAATTTTCCAAACTATAGGCTTTAAACACCTTTTCTGGTTTGGAACATGTGATAAGGAAAGAAGTAGTGTCTCCTTTTTTTTTTTTTTTCTTTTATTTCTTATCTGGTAAGGTTCTATAAGTAATATTGATGAATCAGACAAATATTGTTTCCTGATATCATTCATACTGGCAGAGTTAAATTAACAAGTTTGATTGTCCTATCAATAATAGAGCAACTAGGTCATCTATATTTATTTTTAAATTTTATATTGAACTTAAATTTTCCTTTAAGTTATTAATTTTTATAGAAACTTTTCATGAGTTTTAACATGCACAACTTGTTTAGCATCACAGGATAGCCCTAAATGAAAGAATATTGCTATGACATGCCAACCTCTGAAATGAAAATGGAAAATCCACATGTTGTTTCACAGAAATAATATTATATAAATAGAAAGATAAGACCTAAAAAGGAAAACTACTAGAATAAAACATATAAAAAAATTATTGAGATTAGTTTTGGCAAAAATTATTTTTGATATGACTCTAAAAGCACAGGGAACGAAGCAAAAATAAACAATTGGCATTGCATTAAACTAAAATCCTTCTGTACAGCGAATGAAATAATCAATAGAGTGAAGAGACAATCTCTGAAGAGCCTGGAAGAAAATATTTGCAAACCATACATCTGATAAGGAGTTATTAGCTACATATATATATGAAACTCAAACAACTTGATGGCAAGAAAAAAAAAATCCAACTTAAAACATGATCAAGGGACCTGAATAGACATTTACTAAAAGAAGGCATGTAAATGGTCAAAAGGTATATGAAAAATTGCTCAACATCACTAATTACAAAGGAAATGCCATTTTAAACCACAACAAGGTATCACCCCACAATGAATTAACTGAAAAGATAAAAAATAACAAGTTGCTGGTGAGAATCTAGAGAAAAGGGAAACCTTGTACAACGTTGGTGGGAAAGTAACTGGTACACTTATTATGGAAGATAATATGGAGGTTTCTTAAAAAATTAAAACTAGAACTACAATATGATCCAGCAATTTCACTTCTGAATATATCCAAAAAGAGTGAAATCAATATGTTGAAGGAATATTTTCATTTTCATTTTCATTGCAACATTATTCACTAGAGCCAAGATAGGTAATCAGCCCAGGTGCCCATAAATAGATGAACAGATAAAGAAAATGTTGTGTATCTGCACAATGGAATACGATTCAGCCTTAAGAAAGAAATTGTGACATTTGTGACAACATGGATGAACCTGGAGGACATTATGCTAAGTGAAAATAAGCCGGGTGCAGAATGACAAAAATGACATGATCTCACTTATATGTGGAATCTAAACATCTAAATTCGTAGAAGTAGAGATTACAATGGTGCTTAGCAGAGTTTGGCAGGGTGGGGAAGGATGAAAATATGTTGGTCAAAGGGTTTCAGATAGAGAGGAGGAATAAATTCTGCATATCCATCACACAGCATGATGACTATAATTAATAAAAATGTGAAATTGAAAATCACTATTAATGAAAGTGTGAAATTGAAAATTGCTAACAGGCTAGATTTTATTTTACTTACTTATTTATTTATTAATTTATTTATTTATTTATTTATTTATTTATTTATTTTGAGACGGAATCTCACTCTTTTGTCCAGGTTGGATTGCAGTGGCACCATCTCAGCTCAATGCATCCTCCATCTCCCAGGTTCAAGAAATTCTCCTGCCTCAGCCTCCCAAGTAGCTGGGATTACAGGTGTGTGCCAATACATCCAGCTAATTTTTGTATTTTTAGTAGAGATGAGGTTTCACCACACTGGCTAGGCTGGTCTCATACTCCTGACCTCAGGTGATCCATCCACGTTGGCCTCCCAAAGCACTGGAAGTACAGACGTGAGCTAACAGACCAGATTTTAAGTACTATCACCACACACAAAAAAAGGGTAAGCATGTTGGGCAATGGATATGTTAATTAGTTTAATTCAATCATTTCACAAGGTACTGCTATATCAAAACATCATATTGTGCCCCATAAACATATACAATAAAAAAGTAAACATGAATAAATATAAAACTTCTTTATAAAGAAAAAACAAAAAGAAATAAGCATCCTACATTGTTGTTATCCACAAGCAGACTCTTTTTATGTTAAAGTTATGATATAGTAAAAAAAAAAAAAACTGTGAAAATTATAAATCAATGACCTTGAGTTATTATGTTTTTTCAGGATACTTTTAGCTGATATAGAACAATTGGAAAGTATAGTCTTTCAAGTTTGTTTTACCAAGTTTACTTTAAACTCTAGGATTCACCTTAGTAGCTCTCACTATTATGTGAGTTGGAATGATTTGCCAGTGATTGATGTGGATCCTCACTGAGTGTCCTGCTGTCAAAGTCTCTTGAAGAAGACCATTCAAAATAGCTGCCTAAACTACAGAAACACTGCCTGTAAAAGATTCCACATATTGATTGTTGAAACTCTGAAGAATTGGATTCATCACATCAGTTTTGTTCTTGAAATGCTTGTCTGCTATAGATTTTTATTTAGAATCCACGAGACCTGTCTTTAAAAAGTAACAAACCGGCAACAGATGGATCAATGAGCAACTTTATTTTTATTGAAATATTTAATTTGAAAGTGCTTGCCTTATTTATTTATTACTTCTTGGTTTTTGGTATGGCATTTGAAAGTTAGTTTCATTTATATAACTCACCTATCTACATTGTTTCCATTTTGTGTAAGATATTTGCAAGTAATTGAACATGCCTTATGTTCTTGCCATCTAAGTTGCTTAAGGACAGCACTGATGGGGGAAGATGCAATTACAGCTGTATGAGAATCAGGTCAGGGAAGACCAAGGAAAATACAGAAAGCAACCCTGTAAGAAATATACAGTTTGCATTTAAGACTTTCTACTTCCCACCCTAACTTCATACCACCAAGGCAAATCTGACATCTTTAAGTAGCTCTGAGACTCCAAATTTTCAATAAGAACTGCTCATAACTTTCTTTTAAATGTGTTAACCTTGTTTCTTCAACACTGATGGTGTCAAAGATAGCTTATCATACAAAAGTAGTTTAAAAATATAAATTTAGTTCTGAATAACTGTTTTTCAAAAGGATTATCACTGGTTTTCTTTTCCTAGGTGTCTTCAACATGACATTTTTAAAAGTTTTAGTACTGCTCATATGAAGCAACGCATCCATGTAAACAATTTTTTGACTGGGGTAAGGTACCACTCCTCAATCTATGTGTGACACTTAATCCTTTCTGCCTAATTCTTCATAAACTAACATGCATTTCATAGTTCAGTTGAAATTCAAGACTTCAGTGATTTACAAGGTGATGCAATGTGGACTTTTAGATCTATCTACTGAAAACTTCTGCTAACACCATCACCATTATATTTGACAACATATTTTCTGAAATAACAATTCTTTGCTCATGAAAAAAAGAGGAGCATACATTTGGATAATGGAAAGAAAAAATGATCAGGCAATTTATGTAACTAAATTATAAAGCTAAACTTTATAACTAAATAAGTAACCATCTAACAATATAAAAAAGTAGGGTGTATTAATTTATTCAACCATTTATTTAATACACATGTATTAGCACTTACTTAGTTCTAGGCACATTTCTTAGCGATGAAGATACAGTGCACAGCAAGATTAAATCATGCCAGATCCCAGACATTTAAATAACTGCGTGTTGGGAGAAAAGAGACAATAAACAAAGAATTATACGAATTCTGGTGAAAGGTGCTATACAGGGAACATAAACGAAGTTATATAGATTGACTTTTTGGATAAATATCTTGTGTAAACCTATCTTAGGAAGGGACACATGTGAACAGAATTAACCTATGAAAGTGGACCAAATATGTAAAGAGTTCACTATAAAGGATTCTAGATAGATGACGGAGCACGTAAAAATGACAGGGACAATGTGTCTGATACCAGCAGGAGGCAACTGATTTTGAAGAGTGAAGAGAGGCTGGCAGGACCCAGAGCATTCAGGGCATTTATAAACTGTACGTGTGGATGTGCATATGTATGTGTTTCTGTGTGTAGAGTTTTTTTTTGTTTTTTTTTTGTTTGTTTGTTTTTTTGTTTTTTTTTTAGATGGAGTTTCGCTCTTGTTGCCCAGGCTGGAGTGCAATGGCACGATATTGGCTCGCTACAACCTCCGCCTCCCAGGTTAAAGCAATTCTCCTGCCTCAGCCTCCTGAGTAGCTGGGATTACAGGCATGTGCCACCACACTAGGCTAATTTTGCATTTTTAGTAGAGACTGAGTTTCTCCATATTAGTTAGGCTGGTCTTGAACCCCTGACCTCAGGTGATCCACCCGCCTCAGCCTCCCAAAATGCTGGGATTACAGGCCTGAGCCACCACGCCTGACTGAGAACTTTTGTTACATTATTTTTGTAATTAATAGTTTCATTAAAATCCAACAAATATTTATAATATTAATGTTAATACCATGTTCAAGTTACTTACCATTTCCTCTACATCAATGGTATACTGTACGAAGGTGAGATTTTTTTCCTCCCGAAATAATGAAAATGAACATTTATTTAGTGTATACCAGTTGCTAGTGTTCTAAATTGTTTTACATGTTTTATTTAACTTACTGCTCATGAAAACTCTGATATAGCCATTATCATTACTCATTTTATGCATATGAAAAAATACACAGAAGAGTTCAGCAACTCACCTAGTTACCACTGGAAGTACCAAAGACGGAATGTGAACCCGGAACCCAGACTGGCTCCAATGTTTCTACTTACTCTCCTTTTTCTTCTGTTTCTTCCTCTTTCCCCATTTTTTTTGTAAATATGCATAAAAAAGAATGCATAAAATGCCTAGAAATATTTTGAGACCTAGTAATAAAATAAATACCCATAGCAGCCAACAACCTTGATTGCAATATTACTATTACAATCAAGTTTTTCATTGTCTGTGCTCTTCCTCTTGAGAAAGAAAATCACTATCCAGAAATTCATTTACCATCTATTATTTCATAGTGTTAGAGTATATGTATGTATCTTTACTAACTTCAAAATTTTATACAGTTGATCATTATTTCAATGTAATTATGCATACTGACTTTGTGACTTGAGTTTTTCATTAAATAACTCCTTTAAAGTTCATATATGTTGATGAATATGATGGCAGTTCATTACTTTTAACTGCTGAATATTTCATTGTATGAATTTGTGAAAACCAAATTGTACATTCAAATACTAATAGACATTTCATCTTTTCTAGTGTTTTATTTCTAGAAATAAAGCTATTATGTGCATTCTTATACATATCTACTACAGATGTGTAAGAATATTTCTAGGAATAAAATTGCATATATTGAACTTCACCGGGTAATCCATAATTGTTTTCAAAAGTGTTTGTTTCCATTTATATTCCACTAAGAGTATTGTTCTAGCCATTATTAATGCTTGATGTTTCTCCAAGTGATTAGTTCTGGGTGCTTATTGTTTTGTTTTTCAACCTGGTAAGTATGAAATGGTATTTAATTGCATATTTAGTTTCTATTTTTCATATTAATAATGAAGCTGAAATTTCATAAAATCTTTATCAGCTAGTTTTATTTTTTCTTCTGTAAAATATTTGAACATTATTTTACCCAAGTATTTTGCTGTAGTGCTTGTGTTTCTTATTAGTAGATAGGCACATTTACATATTCTGAACACTAAAACATTTCTGGCTGTATGTGAAGCAAATGTTTCCTGCCAGTTTTTCCCTTTCTGTTTATCCTTTATATTATTATTTTTAGTTGTATAAAGATGTTCTTGATTTAAATGTAGTCAAATTTATTAGCGTTTATTTTTATTATTTGAACATTATGTTTTCTTAAGACATTTTTAGAGAAGTTTTAGGTTCAGAGTAAAAGGGCAAGGTATGGAGATTTTCCCTATGCCCTTTAGCTTATCATTATCAACGTGCCCCACCAGAGTGGTACGTTCTTACAATTATGAGCCTACACTAACATATCATAATTAACCAAAGCCCATAGTTACATTAGGATTCACTCTTGATGTTGTACATTCCATGAGTTTGGACATATGTAAAAATGTCCATTTTACATTAGTCTAATGTAAAATCCAACATTAAACTACAAAGCAGAGCACTTTCACTGCCCTATAAATCCTCTGTGCTCTGCCTATTCAGCATTCTCTCCTCCCTAACCCCTTGGAATGACTGATCTTTTTCCTCTCTGCATGGTTTTGGCTTTGTCGTAATGCCATGTAGTGGCAATCATATAGCATGTAGTCTTTTCAGATTAGCTTATCTTGGTAATATGCATTTATGATTCTTCCATGATTTTTGTGGTTTGATATCTTCATTATAGTGCTGAAAAATATTTTATTTTTTGATGCACCACGGTTTGTTTATTCATTCACCTACAGAAGGAATCTTAGTTGCTTCCAAGCTTTGATCATTATAAATAAAGATGATATAAACATCTGTGTGTGGATTTTTCTGTGGACGTAACTTTTTAACTTCTGTAGGTAAAAATCAAGCAGTGTGATTGCTGGGATATATTGCCAGAGTGTGTTTCCTTTGTAAGAAATTGACAAACAGTCTTCCAAAGGGGCTATATCGTTTTGAATTTCCTCCAGCAGTGAATGAGAGTTTCTTCACATCCTTGACAGCATTTGGTGTTATTAATGTTTCAGATTTTGGCCATTCTAATAGGCATGTAGTCATATCCAATTGGGTTAATTTGTATTTTCCTGATGATATATAATGTGGGGCATCTTTTCATATGCTTATTTGTCATCTGTATATCCTTAGTTGTCTGTTAAGGTCTTTGGCACATTTAAAATAAATAGATTATTTGTTTTCTTATTGATGAGTTTCAAGAGTTCCTTATATAATTTTTAAAAGTCTTTATTATATATGTCTTTTGCAAATATTTCCTCCCATTCTATTATTTTTTATTCTCCTAACAGTATCTTTCACTGGATGTATTTTTAACTTTAATGAAATCCAACCTATTAACTTTTTCTTTTAATGGATTATGTTTTTGATGTTATATCTCAACTTTCATCACTAAACCCAGGGAAGATTATCTACATTTTCTACTCTGTTATATTCTAGGAGATTTGTAGTTTTTTGTTTTACATTTAACTTAAATGACGCATTTAAGTTAATTTTTTGAAAGGTTTAAGGTCTATTTCTAGATTCCTTTTTTGCATGTGGATATCTTCTTTTTCCAGACCATTTGTTGGGGGTGGGGGGTGGGCGGGAAGAAAACCTCTCCTTTTTCTACTGAATTGCATTTGCCCCACTGCCAAAGATCAATTGACTATACTTCTGTGGGTCTATTTCTGGGCTCTATTCAACTTCATTAATTGATCTAGAGCTACTCAAATTTTCTTTGTGCGAGATCTGGCAAATTTTGTCTTTCAAGAAATTGATCAATTTTATCTTGGTTTTCATGTTTGTGGATATAGAATTATTCATAGTATTCTTTGACTTTCCTTTTAAAGCCCATAGAATCTGTAGTGATGTCTTCTTTTGATTTCCAGTAATAGTAATTTATGTCCTCTCTTTTTATTAAATTACCTTCAATTAAGGTTTACCAATTCTATTGATCTTTTCAAATAAGCGGTTTCTACTTTTATTGAATTTTTCTACTGCTTTCTTATTTTCAATTTCATTGACTTCTGCCCTAATTCTATTTCTTTTTTCTGCTTACTTTGAAATTAACTTTTTTCTTCTAGTTTTCTCAGAGGAAACTTGTTTCTTATTTTCTAATATATTTATTCAATGCTACAAATTTTCCTTTAAGTATTGTCTTTTGCTGCATCCCCCAAATCTTGATGTTATGTTTTCATTTTTATTTAGTTCAATTTTTTTTATATTTTCTTTGATATTTCTTCTTTGGCTTGTGTTACTAAAAAGTGTGTTGCGTAATTGCTACATATTTTGTGATTTTTCTGTTATCCTTCTAACACTGATTTCTGGTTTAATTCCATCACGGTCTTAGAGCAGACACTGAATGATTTCTATCTTTTAAATTTGTTAAGGTTTGTTTTATGGTCCAGAATGTGGAATACGTTGGTGAACATTCTTTGTGAGCTTGAGAAGAATGTGTATAATATTGTCCAATGAAGTAGCCAATTGATGTCAATTATATCCAGTTGTATGATGGCAGGTTGAATTCAGCTATGTCCATTCTAATTTTCTTCCTGCTAATTTTGTTCATTTCTGATAGTGGGGTGTTGAAATCTGCAATATGATAGGGTGTTTATCTATTTCTCTTTGAAGTTTTATCAGTTTAATGTTCTGCTTTTACACACATACATATTAAGGATTATTTTGCCTTCTTGGAGAATTGATTTTTTTTATCATTATTTAATGCCCTTCTATATCTGTGATATATATTTTTTTGCTTTAAACTATGTTCTGTCTGAAATTAATATAGCCACTCCTGTTTCCTTTCCATTAGTATTATTATGGTATATGTTTCTCCATCCATTTAATTTTAATGTATAAGTGTCATTACATTTTGAATGGTTTTTTAGCAGCAGTGAATCAAATGGGTCTGCAGCAAACTCTATTCTTGCCTCCTCAGAGAAAAGAATTCAGCTGCGATGTAGAAGGCAGAGTAAGAAACTAAGGTGATGTTTAGAGCAGAAGTGAAGTTTATTAAAATGTTTTAAAGCCGGAACAATAGGAAGCAAAGTAGACTTGGAACAAGGCCAAGTGGGCAACTTGACAAATGCAAATGCCCCATCCAACCTTTGACTTGGGGTTTTAAACATTGGCACTGTTCCAGGGTTTGCATTTCTTTTCCCCTGATTCTTCTCTTGGAGCAGGCTATCTGTATGCATAGCCGCCTGACAGCACTAGGAAAAGGTTGCATGCCCAGTGTGCTTACCAAAGTTGTGCGCATGCTCACTTGAAGCATTTTTTTTTTTTTTTTTGTCTCTTAACAATTGAGCATCCCTGGAGGAGGGTTATACACCAGTTAAACTCTGCTAGTGTGCCTCTTAGTGTGCATGCTTGAACCTGCTCGCCTAACTCCTGAGATCTTATCAGGAAGCTGATTATCAACTTCAGGTGTTTTCTTCTCCTCTTTTTTTTTTTTTTTTTTTTTTTTTTTTTCTTTGAGACGGAGTCTCACTGTGTCGCCCAGGCTGGAGTGCACTGGCATGATCTCAGATCACCGCAACCTCCGCCTCCCGGGTTCAAGTGATTCTTTTGTCTCAGCCTCCCGAGTAGCTGGGACGGCAGGCACACGCAACCCTGCCCAACTAATTTTTTTTGGTGTTTTTAGTAGAAATGGGGTTTCTCCATATTGGCCAGGCTGGTCTCTAGCTCCTGAACTTGTGATCTGCCTGACTCGGCCTCCCTCCCAAAGTGCTGGTATTACAGGCAAAAAAATGTGTTATATTATTTGTGCAATGAATAGTTTTATTAAAATCCAACAAATATTATATTAATGTTAATATCATGTCTAAGTTTCATCACAAAAATGCAAATTAACACAGTTAGATACCACTACATGCCTATTAGAATGGCCAAAATCTGAAATGTTAATAACACCAAATGCTGGTAAAGATGTGAAGAAACTCTCATTCATTGCTGGAGGAAATTCAAAACGAGATAGCCCCTTTGGAAGACTGTTTGTCAATTTCTTAAAAAAGGAAATATCCTCTGACAATATGATCCAGCAATCACACTGATTGATTTTTACCTAAAGAAGTTAAAAGGTTATGTTCACATAAAAAATCCACACACAGATGTTTATATCATCTTTATTTATAATGATCAAAGCTTGGAAGCAACTAAGATTCCTTCTGTAGGTGAATGAATAAACAGTGATGCATCAAACAATAAAATATTATTCAGCACTAAAATGATGTAAGATATCAAAGCACCAAAAGACATGGAAGAATCATAAATGCATATTACCAAGATAAGCTAATCTGAAAAGACTACATGCTGTATGATTCCCACTACATGGCATTACGGCAAAGCCACAGCCATGGAGAGAGGAAAAAGATCAGTCGTTCCAAGGGGTTAGGGAGGAGAGAATGCTGAATAGGCAGAGCACAGAGGATTTATAGGGCAGTGAAAGTGCTCTGTTTGGTAGTATAATGTTGGATACCAGCCATTTTACATATGTCCAGACTCAAAGATTGTACAACATCAACGGCGAATCCAAATGTAACTATGGGCTTTGGGTACTTATGATGTATTCGTGTAGGCTCCTAATTGTAAGAATTAGGTGCCTACACGTTGGTGGGGCACGTTGATAATGATAAGCCCACGGGTGTAGGGGAAATCTCTATACTTTGTCCTTTTGCTCTGAACCTAAAATTTCTCTAAAAATGTAATAAGGAAACATAATGTTCAAATTATAAAAATAAATGCTGATAAATTTGACTATATTTAAATCAAGAACATCATTATACAAGTAAACATAACAACATAAAGGATAAACAGAAAGGGAAAAACTGGCAGGAAACCTTTGCTTCACATACAGCCAGAAATGTTTTAGTGTTCAGAATATGTAAATGTGCCTATCTATCAGTAAGGGACAAAAGCACTACAACAAAACACTGGGGTAAAATCATGTTCAAATATTTCACAGAAGAAAAAATAAAACTAGCTGATAAAGATTTTATGAAATCTCAGCATCATTATTAATATGAAAAATAGAAACTAAATACACAATTGAGTACCATTTCATACTTACCAGATTGAAAAACAAAACAATAAGCACCCAAAACTAGTAACTTGGAGAAACACCAAGCATTAATAATGACTAGAACAATACTCTCATTGGAATATAAATGGAGACAAACACTTTTGAAAACAATTATGGATTACCCTGTGAAGTTCAATATATGCAATTTCATTCCTAGAAATATTCTTACACATCTGTACCAGTAGGTATGTGTAAGAATGCACATAATAGCTTTATTTCTAGAAAGAAAATACCACAAAAAATCAAATATCTATTGATATTTGAAGTCGGTAATAAATGACATTGCTGGTTTACTTATTTATGATACTATGCTTTTTAATCGTTTTCTTTAATTTCCCTCTCCCTCTCCCTCTACCTCTCCTTCTCCTTCTTCTGAGAGTCTTGCTCTCTTGCCCAGGCTGCAGTATCTCAGCTCACTGCAACCTCTGCCTCCTGGGTTCAAATGATTCTCCTGTCTCAGCCTCTTGTGTGCCACGACCCCTAGCTAATTTTTTTTTCCTTTTTGTATTTTTAGTAAAGACCGGGTTTCACCATATTGGCCAGGCTGGTCTTGAACTCCTGACCTCATGATCCACCTGCCTCAGCCTCACAAAGTGCTGTGATTACAGGCGTGAACCATTGCACCTGTCCACTTCAGGTGTTTTCTATGGATTAGGAGACTGCCTTTTCCTGTCTGGCTGTGAAAAAATATTATTGTACAGAGACAGAGTTCTGGTGGTGTTCTTCTGCCCTGCTCATGTCTGTCTTGCTACCTACTCTAATAGATTTCTAGTAGATAATATATAGTTGGGTCTTGTATTTTAATCCACTCTGACAATCTCTATCTCTAAATTGGTGCACTTATATCACTGATGCTCAAAGTGATTATTGAGCTGGGCATGGTGGCTCATGCATATAATTCCAAAATTTTGTGAGGCTGAGGCGGTAGGACTGCTTGAGCCCAGGAGTTCAATACTAACCTGGGCAACGTGTGAGACCCCATCTCTACAAAAATTTAATTTAAAAAATTAGCCAGGTATGGTGGTGTGCACTTGTGGTCCTAACTCTCAGGAAGTTTAGGCAGGAAGAGCGATTGAGCCCAGGAGTTCAAAGGGCTGAAGTGAGCCATGACTGCACCACTGCACCCCAACCTGGGCAACAGAACAAGACCCTGTCTCAAAAACAAATAATAAAAAAAAAAAGAAAATGATTGTTGACATACATGGATTAATATCCACATTATCTAACATATTATTTACTATTTTCTATTTATTTTTTTCTTTCTTTTCTTTTCTCTCTTTTTTTTTTGTTGTTTGTTTGTTTTGAGACAGGATCTTGCTCTGTTGTCCAGGCTAGAGTGCAGTGTGATCATAGCTCACTACAGCT
The DNA here is from genome assembly GCF_007565055.1 of Rhinopithecus roxellana. Taxonomy (NCBI): domain Eukaryota; kingdom Metazoa; phylum Chordata; class Mammalia; order Primates; family Cercopithecidae; genus Rhinopithecus; species Rhinopithecus roxellana. Next base: position 91,485,643 of record NC_044550.1, on the reverse strand, counting down.
TCTAACTCCTGGGTTCAATCAATCCTCCTGCCTCAGCCTCTCAAGTAGTTAGGACTACAGTGTGCACCACCATACCCAGCTAATAATTTTTCATTTTGTAAATGGTTGCCCTATAGATTGTAGTATACATTTATAATTAATCCAAGACACTTTCAAATAACCATATACCACTTCATGAATAATTTGAATAACATAATAACAGAATCATCTTAGATTTAATGACAAGAAATTCCCTCAATTTTTGTTTGTCTGAGATAGTTTTCATTTCTCCTTCAGTTTTTGAAAGATAATTTCAAAGGATATATAATTCTAGATTGATGGTTTTTATTTTTTCACTCAATGCTTTACATATTTCACTCCACTCTTACTGCTTGCATAGTTTCTAAGAAGAAGTTGTATGTAATTATTATCTTTGGCTCTCTATAGAAAAGGTGTTTTTATTCTCTGGCTTCCTTTAATTTTTCTTCATCATTAATTTTATATAGTTTGAAATAATATGTCTTGGTGTAGCTTATACTAGCGTTTATTCTTCTTAGTGTTCTCTGAGCTTCCTGGATCTGTGTTGTGCTAACATTAATGTGGTGAAATTTATAGTCATTATTGTTTCAAATATTTCTTGTGTTCCTTTTTCTTGCTCTTCTTCTGGTGTTCACACTGTGTGTATGTTACATCTTTTGTAGTTGTTTCTTGGATATTGTGTTTTTCTTTCTCAGTTTGTTCTTTTTACTTTTCATCTTTGAAATTTCTGTTCATAAGTTCTCAAAGTTAAAGAATCTTTACTTGGCTAATGCTCAGTCTACTAGTAAGTCCATCAAAGGCATTCTTTATTTCTATTACAGTGTTTTTGATCTCTAGCATTTCTTTTTGAATTTTTGTAGGATTTCCACCCTGATTATATTGCTTATCTGTTCTCTCATGCTATCTACTATATCCTTTATAGATAGTCTTAGCATATCAATTATAGTTGTTTTAAATTTCCAGTATCATAACTTCAACATCTCTATCATATCTGGTCATGCTTGCTCTGTCTCTTTAATTATTTTTCCTTTTGGCATGTCTTGTAATTTTTTCTTGGTAGCCAGACATGCTGTACCACATGAAAGGAAGTAATACAAATAGGCCTTTAGTAATGTGGTGGTAAGGTGTGGGGTAGGGAAAGAATTTTATAGTCCTATGATTAGGTCTCACTGAGGCTTTTAGTGAGTCTATGCCTCTGGACTGTGATCTACACAAACGTTTCTGCTTTTTTCTCTCTCCCTGTAGGTGGGCCAGTATAGCTAGAATGGCTGGAGTTGGGTATTTCTCACACGCAGAAAGTTACAACTGAACGGAGTCAGGCATTTTCCCTCTAGAGGTCAGTTAATCTCTCATAATATCCCAGCAGATTAAACTCTGTTTAACTTGTTTCACCTGAGGGCAAGTCTTGTTAGGAATAATATAGTGCTCTTGAGTATTTCTGGCCGGGCTTGGTGGTTCACACCTGTAATCCCAGCACTTTAGGAGGCTGAGATGGGTGGATCACTTGAGGTCAGGAGTTTGAGACCAGCATAGCCAACATGGTGAAACTCTGTCTTTTCTAAAAATAACAAACAAAAAAACAAACAAAATAGCCTGGTGTGGTGGCAGTTGTGAGCACTGGGGTAGCAGGTGATAGAGACTAGTGATAAAAATTGTATTTAGGGAGCATATGTGCCTAGTCTGAGGTCTTGAAAGTGAAATAAAATAATGAAGCCCATGGAGGGCATGACTGAGCGAGGAGGACAAAAAACTTCTGTTTCCTAGTACAAATTATCAGAATACAAAATCCTTATTTATAGAATGAGTGGCAGTATCCACATATGAATTTCAATTTCTTGCTTACTATTTAATTCTTTAGATTTCTATCATGCTGAATTGATCTCAGAATGTTTCTCACATAGATCCAGAGAACTTTCAGCCATAATTGAAATAAGTTAACATAAAATAATTATACTAAAAGTAATCACATATATATGCTTAAATATTTATAGTTATGTATATAGTATGAATTAACTCAGGAAAATACAAAATATGTGATTTTTATAGAACTAAAAAAAATTATAACACAATTTATAAACATGAAGAGATTATCCCTATATTCAAGAATGATTGTTAAGGAGTTGTTGATTTTATAGTTAGTAATCTATTGCTTGAAAATTTTAGAATTAAAAGATAGAAATACATGAACCATATGCATTAGTTTACTATACTAGACTTTAGATTTGATAGTTATTTGAGTTTATTTTGAATAATTAAAAAAACTATAGATTTGGACATGACTATTCTAGCTTTTGAAATTGTGAAACTGTGGTACTAGAAATATTATTATCTATACACTGAACTAAAATGCTGTGTATAATCACACTGTGGTATCTACAGTTCAAACTTTCCTCTCTGTTCAGCCTCTTCAACATCATTTACATTCAAAATGTAGTGAAGATGCATGTTATAGTAACCTTCAATTCAGTAAAACTCAATTCAAACTGTAGACTGTTTGTTCTATTAATTATCATTGACCTTATCTATTTGCTAATGTGCTCTTTTAATCTTACCAATGTCCTGTAATACAAAATTTGTAATTTACACATCTGTGAGAGTTTCACACAGTCATATATTTATTTGATCCAAGAAATCTCAGTTCAAATAAATACAATCAGATAGTCAAACAAGATAACCAAGTAAGCTATAGGGGGTCAAGTTCTCTCAAAAAGAAAAAAACTCAAAGAAGATCTGACTAACAAAAAGAAAATGGTCATGTTTATTTCACGAGAAATTATAATTCTAATGGGAGTACCTTATCTCAAATGAGTAGAACAGAATTTACCAGAGTGTCACTTCTACTCATTGTATAATGAACTGAAATTACAATATACAAATCTAAATGTAACAAGCCTTTATTCTGGAGTGAGAATAAGCGGTCAGATTGAAATACAAAGAGCATTCCATTTGAAGAAAACCAGCGTCTGAGGAGGGGTTTCAGTAATGTAATGTAAGACCTTCCTGAAAAAATGCAGAACTGTGTATTAATGATGAAATAAGAAGAGTTTGGATAGAAGCTCTATCATGAAATATCATAATTATTTTATTTTGAACTCAATAGGTAAGAGTGGGTAAATACTGACTGTATTTTTTAACAGGATAGGCATGTAAACAGAGCTAGAATTTGGAATTATTTACTGGATCAAAAGGAACAGTTGTTATTATACAGACCTGAAAATATATTTTAAAAGGGCAGACACATAATAAAGAACTGACCTGAACAAAAGTTGTTTACCATTTGACCCAGCCATCCCATTCCTGGGGATATATCCAAAGGATTATAAGTCATGCTGATATAAAGACACATGCACACATATGTTTAGTGCAGCATTATTCACAATAGCAAAGACTTGGAATCAACTCAAATGTCCATCAGTGACAGACTGGATTAAGAAAATGTGGTACATATACACCATGGAATACTATGCAACCATAAAACAGGATGAGTTCGTGTCCTTTGTAGGGACATGGATGCAACTGGAAACCATCATTCTCAGCAAACTATTGCAAGAACAGAAAACCAAATACAGCATGTTATCACTCACAGGTGGGAAATTGAACAATGAGATCATTTGGACACAGGAAGGGGAACATCACACACTGGGTCCTATTGTGGGGAGGGGGTAGTGGGGAGGGATAGCATTAGGAGATATACATAATGTAAATGACGAGTTAATGGGTGCAGCACACCAACATGGCACATGTATACATATGTAACAAACCTGCACATTGTGCACATGTACCCTAGAACTTAAAGTATAATAAAAAAATTCAAAAAAGAAAAACGAACAAGAAAAGGGATATAAATGAAGGAATAATTTAAATGAATGTTCACAGAAAAATATACACATACAGGAAAGAGGGTGATGTTTATTTAGCAACTACTATATGCTTATTGTTTTACTAATAACATTATATACTTTATCATATCAAATTTTCATAAAAAATCATCTTGCTAGATATTATGTCCATTTTAAATATTAAGAAATTGAGATAGAATACATATATGGGTACCAAGTTGACAAGAAGTAGACTCTGATACTTGGTTTAGTGTGTCAGTTTGGCTAAGCCATAGTGCCCAGAGATTTGATCAAACACTAACATGTGTTGCTGTTAAGGTATTTTGTAGACGTCGTTAACATCTACAGTAAGGTGACTTTCAGTAAAAAATATTCTCTATAATGTAGATAAGCCTCATCCAATCAGTTGAAAGCACTAAAGAACAAAATTGGGGATTTTTAAAGAACAAATTCTTCCTGTAACACAGCTCTTGTTACAGAATTTTCAGCCACCTGGTCTGCATGTATATTTCTGATTCACCCACTTCCAAAACTATATAAACCAATTCATTGTAATAAATCTTTTCACATACACACACGCACAAAGACACACACACATTTTGTTTTTTTTTTTAAACTGGTTCTATATCTTTGAATAACCAGATAACCCTGACTTATACAATGACTTTCTAGCCAGGAAAATTAAGAAAGAAAAAATAAAAGACATTCACATTCAAAATAAAGTTAACCCTATCTCTGCTTGTGGATAACATGGTGCTGTATAGAGAAAATTCTAAGGAGTCCACTAAAAGAATTAGAATTAATAAACAAATTCAGCAAGATAGGAGAATACAGGATCAATATACAAAAATCAATGATATTTCCATGCACTTGCAATGAATAATCCAAAAAGGAAATTAAGAAAAAAATTAATTTAAAGTAACATCGAATGGAATAAAACCCTTAGGTTTAAATTTAACAAAAGAAGTGCAATGCTTATTCTTTGAAAACTAAAACACCTTGAAAAAAATAAAGGAGTTCTAAATAAATGGAATAAAATTTCATATTTTTGTATCAGAGGACTTAATATGACAAACATAGTGATACTAGCAAATTGATGAAGTCTGACAGTCTCAGCTGATTTCATTATCTTTGCATTATAATATCAATTTTCTATATGATAAAATCTGCTTTATAAAATAAAGTCTATTTTTAAAAGTATACCTCTTTTAAAATAGTATTTTTATGTGGCTACTAGAATTTAAAATCCATATGTAGCTCACATTACATTGGATCAAAAAATAGATTAAGAACAAGATGAGAGACCTAAACATTTGTGGTTTTCTGCATCAGATGTGAACTTGAGAGTCCTGTGGTTTAGGTTAAGCCAGGGGATGAGTGATAGCCTATACTGTGAGTAACTGATTAACCGGAAAGAATCTGGCAAACAATTTTTTAAAAATATTTTTTGCTTACATTGCTTAAGCTTTCCAAAGTTAGGAAGGAAAAACAAACAAAAGTATTGATGATGGATTCTAAAATATGCAAGAGTCCACATTTTGGAATTTACTTCAGGAATAATTTAATTACTTAATATAGTATAATCTCTTTTTTTAAATAATTGTGTGATTAAAATGTATTGTCCAATAACCAATTCTGTGCAAATATTAGACATACTAGAAATTAGAATGTTATTTATTTTAGGATTCACTGTTAATATCTGGTTACCTAGTAAATTAAAAGAAATCCACAGACAAAAAATCCCTTGAGGTTAGCAATTTTCGGGATTCTAATTTAGAATTTATTTTCTGTCAGTAAATTACTAATCAGTTCTAACTTATGAAGGACAGATATATGACAATATATTTTTTATGTCAGATGATTTTTGGTTCACATGCTGAACAACTTGAGATAGTTTGCGCTGTGTGGTATCTTCCCTTTAAAGGATTTAATTTCCTTATATTTGTGGTCCAAGAGCTTTAGAGGCCAGACATATTCATCATAACACTTTTATTATGTATATATTTTATTCATCCATTCTGCAAACATGAGTGGGTAAAAATTCATGGTGTTTGGTAAATGATTTATCTGCTTAATTTTGACAACAAATGAGACTCATTAATGCTAATGAGTCTGGTAGTATGACCCTTGAATTCTGAATAGAACTTCCTCTCATTTATTACAGAAGCTTGCTTCTTTTTTTTCTTTTGTACTGCTGACATTTCTTTCTACTCACTCTTTTCTGAAGTATCTTTCATTGTCATCTGTATTATCAAAATTTTTCCTTCAAATTACATCTACATCTTCAAAGAATCATAGCTTTTGTCTTATTTTCTCAGCCAAGCTTCCTTAAATACTAGAATAAATTTGTCTCTGAGTAAATTCAAAAAGCAATGAAGTTAATCAAGTAATTTGAAATAACTCTTTGCTTTTATCAGTACCCCAGCATGGGCCTAAGTTTTAGACATGTGTAACAAGTTTGCTATACACATCTACCTCAGGCACCTTGAACGCTACATTCCCAAATTCATCCAGTTAGAAAAATGGGACTACAAAAAAAGAGACACTTACTTCATTCAACTTTCAGTGCTACCTCTTTAGTAAATGCATCAAAATAAAAAATTATATAGTATCTACATTTGTGATATATGTTTGGAAAGATGATACATTGTTAGAATGAAAAGAGGTACATTAACTGCTTCTTTGATATAATCAAGAAATGTAGCAGTATGCTACATTTTCAACCATTTGTGCTGCCAATTATTCTCACTCCAAGGTTACATCATACTCTCACCATCACTCAAAGCTCTAATAACAGCAATTTTCAGCAGAGACAGGGCAAGATCTTGCAATGTATCACATAATACTCACCAGAGAGTACAAAAAAGGCCCCTGAGTTTGAGAAAGTTCCACAGGTTATTCTGATATGCAGCTAGTGTGTTTTTGTTGAGGGTCACTTTTCAGAAATGACTGCACAAAATTTGACCACAAGAAGTTTCAGGAGTTTATATTTGCTCAGGTGACTTGTTTTTATTTTAAAAAGTATTTTCTGTCAGCCAGGTCAAATTGATATTACTTAGGATGCTTGCCAGTGAAGCAATCTTCTGCTGTCTTTGGTGCAAGATTGTACTTAGGGAGCAAATGCGTGTATAAGTTTAAAAAAATAAATAACAGGCATAGACCATGCTTAGACCAGGACACTGAGATGTCAGATGGGATCAGGGACCATAGGCCAGCTACAATATAGGGACAAGTTTGCATGCATATTCCTCTCTCACAATGTCTTCTCTTTAGAATCCACCCTGACACATCCCCCTTCATCAAAATGTACTGTTGGGAAATCATCCTAGCCACAGTGTGGGAAGGATAGAGAGTAGGAAGCAGGGAAGCTAATATTTGCTGAGTGCTTATGATGCTCTAGGCACTGTGATACCACTCTTTCACATATATCATTTTGGCATCTCAACCACATCTAAACTGCTTCTCACAGATGGAAAGAATACTGAATTTCATCAGGAGATCACATGTCCTGATTTTTGGTCTAGAAAGCAATTCCAAAGGGAACGTCTGTACTTAGACTTATAGGAATAGAGGATTTTAGAGTTGAAGTGGGCTATGTAGCTTTTTCAGTTTATTGCACCCATTTCATGAAAGAATTGAGATCAGACTTCTTAAAAGAATAATCAAGGTCATACAGACAATTACAAATGGAACCCGAACCAGATTTTTGTTGACTTTTCCTACACCTTATATTCCCCAAATATACCTGACTCCTCCTCAAGTAAAACTTATTATTAGATTATCCCAGATACAGATAATTTACAGATAATTACATTATATTAACACTCTATTTCCTTATCTGACATTCATGGCGATTACATCATGGTAAAAAAATGTAGATTAAAGAAAAACATGTTTTCTGAATTGTAACATCAAGTTTAAACTACGTTAAATTTAGATTTAAGGACTCACACTATGGAGTATCTATTTCTCATTATACACCACAATAGGGCAATTATTTTAATAAATTTTTCATTTGTTTTTCTATAATATATTCAAAGTATACAGCTCTTTGAAAAGAGGTTTTATTTTTATTAAAGATAATTTGATGCTTTAAAATTTTAAAACGAGACTTCATTATATTGACTTTCAAATAAAACAGTTTTAAACTTGAATATAATGATAAGAAAACAATTTATTATTTCAGAAGGTGTTATCTTTTGAAGCGTCTTTTCTCAATTAGGTTTATAAGATCTGGGCTTATCTTGGACTTATAGAACTATAGAATTTCAGTACTATAACCAAACATAATTTTTCTAATTTATTGAATTTTATGCATTTCTTCATTTATTCATCCTGCTCCTTGCAGAGCAGGGTTGTCATAGAACGTGCACCCATAGTTAGCCAATGTACTGAATTTTTAAAAATAAGAAAGGAGCACCAAGAAAATAGAATTAACAAAGATTATTTTTAATTGTGCAAAATGTTTATGTGGTTATTGAACATTCATATGGAACTTATAAGCATTTATTGATTTTGTCTATTTTTTAAAATAAATGTACCTTCTTTTCAAGTTTTTACTTATTATTCATATGTCAGCAAAATCAATTCTCAGTATGCCAAATATAGGTTCAACTTAAACACAAGTAGCACTCATTATGATTTATTCAGTTAATACATCATAAGGGGATTTTCCTCTCAAAAAAAAAAAAAAAAGAAAACATATATAAAGAAAGCAAGTATTACACACAAGGACATCTAACACTTCTTTATCCCGTGTTTTTGATCTGTGTAAAACTCCTGGAAAAGCTATTTATATTGAAATAGCAGGTCAGGAAAATTTGTTGAGAAATTGACAACAATAAAAAGAATGTGTGTTGCAGAACAGCTTGGAAGTCCTTTTAACCAATATTTCTTTCACTCCTAGAATGTGGAATAGTCTGATCTTATCTGTTGATAATTATTTAGCTTCCCTATAAACTTCCAACTCTTCAGAATAAAAAGCTACACATCCAGAAAAACATCTAAATAAGTTTTTAAATGCTTGAAAGCTGCTTATCTTGCTCTCAAAGAGCGTTAAGATTTATGAGATCTGCAGAGTGTGACAGAAAAGAAAAACTGAAATGCTTTCATCATGTGTAGCATAGAAAAGCTGAGCTTTCAGAACATTGTGTTAACAGAAGGGGAGAGAGAGGCGCTAAAGCAGACAAGATGGAGTGGCAAAAAGACTGATCACTGTAACCTGACTAGGGAGACCATGTTCAACAGAAACGTAGGGCACTTCAGAGCCATGCTGCATCCAAGAGATCATGCTTAGCTCTGCCTGGGTTTGGACAGTCCTGGAGAGCTGAAGGGGCCCTTTAAGTTGGTTGAGAAACAATGAAGTGAGAACACAGATGACATGCAATTTTTGGAAGAATACAGGTAATAGTGGACCAGTCTGCTTAGAATAGGGCCACTGCTGAAGAAACACAATTTTGGGGAAGGGGCTGGCAAAAGGAAGATTGAGGGTTAGAACTTCAACCAGCTTGCCTTTGATTGGTGAAGTGTCAGAATTTGAGCATACAAGTGTTGAGTAGAGAAATCCAAGCTGGTAGAAATCCAGTTACAGAGATGTAGCAACATGATAGTGAGAGGGGTAGTGATGGAAGACACAAGGAAAAGGTGGTAGACCAGTGAGGGCTTTTTTTTTTGGAGACTTGAGTCTTGCTCTGTCCCCCGGGCTGGAGTGTAGTGCAGTGCAGTGCAGTGGCATGATCTCAGCATACTGCAACTTCTGCCTCCCAGGTTCAAGTGATTCTCCTGTCTCAGCCTCCCAAGTAGCTGAGACTACAGGCACGTGCCACCACGCCCAGCTAATTTTTGTATTTTTAGAAGAGATGTGGTTTCAACATGTTGGTCAAGCTGGTCTCGAACTCCTGACTTCATGATCCTCCCACCTTGGCCACCTAAAGTTCTGGGATTATAGGTGTGAGCCACAGTGCTTGGTCCAGGGAGGGCTTTTCTACATATCAAATACCAGGGCTTCAGCCAGTCTAACTGCATAGCCTATCAGCGGCTATGTAAGAGATATCAATGTGTTGAGCACCTTGCTCAGGATATGGTCAGATGCAGTCTTTAGTTGATAAACATTATTAATTTAAACGGAAGGAAGCCAGAGAGTAAGGCAAGTGGGGACATGATACGCTGTGTAGAAATACGCTTATCAACAATATCAAATAAGTTAATACTAAACCTAAGTAAAGCACAATAGTAAAAAATATAGATAATTGACAAATAATTGATTTCTTTTAAATATGTTTTACCAATTTCTTTCCTTATTTACAATTGCAGAGTCAAACATATCTATACAGTTTTTGGGGGATGAGAGGTACTATCACACTACCTTTATATTCCTGCAAGTATAATTGTTGAAAGTCACTCATAATTATTGCTTAGGAGTGCTCCAATATGTTTGCACATATCTTATCTTACTTAAAAGACAAGGAAGGCACAAGTGATTTGGGGAAATTGAGGAAAAGTAGCTTAAAGTTTAAGGTGAGCCCTATTGTTTATGTTCTTGAGTTACTTTGATGTTTGAAATGTACTACTGTACAGTTACTGTCCTATAGTCCAGCAGGACCCTTTTCCTCTCAATGAAGCAAATAATTGTGTTAAAGTATTTATAATTTAGTTTCTCCTGTGGTGGTTGATTAGGATTCCAGTTGATAAATATGTGACCTAGTAGTGATTCAAAGAGGCTCATGTGTACCTGTCAAAGTTTAATGTACGAAACTAGTGTAAGAATGTCCTTCAGGTATTTCAATCAGGAGCAAGTCAACAGAGGAAGTACTTGGTTACAATATTGGTTGAAAGATGGTGAGCCCAGATGGTAAGAAATATTCAGCTATAGCTATCACCATTGCGTCTTCTGTGTTTGGCTCACAACTATGAAACTTGTGGCTAAATACAAAAATATGGAATCATCTACAAATATTCATATATGCCAGATCTTACTTGCTAGGCTGTTCTAAGCTTCACCTTTTTTCAAATCTCATGAGAGTATTTCTTATTTATAAAATTTCAATAGATATTGAACTCTATCTGGAAAGGAGAATGACAACGTATCATTATTCTTCCAACTTCTGTGATAAAGGAGGGGAGGTAGAGCAGTTGGAAATGTAAAAGGAAATTGCTAGTAATTTTCTCACAGTATGCAGCAACACATATAAAATTATATTCTAAGAGAGACACCCATTATGACCAGTTCATGTTTGAGTCAGCTAAATGTCAATGAACCAGTTGGTTAGCAAGTACCAGTAAGTACATCAAGATTATTTTGAAATGGTTAATTAGTTCCACTTGGATAAGATGCTTTGTATTTTAACAACAAATGGATTACTGCAAATTGTACTTCATAATTAAATGTAAATTCAAAAAATCTGTAATAACACAGTAAGTAAAATATCATAAAATAACTAAAAGGTTAATATGGAGGGATATTTATTATAAATGTTTTTTCAAATAATAGTCTTCTTCTGTTTAGTGGCTTCTCTTTATCAAGAACTATTCTGATGTAGCAAAAGATAGCTAACTAGATGCCCTATGTTCTGCCAGTTGTCTGTTTTGCCATTCAGTCCGTGGAATCTGTATTGTCCTCCCATACTAGTAATGTTCTCCTCAGACAATGATATTTAAAAGTGTGTCATTCCAGGCTGAGCGCAGTGGCTCAGCCTGTAATCCCTGCACTCTGGGAGGCCGAGGCAGGAGGATCACCTGAGGTCAGGAGTTCAAGACTAGCCTGGTCAACATGATGAATCCTGGTATCTACTAAAAAAACACACAAAAATTAGCTGGGGGTGGTGGCACACCTGTAATCCCAGCTACTCAGGAGGCTGAGGCTGGAGAATTGCTTGAACTCAGGAGGTAGAGGTTGCAGTGAGCAGAGATTGCGCTACTGCATTCTAGCCTGGGCGACAGGGTGAGACTCCATCTCAAAAAAAAAAAAAGAAAAAAAAAATGTGTCATTGCAGTCCCTCTTGAATCCTCTATGCAATAATTTCTTTAAACCGTAATAGCTAAACTTTTCTTTAGTTTTTCTGTGACTACTCTGTATCTTTCATCTATCTCAGTCTTTTTGCATTTATTCATTCAGTATTTATGTTTTCCTGCTAAATACAAGCAACTTTTCTTTGTCAAGTCAGGAAAACTGCTCTTCTTTAATCATTTGTACTTTATGTGTGTGACATCGCCTTTCCTGGAGTCAGTTTTTATGAACAACACTTTCATAGTCACAGTCAAAATCTATGCATATATAAACACCAAGATTTTGGTCAAAACGGATTGTCTTTAGTCAAGACAAAGTGTTGTATATATCCTCTAATCGGTGTGTGCTTTTCTGCATGCATTGTCGAAGGTCGTACACTCCCTTTGGTTGATTTTCTTCTCTAAAGATCAGTTTTAGACAACTTGATATTCAAACCTTGGTCATGTTTTGGGTTCTATTGATGTTATTAAGCTGGAACTATGTTTTTCAGAATCCCTTTCCCTGTACGGCTCTAGGTTAGAGTTGGCTAAAAGCAATGTGTACATAACAAGATTTGGAAAATGGGAGGAGAAGCAGGGATCCTTATTCCCTGAAGGTTGTCACACACCGATGGGTTCCAACTTCTCCTTGCTCTCCTCAGTTCTTCTTTCTAATCGCATTGACCAACAGGGCTCCAGGCCCATACCACATGCTTAACCATGGACCCACAGAGATGACAGCAACACAGAGCAGCCGCTTCTTGTAGATCTCACCATGAGGTTTTCTTTCTCAGTCCCACATTTGTGCCTGGACATGCTTGTCTTTTCAGATGGATTGGTTAGCAATTTGTCTCTTCTCTAATTTCCCTCCCAGCCTTTTGCTGCCCCAGCTACTTCCATAAAGGTAAAAGGTCAAATTTATACAGTGAATCTCTCGTCCATAATACTCATAGTGATTCTGTTTCCTTGACTGAATCCTCACTGAAAACTCTGGCTGTAGAAATATTGTATTAAGACCTTAACATATCTCATTTTCTCCCCAAACCATATGCCTGAATTGTACTATCCTTACCAGTTTAGATACAACTACTAAAAGCATTTTTCTAATGACCTCGTATTTCCACTGTGCTAAAAGCTTTCTTGAAAAATTAGTGCTTAAGTCCAATTGACTTATTTCATCTTTTCTCTCAATATTTTTCGAAAGTCAATTCATTCTAACGCTATAGTCAGGCATAGAAAGGAAATATCTGAGAAGACTGGTCTCCCTGGAAACATTACATTACTTTCTTTGTGATTCCTTTTCTTTCTTTCCTTTTTCTCCCCTCTAATCTATTTTCTTGAATCCATCTCACATTACCAGAATTGCAGAATAAGAAAAAGAATTCTATGCAAAAGCACTTAGGTAGAAAACAAACTGGCACATAGGAAACCTTCATTGAAAGATTTTGTTTCTAAATATATTTACCTTGACTTCTCATTGTTGTTGACACAATTTAGTTTTAGTCAACAAAAGCACTTAATTTTTTACAGCCTATTGCCTGAAAAATTTCCACACAGATACGTAAAGGACACAATAAAATATTATTATCTACATGTTCATTGTAACGATATCTATATTTAACAATATCAATGTGCCATGGCTACATTTGCTAGCTGAAATTAGCAGCAAATATTCTAAAATTAGCAACAAATATTCTAAATACATTTGATCCAGAGATTATGCTCTTTTCTTTTTTTTATCGAGACAGAGTCTTGCTCTGTCTCCCAGACTGGAATGCAATGGCAACAGAGATTATACTCTCTTCAAAGTGAGTAGAAGCAGTACAAACATAGAGATCTCAAAGTGCAGTAACAAATTATATCACCAAGCTCATACTGGTACTCAGTAAATATTAAACAGTCAACCAAGGACCTATGTTATCTTTTTTCATAAGAAAATACCACAAACACCATAAAAATGAAACGTCTACGTCTAATTGTCATTTCCATTCATTTACTCATATGCTGTAAACCGGCCATAATATCTCACATGCAAATCCCCTGAAAGGAGGTTAAAGACGCATGTGGTTACCAGCTGCTTTTATCACCATCTGAGAAAAGTGCTTTGGAAAATTCTTGATCAGAGAGATCAAATAAATAAATATAAAACTTATCTTTTATATGCTACATTTTTTAAAAGAGTGCATTTATACAACTTTCCTGAAGATGTTCAGGAGAGTAATTTATCTCTTTAGGCCAAAAGTATTGTGTTTCTCCATAAGTTGCAAGCTGTTCTTACCAAAATATATGCGATACAGTGGTATTCTCCATGTGGAAATATAGCTGATGCTCAACAGGAGTGATAACTGGGTAACTACATGTTTAAAAATCTGCATTTGACATAGGGATGATTTAACAATGACAGCTTGGGAGCACCATCTTTAGAATCAAAACAAAGCAAAAAATTATCTTTTCTCACTTCTTGGTTCATGTTCCTGGAATTCCACATATGTTTAATTCCTCTTTTATTACACAGTGATTTTTCTTTATAAGTGCCAAAATCCTCAACCTATGTTGCTTACACAGACAGAGTATATATTGCGCTACATAAACTGAAACCTCTAGGAGACTTCTGGCTTCAAGGATAGCTAAATTTTAGTCAGAATCTTGGGATCAACTCTAGATTTCTCTTTTTGTTTATACATTTGACAAAAAAAAAAAAAAAAGGACTTCACTACAAAATAGCCAAGGAATAAATAACTATTTTGTGTCTTGACTCAATTTTTTTCCTACCCAGGAGAAAATTACTGTGACGAGGTATTCTAGATGGCTCATTCTGGGTTATGTACTTACCACTGGTGCATTGGGGGGAAGAGAAGGATGCCTTCAGATGAATATTACTTCTTATAAATAATATAGACAGAATTCATGCTATTAGACAAATTAGAACACAATCATTTTTAAGATGTTTTATTTTCCATAAAGCTTAAATGTTAAGTGTCTCCACAATTACGAGCAATGCAGTATTTAAAATATATAAAGGAGAAATGTTTCAATGAGGAGCTATATAACAAGGAATGGATATTATAGAAAGTAATTCAGATAATGTAATATGAATTTAATTTATAATTATACTACCAAGTGGTTTCTGAGGAATATGCAGCTCAGAGTTTTGGATTTAGAAACATGTATTACATTTTTCACCTCTGAACCATTTCAAAACAATGAGTTTCTCTACTTCTTACAAATTGTTGTAAAGACAATCTTAAAAGTTTTTTTTTGGTTTTTTTTTTTTTTTTTTTTTGAGACAGAGTCTCAGCTCCGTCGCCCAGGCTGGAGAGCAGTGGCGTGATCTGGGCTCACTGCAAGCTCCATCTCTGGGGTTGACGCCACTCTCCTGCCTTAGCCTCCTGAGTAGCTGGGACTACAGGCGACTGCCTCCACGGCCGGCTAATTTTTTTGTATTTTCAGTTGAGATGGGGTTTCACCTTCTTAGCCAGGATGGTCTCGATTGCCTGACCAGGTCATCGTGATCAGCCCCCTCGGCCTCCCAAAGTCCTGGGATTACAGGCTCACGTGAGCCATCACACCTGGCCTAAAAGACTATTTTAAAATGTACTTAAAATTATTCAAATATCACTTGAACCCATTTGTTTTATTTAGTTTTCTAAAAAATATGGGCCCGTTAACTCTCCAAAGCTAAGCATCACTACTCTTCGCTTAACAACCATCGTTTTTCATCCAAAGACCGAAAACATTAACCACTTAGTTGGAGTTAAGGTTTATTATTCAACAGTTCTCTCAAAGCATCATATGAAGGAGAAATTCTTAGTTGTTTTTTCCCCCAAAATGGAAATAAATACAGAAAACATTTATTGTAATATTTACAAAATTAAATTATCTGGTTCAAATATTTTAGTTCCAACTTCACTTTGTGCTGCTAGAATAAAAGAAAGTAACTTCCTGATTTGGCTTGGGAAAAAAATGAGCTTTTATCTTAAGGCTCATTAATTTTTCAGCAAGGAGTTAGAGAAAAATCCTATGCTTATGTCTACTCTGTGAACATGCAGTAAAAGGAATTCTTGTATGATAAACTTTCACATGGCTTCTGTGAGCATGAAGTTAGCTACGAAGTGATTTACCGTCTACTGACTTCAGTTTCTGAATCTTTGTATTTTGTTAATGGAATTGATAAGAAAAATGGGTCTCCACTGGCTTTTCTTTCCTATTTTCTTCCCACTTCACCTTGGCAGAGATTTATCTGTACGCAGGAAGAGGAGTCAGGTATATGAACTGGAGTGGTGTTTATCTCCCTCTGAGCTCACTGTAGTGTATGCCTTTTCTTCTACCACAAGAACACAGTAGATTGATCATAGATGCATGATCGTGAATGAGTGTTGGTGGTGCAAGTATTGTTTTTTCACAAGCTATATGAAGGCTGTAGAGAAAAATTATAATGATCACTGTTAGATACTAAAAACCAAAGTAGTTTTTAATTTGAAAAGATACATAAACTTAGTTAAGTGAATATAATAAATACGTGCTGTTTATTGAAATATCCCAAACTAACTTTTAATTAATTAAGTCAGTGAAAACAAGGTTTAAAAGACAGTGTGATCTTAAACTAAATATACTGATAAATCACATTTTGCCTTAAAAATATTTATTTTTTATTGTGAATGAGGACACTTTTGGATTAGCTAGTAGAATATGAAAGAAAACAGAAAAGGATGAAGCTTCCAGAAGTTACTCAAAATTCTCCTTCTCATTTTGCGACCTCCATTATTACTTTCTCAATACACTTATTCCTTACCAGCCACCAGATCTAAAATATATGGTCTCCTGAATTTTGTAAGTATTTTGCTTCCTTTCTACACTGTTAGTAAATAAATTATACTTTTCTCTACATATAAAATGAATTAGTCCTCTTTTATACCATCATATTTAAAAATGTATTCCCTTTTCTTTGGAATTCAAGAAAAAGTAAGAACAGCTCTCAGGTAACAATAATAATGTATAAATGATTGCCATAAAATCAAGCATCTCTGTTTTTATTTCACTCAGTGTTTTATATTTAAAAATACCATTGATAGAAATGTTTAAATTGGAAACACAAATATTACTCATTCTTAGAATATTTAAAAATATTATAGTATAGTGATAGCTTGGAATCACACACATTCATGATTACTAAAGTTAATGTTGTTAAATGCCTTGCAAAACATATACTCTTAAATGCTATGTAAAATATAAACATGCAATGTAAACTATATTATATGTATGGACACGAATCTAAAAGGTACATGTACTTAGAATAAAGCCTTGGAAGAAAAATTGAGAATGGGCTGTAAAATTAAAATAACCTTTAATTTTCCTTTTTAGAAGTGTTTTACTGATATTTTATAGTAAGGATATGTCTTTTAGAATAAAATATAATAATTTCTCAACATTCTTGCAACAAGTACATTAAAACAACAACAACAAAAGAGTTATTTTACTTTCTCCTCTGTTCCATGTTTTCTTTATTATATACCTTATATCAGTCAATAAAATGCAGTGTGTTGATTTTGAGAGTGAAAGAAAATAAAAAGTTTAAATTAGCAAAAATGTTGACTCACTTGTCTGAAACAAGTTTCTATATACCAAATTTAGTGAAAATATATTTTTAGTTTTAACACTATTATGAAGAATACTTCCTGATACTTCCTCACAATAGTGTTTCTTTTACTTTATTTTCTCAAGGCAAGGTATGATATCTACATGACATTAATTTTTTAAAGTATTTATTTATTTTAAAAAATTTATTGATACAAAATATTTGTAAATATTTATGTGGTACATATGATATTGTGTTACATGGCCTGTTGACTTGATATGTAATGATCAAGTCAGGTGTCCAAGATATTCATCACCATGTACATTTATCATTTCTATGTGTTGAGATCATTTGCAGTCCTCACTACTAGCTATTTTGAAATGTATAATACACTGTTGTTAACTATAGTCAGCCTACTCTACTATTCAACATTAGAATTTCTTCCTTCTACCTAATTGTATGTTTGTACCCATTAACCAACCTCTCTCTTTTTATTTTTTTTTTGAGACGGAGTCTTGCTCTGTTGCTCAGGCTAGAGTGCAGTGGTGCACTCTTCGCTCACTGCAACCTCCACTTCCTGGGTTCAGCCATTCTCCTGCCTCAGCCTCCCGAGTAGCTGGGACTACAAGCACCCGCCACCATGCCTGGCTAATGTTTTGTGTTTTTAGTAGAGACAGGATTTCACCGTGTTAGCCAGGATGTTCTTGATCTCCAGACATCGTGATCCGCCCGCCTTGGCCTCCCAAAGTGCTGGGATTACAGGTGTTAGCCACTGCACCCAGCCAACCAACCTCTCTTTACATGACACCCTAATATGGTTTGACCGTGTCCCCGCTCAAATCTCATCTTGAATTGTAGTTCCCATAATCCCCATGTGTCATGGGAGGTAATTGAATCATGGAGCAGGTTTTTCCCATGCAGTTCTCATGGTAGTGAATAAGTCTTTCAAGATCTGATGGTTTTCTAAAGGCCATTTCCCCTGCACATGCTCTCTTGCCTGCCTCCATGTAAGATGGGCTTTTGTTCCTCCTTCCCCTTCCGCCATGATTGTGAGGCATCCCCAGCCATGTGGAACTGTGAGTCCATTAAATCTCCTTTTCTTCCTAAGTTACCCAGTCTCAGAAATGTCCTTATAGCAGTGTGAGAATGGACTAGTACAGTAAATTGGTACTAAGAGGAGTGGGGCGCTGCTATAAAGATACCCAAAAATGTGGAAGCAACTTTGGAACTGGGTAACATGCAGAGGCTGGAACAGTTTGAAGGGGTCAGAGAACACAGGAAAATGTGGGAAAGTCTGGAAATTCCTAGAGACAGGAAGGATTAAAAGACAGGAAGAAGTGAGAAAGTTTAGAACTTCCTAGGGACTTGTTGGATGGGTTTGACTGACATGCTGATAGTGATATGGATAATAAAGTCCAGGATGAGGTAGTCTCAGATGGAAATGAGGAACTTTCAAGAACTGGAATAAAGGTCACTCTTGCTATGCAAAGAGACTGACATCATTTTGCCCCTGCCCTAGAGATCTGTGGAACTCTGGACTTGAGGGAGATGGTTTAGGCTATCTGGTGAAATAAATTTCTAAGCAATAAGCATTCAAGTGAGAGAAGAACATAAACGTTTAGAGAATTTGCAGCCTGATGATGCAGTAGAAAATAAAACCTCATTTTCGTCTGGGAGCATTGGCTCATGCCTGTAATCCCAACACTTTGGGAGGCCAAGGTGGGTGAATCACCTGAAGTCAGGAGTTTGAGACCAGCCTGGTCAACATGGTGAAACCCCATCTCTACTAAAAATACAAAAATTAGTTGGGCATGGTGGCACATGTTGGTAATCCCAGGTACTTGGAAGGCTGAGGCAGGATAATCACTTGAACTCGGGAGTCGAGGTTGCAGTGAGCTGAGATCACACCATTGGACTCCAGCCTGGGTGACTGAATGACATTTCCTCGGAAAAAAAAAAAAAAAAAAATTGTGGAGAAATTTACATGAGTATCAAGGACTCAAATGTTAATCACCAAGACAATGGAGAAAATGTTCCAGGGCATGTCTAAGACCTTAATGGCATCCCCTCCTATCATAGGACCACAGCCCTAGAAAGGAAAAATGGTTTCCTGGGGTGGGTCCAGGGCATCCCTGCTCTATGCAGCCTTGGGACATGATGTACTGCATTTCAGCTGCTTCAGCTCCAGTTGTGGCTAAAAGGGGCCAAGGTACATCTCAAGCTTCAAAGGGTGCACGCCCCAAGCCTTGGCAGCTTTCACATGGTGTTGAGCCTGCAGATGCACAGAAGTCAAAAATCCAGGTTTGTGAACCTCTGACTACATTTCAGAGGATGTATGGAAATGCCTGGAAGTCCAGTTAGAAGTTTGCTGCAGGGGCAGGTCCCTCATGAAGAACCTCTGCTAGGGTAGTGCCCAAGGGCAATGTGGAGTCAGAGCCCCCACACAGAGTCCTTACTGGGGTACTGCCTAGTGGAACTGTGAGAAGAGGGCCTCCATTCTCCAGACCCCAGATGGTAGATCCACTGATAGTATACACCATGTACTTGGAAAAGCCACAGACACTCAACACCAGCCTGTGCAAGCACCTGGATGGTGAATACATATATATTCACATACATACTGTGAAGGGAGAATGTCTTGGACCCTCAAAATCGCTAAGCAAAAGGGAAAATTCAAGCCGGGAACTGCTTAGGGCAAACCTGCCTCCCATTCTATTCAAAGTCATCCCTCTGCTCACTGAGATAGCTGCATATCTGATTGCCTCCTTTGGAAGGGCTAATCAGAAACTCAAAAGAATGCAACTGTTTATCTCTCACCTATCTGTGACCTGGAAGCCACCTCCCTGCTTCAAGTTGTCCTGCTTTGCTTTTACTTCGGGTAGTCCCACCTTTCTGAATTAAACCAATGTTTATTTTACATATGTTGATTGATGCCTCATGACTCCCCAAAATGTATAAAACCAAACAGTGCTCTGACCACCTTGGGCACATGTCATCAGGACCTCCTGAAGTTGCGTCACAGATGTGTGCCCTCAACCATGGCAAAATAAACTTTCTAAATTAACTGAGACCTGTCTCAAATGGTTGGGGTTCATAATACAAACATATATGATATATGCGCAGGACATATCATGGACTTAGAATTTATGTGAATTACCATCAGCCACTAAATTTTGGTTACCAACTCATGTCAAATTCTATGAGAAAAGAAGGTATACAAAAGAATAATTACAAATTGTAATGACTTTTAGCATTTGAATAGAACAAATTTTAGTCAGTGACCCTTTGCACAAATGCCAACTCAAGGAAGGATTATGTCTACCATGAAGACAATTAGACATCAAGAAATAGATAGATTTTCCGTTAGGAAAAGAATGCTAAGTGATGAAATAACATGTGAAATACATTGGGAATGGACAAGTAGGCATATGATACTCAGATGTTTAACTTACAATGTGCTATGATTTATAGTTGGTTATACAAGATGAAAATATTGATGAAGGTTTTAAATTATCTAAACTGATTACTGGGGATATTTTAGTCTAAATCTTATTTTACAAAAGATTTAATAATAGATAGTAAAGATTAGGTAAATTTTCCAAAGCCATATTGCTAGCTGATGCCATAAGTAGGACTAGAAACTTGTTTTCAGGACTGCTTGCGCAGTTTTCCATATACTATATTCAATTTAATTTGAATATGGTGAGGTAAGTTGCAGCCTAGAGAATAATCCTTCACAATAAGTGAGTTGTTGAATCTGTATTAATAATGATAGGTTTCTGAAACTTAATAAGGTATCAAATTACTTAATTATCAGAATTAAATTTTTGTACTGGTGATGTAACAAAATGTAGTGGAAAGTTAATAGGTTTGAAACCTAGCAAACTGTAATACGAAGCTTGATTATACTACTGAATATCAATGTGACCTTGAGTGAGTTACTGAGAGTCCCTGAACTTCAGTTTAGTCAGAAAATGGGCAGGGTAATTCCTATTAAACAAGATAGTTATGCATATTAAATGGCACACAAAAGAAGGATGTTTAATACATCTTGGCAGGAATTCCGTAAATGTCTGTTTTCCTCCCTCTTTTCTTACATTCCTGTATATTCGGTGCTTCATTCATGCATTTGTTTATTCATATATGTCAAACATTTCAATAGATTTTATGGCTATGAACACACATAAAATGTAACTTCTGTCTTCCTGGAGACTATATTCTGTGTTTTGATTCTTATTATATGTTTTCTCCAATGGATCAAACTATATAGAGATTCTATGGGTTTTCTTTTTTCTTTTTTCACTGCTGATAATAATTATAAACATGACCTTTGCTGTAACTTGAGATAATTACAGGATAGGCAGTAGAAATAAATTAATACAACTGAATTTTAAAAATTAGCCAGTTAGGTATAATTTGACCTCTTAAGAAAAAAAAATTTAATGTTTTTGTCTTGTAAAAGTAGATATTTAAAATACTAAATATTGTTTTATACAATTGAATTATATACATATAAAAATGAAGTGAAGAAGGCTGAAATAACATTCATAAATACTTGAAAATACTTTGGAAATGACCTGAATTCAAAGAAATTTTATAATCAGTGATATTTACTTTTTTTTGAAACCCAGTGACTTAAGTATAAATATTTACAAATGTAATTCAACTCAGTATCTACAGAGTCTCTCACTGCCTCCTTATTTTTCTCTTAATTTGTTTCTCCATAATTCAGTTTTTCTTATTTGTATCTGCTCTATTCTGTCTGAACCTAAAGACCTCTTTTTTGCTGTTTCTTATTCCAAGAGCCTTTATGTTTGTTTATGTTTCTTTTTATCTCTCTGTTTCTCTCCATTTCCTGCTCTCTTTGTATCTTATGCCACATACAACTGAATTTTTGCTCCTGATTAACTTTCTTGCTGTTCTGGTATTCTCCCTGTTCTTTCCTTTTCTTATCTCTGCATTATCTAACAAGTAATGATATAGTGACAAATAATGGCAACCCCATATTGAGCATTTACTAGGTGGAACATAACTAAGAACAAATACAAAATAATATAAATTGTGTATTATTAGTTTCCCCATTTCAGAGTTCTAAAACCAAAGCTTACAGAGGATAGTCAATTGCTTAATTTTACAGAGAGAGTAACCAAGGAAGTATTTTGTAACATTCAACTCTACTCCTGAATTTTATACTGGGTTAATAACAAATTTCAAATTTCATTTGTTAATTATTTCTTCTACCCTCATTCATACAAAAGTCAGTATCTAAGGTTTATTATGCTGTGCCTTAAAAATAGTTTTGAAATAACATTTAAAATAGATGTTTTTAATAGTCATTTGCACTGCAAAAGTATAATGTTCATTGTGTTCCATTGTTAACAGGAAATAAAATAAATATCAAAGAAGGAGAGAAAGAGTGGAGATGAAAAATGAAATTGGAGAAGTGATGGTATCTGAGAAGAGAGGAAATGTACTAAAAATAGGTTTCCCTGAAAAAACAAGTGTGTATGTCAGTATTTCAGTGGGGAAATGAAGTATTTGGCTAGTGGATAAGGCAGGAGAACAGTATCTGAAATCCTCAGATTAAGCCAAGGCAGATGCAAAGGAGATAATGTGGTCCTGGCTTAGTAGTTACTTTTGACTTCTAAAAGAAACAAATGCAAATTCCATTTAGAGGACAGAATCTGATATTTAGATCCTGAATTTCCACTTATAAGATCAGCCTATTAAATGAGTTCATAACCAAAGGACATCAAAGAGTGAAGGATGGATCACTAGTGAGAATTAGTAGAACACAAATAGTGTAATTAATTAGTCCTTCAAAGATTTCAGACATCAGACTTATCAGAGAGCATAAAATTAACATTTACAATGAATGTTTTTAAAGAATAATGTAAAAGAAGACATATTATTGTAAAATGAAATTATTAAGAACAAAACAGTGAGAAAGAATAGAAAGCACTAGAAGGATTTGGCAAAAAACCAGATAGATATTATTTTAAAATTTGGATAGTGATTTAAATGAGTTAAAGAATAGATTTCAGAGAGCTGAGGAGGTGTTTAGGGAAATGAAAAGAAAATGTGAAGAAGTTATATAGAAGTTATTCCAGGAACACCAGAAAATTGAAAATATGAAAAAACAGTAAGGAGTATTTAGAAAGCCTCACATTCTCTACTCTGAGTTCCAGAAGGAGAAAACAGGAAGATGACAAGGTAAAGAATTAATGATTGAGGAATTTCCAGACTCAATGAAAAGCATTAATAACTAATACAAAAATCACAATTTGTACCAAGTAGGATGAATGAAAATAAATTTGTATCTAGTAAAACTGTAGAATGCCAAAAACAAATATAAGACTATGAAGGCACTTAGAAAAAAGACAGACAATCTACAATGGGATAACAGATTACCAGATGACGATTTGTGAAGTGTGACAAAGGAAGACCAAAGATAATTTTCAGTCAAAGGGAAATGAGAATACTAGAATTTTATATAGAGCAAGCTATATTTCAATTACATGAGAAAAATAAAGACACCTAAAAAGAGGAAAATAAAACTATAAGCAATTACCAGTAATAGATCTATGTTAAAGGAAAGTTTCCTAAGTAATAAAACATACTATAAAGGAGGCTGATATATTGGAAGGAAGGATAAACAGAGAAATTGGTTAACATGTAGGTAAATTTAAACAAACAAGCAGAATACTAGTAATAAAATTACAATGTTTAAATTATGGTATTAAAGATTAATCAAAATACTGAATGTGGTAGCATTCAGATCAGGTGATGGACAAAGAGAAACTATTACTATTCTGAAGGGCATTAAGTTATTGTTATGCCTTAGACACTATTCAGTTCTAAATTATTGGGCAATAATCAAAATTATGGAAATAGTATATTGTTCTGTATCATAGTTAGAACAAAAGATTTTAAAAAGCACACACTCAATTCACAAAAGACTAGAGAGAGAAAGGAAGGGAGGAAATGTGGGCAAGAGAAAGAGAATAGAGCATGTGGAAAATAGCAAATAATAATCCAATAGATATCAAATAATATTCTAAGACATACTTCCAATAGAAATATTAAAAAAAAACTCAAGTCAACTAAATACCATTGTAACATGCATACCTTAAACACAAGACCATGAAAATGTGTAAAATAGAAGTGACAAAAAAAGATAAACCATGAAAATGCCAGCTATATAGAAGTGGAGTACCTATATGAATATTTGGCAATATAAACTAAAACCAAAAAGCATTATTCTCAATATAGAAAATCTTTATATAATGGTAAAAGTTCAATTAGCTAGAATAAAACCAATGGCAAAATTATTTTCTCATCTCTGATAAAGTAGTTTTGAATCATTCATTTCCCACTATCCCAAGAATTATTGATATGGGAAATATTGCCATGATCCATGTACATGAATTAGAAAAATATACACTGTATTTTCACGGACTTTCTTCAGTTATAAATATGGACAACAAACAGCATTATTGGCAGTGCCTGTGACTTTATCAACTGGAAAATCAGATATTAATATCATAATAAAGTTGTCAAAGATACGCTACGTCAAAATGAAGCAGAAACTAGATTGTATTACTTAACGTATTACAAATGAAGCATATACTTTACATATAAAACAAATTTTTAAAATACGCATTTTAATAATGCCCTTATTTCAGCTGCACTTTGTTTTATGAATCTAAGAATGTTATTTTGAAGTAGTCCATGGGATTATCCAGACTCTAACAATTGAAAGACAGTCCATGACCTAAAACAAAAACAAAAAACTAAGAACCTGGCATTATTATTATTTTAGATGGTGAATTTGAGCAAAATCAGCAAAACTGATTAAAAATCACCAGAAAGGAAGAAAACATATCAGATAAAAGGGATCTGATGGAAAAATTATCAACAAAATTGAAAGACGTAAGCACATATTATTGGTTCAACAATAAATATATAAAATATCAGTGGTTTTTAACATGTAGTATTTGGAGTCCTGATGTAACACGGCAAAGCCTCAGAGACCAACAGGGCTCTAATGACCTCTATCCTGCTCACCTCACTTCATCAGCTTTGTCTGTTCTGAATTATCTACTATGATGGTGCTTATAATTCTATTTGAAAAAACCATAATAAAGATCTGCTGCCAAAAATAGCTTTAAACTAATGTTGGAGTTAACAAATATCTCAAGAAAGCCAAATAGTTGAGAGAGAGAAAACTGAATGCTTTCTTACACTTTTTCTGACATTTGCCTAGTTTTTCCAATTTTGGCAGCTAAGAACTGTTGATTTTGCCATCTATTTTACATGTTTTAGTTATTGTTAACATATGCTGAATAAAACAATGTCACCACCACCACCACCAACAAAAACAACTAGATGTAGGTGTACAGGTTGTATGTACGGGAGATTCTTTACCCCTTCACACGTAGGCACCATTCCACACATAGGGAATATAGCAGTGAACCACATGGACAATTACTCCTGGTTAAAAGGAGCTTACATTCTGCAGGGGAAAATACAGCACAAGAAAATAAATGAGTATGATGTGTTTATGTGCTATGGAGAAGAATCAAAGGAGAGAAGTGAAGTGGGATTGCAATTTTTAACAAGTGGCCAAAGATCATATTGAAAAACAGATATTGAATAACCCTCAGAAAGCTGACAGGAATTGGCATTTGGATTTCTATGTGGGGAGTGGGAGACAATTAATTACAGAAAACAAAAAGGAGAAAGACCCTAAAGAGGAAATGTGGCCGTATTTGTAAGGAGGCCAGTGGAGTGGGAGACCACCAAGCAAGGCAAAGAGGAATAGAAGTTGATGTCAGTAGAGGTGAATTAAAGGTCAGGTCATGTAGAATTTTACAGGTACTTGTAAGAACTTTCAAGTTATTTGGGATGAGATGAGAAGCCTTTGGAAAGTTATGAACAAAAGCCTTACTTAATCTGATATGTTTTATGGGTCACTGTTAACCCTTATGTTGAGAATGAAAGCTTAGGCATTGTTAACTAAAATAAAATAAGATATTTTCTTAATGGCATTGACATTCAAATAATATATTTTTAAATAAAATAACTGAGTAGAATTAAATGATTTTATTAAAATGCTATTTTAAGATGGTATTTTTGGTTTCAAAGGACTCTTAACATCATTCATAACACCAAAATTTCCCAAATCACTTATTCTCTGCTCATTAGTATTCACTATGTAACATACCTCTAGCATTATTTATAAACTTTCTTCTGATTGTGGGAGGTTTGAATCTTGTATCGCACAGTTGTGCAAAATGCATGACATTTATTTCACTTCCTTTTAGTCAACATAATCTCCCTTTTAGTTCTCATCCCACCAAAGATGTAAAATATTATCTATATTCAGTTTATAGTTTTTTTTTTCTTTTCCAAATGGACACATTTAGTACCTTTAGCATATATCAATCTCTGTTCCAGTTGAGAAATCTTTCTCTCTCTCTTTTTCTCTCTCTCTGTCTCTCTCTCATCTCTCTCCCTCCTCTTCCCCTCATTCACTTTTTTTTTCTTTTGCACACTCATACTACTGACTGCAGAAATAATGAATTTTTACTTTAGACATGAAAGCCATTCACAAAGCAAGGGGAAGACAAGACATGTGATAATAAATTATAATTTAAACATAAATTAATCATAATTTTTAATATATTAGTCATGTAATTATTTGAATATATTTATTTAACTACTTATTTTATTGATCATATATGAGCATAATTTTATCTTTGATTTTTGACACATTATTAAGAGATAATGACTGTTCATTCATTGAGCTTAGTTAAAAAAAAGTAATAAAATCCAACATTTTGCTGTATTCGGTGGTTCCCAATCAATGTGACTTAAACCAAGGGGAGATATTATAGCACTTCTTAATATCCATGTGTACATCAAAGGATGTCTCTGGGCTTAACTGATACTCTTACATCTGTGATTTAATACGCACTATTATTTTTAATGTGCTTACTGTTTTATATATTAATAAAATAAAGTATTGATACTGTGATTGTTAAAATCCACTTAAAATTATTTTTTGGAAAGCTACTACTCTCAGGTGTGACACTTCAATGTTCTTTGGTGCTACGGGGTCGGTTTTAATAGTTTCATCCTGGTTTAATTATGCTAGCTCTTCCCACCTTAGCTTGAGTTCTTAGGATACAAAACCTCTAGGCATGGTTTGCATTTAAGCCTGATGTTAATTGCTTCTAGGCTCTCCTTCTATCAACTTTACATAGCTTATTTCTGTTCGAAGCTATTAGCCTAATTAAGGAAACAGACTTAATTTTCCTTTCAACTTCTGAATCAATAGAAGATCCAGGTGTTATTACTACTAAATGTCTCTTCCTATTACTAAGAAAGAAGAAAAAAAGAATAGACTCGTAAGTGACATCTTTAGATGTTAAGTATATTATATACAAATGACCAAATTTTACCATTTGGAAGAAGGTAATATTAACTTCTTCTTTGTTAAAGGGAAATAAAATATCCTAGCATTTATTTCTTACTTGTCAAGATTTTTTAATAATGATAGATGTGGTTTATAAATCTGTCATACCTATAGAAATCTGTCTTTGACATCAACTGATTTGAAGGAATCTGTAGCTGTCAACATAGATCATTATTTTTAGAGAAACATTTAAAACTAGAAAATTTTCAGTGATTTTATAATACATTGTTTTCATTAGAGATAAATACATTTACTATGTAGATGAATGGTTGCCTGATGTTCTGAATACCTTATCTTCCTTGCTATAGAATGAAGGGTACTGTGTAAAGTCAAGGTAACAAAATAGAAAATTGAATTTCTGTTTCTGTTCCTGGAGCCCAAGTTTGAACACTGAAATAATGTTACAAGACATTTATAGAGATATGACAGTATTTTAATATTAAAAGGTAGTAGATATGAAATTGACTTATTGGACAGGGTAAAGAACAGGTATAAAATCTTCCAGAAGATAACTCCATCTGGATTTTTATCATTATTGTTGAATAAGGATTTCATTGAATCTTAGATCAATTTGGGGCATTTTGCCATAATACTATGGCAGTTTTCTGATTCATGAAAATATAATATCTTTTCATTATTTTGATATTTTAGAATCACATTAAAATTATAAATTTAAAAAATATAATTAATATTTGGTAGTTTTCACTGTGCCAAATTTGCACTTCTTTTGATAAACATATTTCAAAGAAGTGTAGTGCTTTTGATGCTAATAATACAGAAGTTATTAAGAAATAATTTCAGGCAGCTAGACAGGGTAAAGGTTCCTGGTGGAAACTAACAGAAAGGTGGCTTAAAGAGCCAGGCTGGCAAGCTTTGATATGCAAATCCTGACAAATAGAAACTGGGTCTACCCAACATGGTGATTCTCGCTATCTTCTCCTTGTCACCAGGTGTGCCAAGTGTCATGGCCACTCCCACATAACACCATGTGTTCAAAACATCATGGCAACCCACATTTGCATATTAAAGGACTAAGGTGGGAGGGCCAGGTTTTTTGTGGGCTATGTGAATGACACACCTGGTCAAATCAATCCCCTACACAAACCAGATGCCGCCTCCTCCAGCCTCCCAATATAATGGATTGCCTTTCTGCTCCACACAGTGTTCCTCTTTGTTCTGAGCCCCCTCCCTTTGTATGGGGGAGCTGTTTACTTCTATCTTTCTTCTTTCTTGCCTATTAAATTCTTTGCTCCTTGAAACCACTCCACATGTGTCTGTGTAGTTAATCCTATGGGCGCAAGACCAAGGACCCTGGTGTTCTCCAGTCATCAGAGCCGTATCATTTTGGTGTGTTGACCGGGAAATCATTTATTGAAGGGGTAGGTATGGAGTAAACCTCAACTTTGAATATGCCATTTAATCTCAAGGCTCTCATCCAGCTATCCTGTCACCAACTTTCTTTCTGTCTCTACTGCAGCCTCTTACTCTCTCTCTGTGTATCGGATGTATGGGAATGTTTACAACCGAGGGAAGTAATCCTATTAGGCAAGATCAGGAAATGCTGTAGTGCCCAGGAAACAAGCTCAGGAGAATGCCATTGCAATCTTCTAGGAACAGAGTTCTCTCTTTTCCCCCCAAGGTAAGGTTATTCACTACTAATTCTCTGGCGAGCACATGGTATTTCTAACCCAACTGCCCCACCTAGTGGAAATAGAAATCCTCTTCATGAGACACATTGCTGGCTCTCTGAGGTATACAGCAGTTTTCCAACTTGTCCCTTTTGAGCTATTCTACTGGAAAGTAGGATCTATGCTACTTCTGTGAACTGGAAAGTTTTGTTTTCAACAGGTTAGAATTTAGAGGTCTTACAGAGCCAGAATTTAGTCTCAATATTGTCCCATCAGCAGGAAAATGGCCATTCGGTTCCTACTTCTTTTAACGCACCTAATCTGCCTCCAATTAAAACAGTACTTAATTAAGAAGGGGATTTTAAGTTCGGAAGTTAACCAAAAGCATTTTGTTTCAGGATAAATGCTTTAGCATGGGCCATAATAACAGTCAATCTAGCACACTGTCTCTGTTAGAAGAGTCTTGCCCAAAGGCGACAGTCTCCCTGGAGATCCATTTTTTGGGGAGCCAGGAAAATCCACAGGTTTAGGAAGTCAAAGGGGAGTCACACAAGGTAGATAAGCTAAGGTTGTGTGGGTAAGCGTGGTTAGTCCCATCACTTAGTCCATCCAGTTCCGTGGCTTGCAGGACCACGCCTTCAACCACAGACAGCACATTTCACATGGTGTCGGGATCCAGAAACCAGAGAGGGGAAGCAGTCAGAGAATGCTCCCTGTCTTCTCCTCCACTCTGGGTTACAAGGAAAGAAAGGAGACTAAGAGGACATTTTTATTCTCACTTCTTTTTCTAGATGAGTAATAGATTGTCTTCAGCTTGCAACCCTCTGAAGTGCAGTCTAAAACCCTGGCAAGTCCTTAACTTCAGGACCTTGAAGAGGAAAGTGACCCATTTTCTTTTGCAGAAAGGCATGGTATTTTTACTAAATCTTTGCAAATGTTGTAAGATCAAACCAGCTCTTTTAGCAATCATATTGGGCAGGCCCAGAGGGAATGGTTCCCCATAATTAAAAAAGCAAATTCCAGGGGAACCATCTAAGCATCCCTCTTATTTGGGGCCCCCTCAATTTCCATTCTCATTACAAAACCTTGGGCAAACAAAAGAAAACTTAGGCCATTTTCCTAAAGACCCCTATAGGTAAACAGAAGTTTTCCAAAATTTATCTCAGGTGTTTAACCTCACATAAAGGGATGTTATACTGCTCCTGAATCAGACCCTAATGGCAGCTAAAAAGCAGGCAGCTCTGCAAGCGGCAAATTTTGGAGATACGCAATATATCTCCTATAATACACCAAAAGGGGAAAAAGCAGATACGAAAAGAAAAAAAAAAAAAAAAAAAGCAGAAAAAAGCAGAAACACCATTCTCAATAGGGAGGGAAGCAGTTCTGGTAAACAACCCTGATTGAAACCCCAATAGCCCAGAAAACAAACAGAAAAGGAAGCACTTTTTATTATCCATTTTATAGGGCCTATGGAAGGCCAAACCTCTCAATTATTCTAAACTGTGCATAATAGACCAAGAGCCAAATAAGAATCCTGTATCCTTTATGGAAAGGCTAAGAAAGGTACTCATGGAGCACATCTCCTTATCCCCTGATTCAGTCAAGGAACAGCTCATCCTGAAGGACAAGTTTATTACACATGCAGCTCCCAACATTAGAAGGAAGCTACAGAAGCCAAGCTACAGGATCAGATAGCACCTTAAAGAACCTCCCGAAGGCGGCCCCTTTGGTCTTTTATAATAGGAACCACAAGGAGGCCCAAAGGAAAGATAGAGCATTCAGGATAAGAACAAAGCCTCTGGTAGCAGCTTTGTAGGCTTAGAAAGTCCAGTATCTCCAAGGTGCATTTACTAGTTAATGTCATTGTGGAAGACCAGGGCATTTTAAAAAGGAAAGCCCAGGAAGCGAGACAAAGCCACCGCAACCCTGTCCAGCCAGTGGTGGAGACCTCTGGAGACTCAACTGCCCCCAGGGACAGAGGTCATTGGGTTCAGAACCAGTCTCTCAGGTTGTTCAGCAGGCCTGATGGGTCCCAGGGCTCAAGCCCCAGCTCAAACTGCCAATATAGCACAG
This sequence comes from Rhinopithecus roxellana, assembly GCF_007565055.1. NCBI lineage: Eukaryota > Metazoa > Chordata > Mammalia > Primates > Cercopithecidae > Rhinopithecus > Rhinopithecus roxellana. The sequence continues at coordinate 91,454,047 of NC_044550.1, read as the reverse complement.
AAGCCCCAGGTGATTCTGGAAACTAAAGGAAGGAAAGTAAACCTCCTTCTAAACACTAAAGCCAGTCTCTCTTTTTTCTTCTCTCTAATGCAGGCCTCGCATCTTCCTATAGCATGACTGTAAGGGTCATCTCAGTTAAAACTCTAATCCAATATTTTTCTCCACCTTAGTTGCAATTATTTACACATGCTTCCAGGCCATAGTCATGATAGCACTACCAGTCAGAAAAGCCTCCAAGTTAGCCTAGGACATAATTTAACTGTTGACACTCCACATAATGTGGCAGGATGACTGTCCTCTAGGGGGAGCTCTTAGCTAACAAACAGTTGGTAAAGCAAGACTTCGTAAGGTGGGATGAGCAGTAGTCGCTCTAAATAACATCTCTCCCCAGCCAGAAGTACTCAATTAGCTGAGCTAATTGCTCTCAAAAAAAAAAAAAAAAAAAAAAAAAAAAAAACACTTAAATTAAGCAAGGGAAAGGCACCTAACAGTTACACTAACTCCAGGTATGCTTTCCTAATTTTCTATGCTCATGCTTCCATTTAAAGAGAAAGGCATTTTCTTATCACTCATAAATTCCTATAAAATATCATCAGGAAATTAACAGGTTATTATCCTCAGGTTTTCCTCCACGAGAAATAGCAGGGATGTGTTGTAAGGAATATCAAAAGGAAACAAACAAGGTAGCTGAAGGGAACAGATTAGCTAATCAGGCAGCTAACTCAGAAGCAAAAAGCCTCAAAGTGTTAGTATGGTTGAAACCCCTTCTAATCTAGGAAGACTCCATAAGAAAAATTAAACCTCAGTATCCCTTGCAAAAATAAAGTAGGCCACATGTCAAAGGCATTCTTTGAAGTCCTCAGGATGGCTACAGTCAGGATGACAAACACTATTTGCCAGCCTCTGGCCAATGGAAAATCCTTAAAATCCTTCACCTAGCTTTTCACTTGGGAAAGGATAAAACTTATCAATGTCCTCAGAGATTGTTTTCAGGCAGAAAATCTCTAAATTGGTTAAGCATGTAACCTTTTTAGCTCACTGCCAACAGAAACCACCTGTATTTAACCCAGGAAATTTGGTATTAGTGTAAACGCTCATCTCTGTCTCCTTCCCTAACCCAGCCTGGGAAGAGCCTTACACCGTTCTTCTTTCAACCCCCGCAGCAGGAAAAGTTACAGGAATGGACTCCTGGATACATCACACTCAAGTCAAGCCTGAAGAGCTTGGGAGCAACCTCTGACAGCCCAGAGGAATGAACTGAATATCAAAGTAAAAAAATAGAGGATCTTAAGCTGAAAATAATAAAAAATAAGTAACTGAATAAGGGTTACTCATCTTACTCAGTCCCAGCCCTACCTCATCAAATACTTTTTATTGTTTCTACCCTTTCCTTTCAAATTTACCGCCAAACATTACAACTTCTTTTTAACATATATTTATAGGGAGATTTTTAAATATATATAGGATTACATTTGTAACTTTTTAAATCCCCTAAGGAAAATGTTATATCTTGGCAAGTAAAGTTTTAGATAAAAATTATTTACTATGCCACTCTTGTGGGAATGATTATAGTCACACTATAATTTGCAATAGAACGATACACTGTGGCACCTACAATGTGAAATTCTGGTTATAAAATTCTAATTGCTGTAATATTTTGCTTGATGATCATCCTTACAACAGGATTAATAATTGCAGAAAAAAATTAATCCAGATTGTTTTGCTTATAGCAGAAGTAATAGTTACTAATAAGAAATAAACATAAAAGTTTTACCATCAAGTTTAATAAGATTTTTTACTGAAGTTTGGCAGTATAATGCACTCTAAGCTATGAAAAAAATATTATAAAGAAATGAATTTTATGCAAGGAAAAATTTTGTGTGGTAAATACTTGTCCTAGAAAGAAATGAGTGGTTGTTTAAAGAATGAGTATTTAAAACAAACGTTTAATATGTTATAACAGGGTCTATACAAGTAAAAAAAAAAAAAAATCAGTAATTAAAGAAAAGGAATTGTCAAAATTAATGCTAAAGTTGTTTTAGCCACCCAATAGCATATCTCTTCCAATCATATTACAAGTTTTAAAAATGGCCTAAGCCTAAAGTTATTCTCTAGTGGCAAGCCAAGGGGAAATGTATGCTTTTCTCAAGAAAAATGTTACTTCTATATTAACATTTCTGGTAATGCACAGCAGCATCTAGTGGAGGCAATCCAGTATTGCAATCCACTGGTATAACTAACAGCTGTCAAACTCTACTGTCAGTTATAATCTAAAAGACCCCTATTAATGGTGGTAATCTTAACGCTCATATTCAAACCCTATATTTTAAACCTTCTTGTCGAACTTCTCTCTTTTCCCCTAGAAGTAATCAAACTCCAAATGGTGCTGTGAGCAGAGCCACACATGGACACAGCATTATTCCGAGAACCCTTAGATAAACCTCAGAAGGCCCAACTGCTGTTCCCCCACACAATGCCCCTTTTCAACAGAAAGTAGACAGAAAGAATCGTCATCCAACACCCCTAACAATAATTAGGCTTACTTCTCTTTGAGGGGTGAATAATACAGGAGTTATTAAGAAATTATTTTAGGCAGCTAGATGGGGTAAAGGTTCTCAGTGGAAACTAAAAAAACAGTTGGCTTGAAGAGCCAGGCCGGCAAGCTTTGATATGCAAACACCGGAAAATAGAAACTGGGTCTGCCCAGCATGGTGATTCCCCCCATCTTCTCCTTGTCACCAGGTGTACCAAGTGTCATGGCTGCCCCCACATAACGCCATGTGTTCAAAACATCATGGTGACCCGCATTTGCATGTTAAATGCTAAGGTGGGAGGGCCAGGTTTTTCGGCTATGTGAATGATACACCGGGTCAGACCAATCCCCTGAGTCCTATGCAAACCAGACACTGCCTCCTCCAGCCTCCAGATATGATGGACTGCATTTCCGCGGCACACAGGGTTCCTCTTTGTTCTGAGCCCCCCTCCCTCTGTCTCTGTTTTCTTCTATTTTTCTTGCCTATTAAACTTTTTACTTCTTGAGACCACTCCACATGTGTCTGTGCCATTACTCCTACTGGCACAAAACTAAGGACTCTAGTGTTCCTGCTGTCATCAAAGTCATACCACTATTGTGAGTGGAACGATTTTTTTTTTTTATCGTTAACGGTTGTTGCATGGATATAATATCTACTAGGAATATATTGTGCACAGTTTTATTCCAGTGTTTTATTATCTTTTCTGTCTTCTGCCTACTTGTTCTACCCTTTATTAAAAGATGGATGTTTGAGTTTCCAACTATTACTGTTAAGCTGTTTTCCTTCAGTTCTCTCAGTTATTGCTTCATGCATTTTAAAGCTTTGTTATTAGATGCTATAGGTTTGTAATTGTTGTCTCTCCCTGATATTTTGACCCCTTTATCACTTAAAATGTCTTTTTTCCTAATAATATTATTTTCTTAAATTGTAATTTTTGTTATTAATAGAGCCATTCTAGGTGTCTTTTGGTTACTATTTGAATGATATATTAATTTCTACCCTTTAACTTTTAACTTACTTGTGCCTTTTAATATAAAGTGTGTCCTCATGCATAACATATAATTGGATATTTTCTTCTCTTTCAATACATATCTTTTGATTGGAATGTTCAACAAATCTACATTTAATAAAATTACTGATAAATTAAGATTAGTTTTATTTTATTTTATAAATGTTTACCTATGTGTGTGTATGTATATTTATGTATCTCACATTTATTTTAAATGTTCTTCTATTTCTATTTCTGCCTTCTGTTGTGTAAAATGAACTTTTTAGTTCTCCATTTTATTTTCCTCATTTTTCCTTTTAATATAGTGTGAGATGTTTTCTTCATGATTGCTCTCGGATTACAATATTTATATCTACATAAAACTATATTTTCTGAGGGATTTTGTTTTTTTGCTGAGTATAATTATTTTAGGTGATGATCTCCCCCTCCCTTCCCCTCACCTCCCGGGATCCCCTCCCCTCTCCTTTCTCACTCTTTCACCCAAGATAGAGTGCAGTGGCACCATAACAACTCTGGGCAGCCTTGAACATCCAGGCTCAAGCAGAATTCCCACCTCTGATTCTCAATTGGCTGTGACTACAAGCATGGGCCACCATGCCTGGTTATTTTTCATTTTTTTATATTTTTGGTAGAGATGAGGTATTGCCATGTTGTCCAGGCTGGTCTGAAACCCCTATGCTTCAAGAAATCCTCCTGCCATGGCCGCCCAGAGTGTTGAGATTATAGACATGAGCTTCTGCCCGCAACTAATGATGGTCTTTTTCTTTTTCAACAATTTGAATATGTCATTCAAAAACGACAGCTTTCTGGTCTCTGTAGTTCTTGTGAGAATGCTGCTGTTAGTGTTATTGTGAATCCTTTGTATATCATGAGTTCCTTGTCTCATGATGCTTTAGAAGGTCTCTGTTTTTGGCTTTTGAAAGTTTGACTTTCAAAATGTGTCAGTGTGTGAATATGATGGCAGCAGTTTCCTGTCTGGGGTGGCTGCTGCTACCATGATGCCAACTGCAGTAAGTGAGGTGCAGTGGGGGCTAATTCCATGAGCCCACAGGAGCTGGGAACAGGTGGAAGCCCTGCTCACTTCCAAGTTGGAGGGGCAGCAGCCCTGCTCTCCCACGCGAAGCGGCAGCTGCCCAGTGACAGCTGGGAACCCAGGCATCTCTGCAGTCTCTGAGGCGTGAGAAACCCCATTTCCCTAACAGGCTCAGAAGTGTCTGCTCCTGCTGCCTGGCCTCACCCCACCCCCCGCACCTGATCCAATTTTAGAACAAAGTTGTGGCCAAGCATGAGCATTGTCATGACCTGGTCAGGTCTGCATGTGCTTTGGGCAGTGCTGACACACCAGCCCCCTGCTGCCTCAGTTTCCTCCAGACTTTCAGCACCAAAGAGCATGGGGAGGCTGAGGGAAGGCTAATGTCGGCTCAGCATGGGCCTGCAGGCACCCCTCAGCAGGAATAGGCTGGGCACTGTGGCACTCTAGATGTCAGGCTAATGGCAGCAGGAAACAGGCTCCTGGCTGGAAAGGGGCAGGTGTCCAGTGAGGCCCCACCTTCAAGGCAGGGATGGCCTGAAGCCTGGGGGATGAGCTATCAGTTCCATGGACCTGAGTTAGAACTTATGGTGCTTTTTCTGGGCCCACCCATGACTGCCCATGGACCAATCAGCACACACTTCCTCCACTCTGAAGCCCATAAAAACCCTGGACTCAGCCAGACTTGAGCAGACAAATGGACGAACTGCCTGTGGAGAGGAGCTTCTCACTGTCGGTGTCCTCTGAGCTGTTCTGTGGCTCAATAAAGCACCTCTTCACCTTGCTCAGCCCTCACTTGTCTGCATACCTCATTCTTTCTGGAGGCAGGACAAGAACTTGGGGCCCACTGAATGGCAGGGCTGCAAGAGCTGTAATACAAACAGGGCTGAAACACCTTGCTCATCATTTTGCAGGCAATGAGTTGGAGAGAAGAGAGAAGGAGAGAAGAGCTGCAACCTTTTGGGGATCCCAGACCAAGGAGCTCTCCAACCCAGGGCTGTGACGCACTCTTTGGGGCTCTGTGGTTCCTGGCGTCTCCAAGCTTCTGGGTGCCATTTGTTCTCCAGTGCTAGCCATGGAAACTGACTGCAGTACGCCTAGTATAGCTGTAGCCTCACAAAGAGCTGGCCCCCATGCTGGTGCCTGGAGCTTCCTGCCCCACTGCAGCCAGCATGCCTGCATGCTCACTCGCTCAGACACCCCTCGCCATTCCTAGCCTGACTCACCCTTGGCAGGTGTGGGATCCAGGAGGGTAGCATGGGCCAAGCACAGCCTGCCAGGCTGAGTTGGCAGAATGAGCCTAGAGGGCCTGAGCAAAAACTTGAGCAAAGGTGCTACTGGCCACAGAGGCTTCTCACCGAAAAAGTGACACCCCAATGATCCTGTGACAAATATAATTGAATTTCTATTACTTGGAATCTTTGAATTGCTTGGATGTATAAATCATGTTTTCATCATATAAGGAGCTTTCTGATTATTTCTTAGTCTTTCTCTCTCTCTCTCTCTCTCTCTCTCTCTCTGCTCTTCTTATGTCACAATTATTTTGTATGTTGGTATGCCTTGTGGTGTCCCTCAGACCTCTGAGACTCTGCCCACTTTTTTCATTCTTGTTTTTCTTTGCTCCACAGGCTGGATAAACGCTATTGACTTACTTTTTCATTGTTCTAATTCTTTTTTTAAGTAAATTTAAATCTGCTATTGAGTCATTCTTATGATTACTTTAAGCTTCAATTAATATAGTTCCTAAATCCAGAATGTTTGGGGTGTTCTTTTTTGGAATTTCTCTCTTTTTATTGATGTCTTGTGTTTGAGATGTCAATCTCATACTTTAGTCTTTTAGACATAATTATCTTTAGTTCTTTAAATGTATTTAAAGTAGCTAATTTAAAATCTTTGTCTAGTGAGTTCAATACCTGTTATTCCATAGTGTTAGCTTCTATTGACTGCTTTATATTATTGGTATGGGACGTAATTTAATGCTTCTTAAAAAAAACATTTCTTAAAAGCATTTGTATTGAAAACTGCATCTTTTAGATAATATGAATTGAACTGTAAGCCTGGATTCCAGACTCCCCTTTCTTTCCTAGGTTTTAATTGGTGGAGGTGATTTCCTTATTATTTCTGTGGTTTGTTTGTTTAGTAACGTCCCTGAAAAGAATCTATAAAATCTGTATTCCTTGACATTTATGGCTAGCAAAGTCTCTGCTTATTTAGCTTAGTAATTAAGGAATGTTTGGACAGAGACTTCCCTAAATGTCTTGAATCAATAAGTCTCCCAAACTTTGCCAAGGTCCTCTCTTTCTGGTATTGGTCATGTGTTCAGTGCACTTGTGAGCAGTTTTTTACTCTGCTTTAGCCTTCATTTCCTGTTTGCATTGAGTCTCAACATCAGATAGGAGTGAGGTATTATTGCATTCTTTGGGCTTTTCTGAGCATGCACACTGTCACACAGACTTTTTAGGTCCCTAGGAAAATGAAGAGGTTTCAAAGCCACTGTGAACAACTTATTTCTCATATAATTCTTATAAATGTTTTGAATTCCTCTTGTTTGTCCCAACTGGTATCATTGCGTTTGCCAGCTGCAATGTTAAATATTTGAAAGCAATTTTTCAGCAACTTCTTGGGCAATAGAACTTCTTTTATTGACCAAACTCAAAATAGAATCTAGTAACAAACAGCTGTGGAAATGAGACTTTGACAGGGTGTTCCCATCCATGCCAAACAGTAAACAATTTCTAGGTATGGACTTTTGGATGAGCTGCCTAATAAGTCTTCCCCCATCCAGTGGCTACTACATTGCTAGATTTTACGGCTTCGTGGTTCTGAGGCTGCCGTTTTAAAGTCTACTATGCACTTGGGGAGAGGTGGATGGGAAAAGGGCAAGTTAATATCCCCCAAAATCACTGTTTTTACAAAATCTGGCTGTTTTTCAATAGCATGTCTCAAATGATTGTAAGCTTTTGTTTACTTTCAGAGTTCTGTAAAAAAGTATGATTTTTATGCTGTTGTCAGTTTTGTAATGCCTTTTTGATTATGTTAATTTTTGAAGGGCCTTTTTCTGCCACTCTTTAGGTTCTGCCTTTCTACTTAATCTTTCATAAGGGCTTGGAGGCTGAGTAATTTCTGTTCATGGAAAAGTAATGCCTTAAGTCATTCTCTCTATATTAATGTGCCTTAAGACATCCTCTCTATATTAAAATTGAGACAGATTTTTTTAAACCAAAAATATTAATGCTTGAATTCTAACACTGACTTCTCAGGTCTCCACCCAAATAATTATTTATCAAAATGTACTTCTTATAGAAGAAAAACAATACATTTATTTACAATATGAGATAATCTGTCATTACCCTATGTATGTATTCATTCACAAATTTATTGTAAACAGATACTGAACAAACAAAATTTTCTAGACCCTGGAAAAACCATGGTGAATAAATTATTACATAATCACTCGAATGAATTTTACATTGTATACTTTCATGGAGATCATTAATAATATTGGAAAACTCTTCCTTTACTAAATGTCTGTCTTCATATAATATAAAGACCTAGATATGCCCTCTTTTATTTTTAATTTTGAAATTAAAAGTTTGAAGTGTAAAATTCACACACATTTTCCATAGCTAAATGTACAGTACACAGCTAGTAGTTATCATATAGTCTTTGTCAAGACTATTTTCTATAACAATGTCTCTTAAAGCTGAATAAAGTATGGCCTCTTTTAAAGTAAATAATTAAATTATTGTGAACTCCCGGTCTTATGCATATTTTATTAAAATATTAATATAATAATACTTTTAATAATTTTAAAATCTAGATATGAACTCATGCTTATATTTTCTATGAAGGTATAAAATCAAATCAAATCTACAAATTCAATATTAACAGATCTATACAAACAATACAATTTTAATAAGCTAATTAATATTCTGAACATTGTGCTAAAGCTTAGTTCCTGAGAGAGGCTTAATTATGATATTAATGTCAACAGAACAAGAAGTTCTTTTGAATTTGTCATTTCTAGATTTATGAATGACATGTCAGGCTTAAATTATCCTGTCATTTACAAAATTTGGAACTATTGTGGAAACTTAATGTGTACAAGATGATGACATCACTGAGATTTCACTTGACATGAAAACATTTTTTATATCACATTTTCAATGTTCAATCTGCATTCATCCTTTCAGGTTAAAGTAGGACTACTTGTCACCAAAGTATTAATAAATAGCACAGCCAAAACCAACTCCAAAATTATATGGTGATGCTCAGTTATAAGGGAAATAACCAACTGAACCAAAATATAACAAATATTCCAGAAGAAACTGTGTTCTTCTCCATGCTTCATAAAACACTATGAAGCTTTTAAAAAGAATAAACTAGATTTTTATTCATGGACCTGGAATGAAACACAAGAAATATTATGAAGTGAAAACCTAACATTGAATAACATTGTTTTATTTAACATATTGTATAATAATACAATACTCTACAGAATAATATACTAAATATTACATACTATATGTAAATATTTTATGGTATAATATATGTGATATTTATAAGACAAGTTTTGTATATAAGCATATATATTGCAAATACCTGAAAGAATAAACTCTTAACTGGTTAGCTATTTTTACTATTCGTAAATGAGAATGCATGGAGGAGTTGAAAAATTGCTTTTATTTATTATTCTGCACACTTTTATATAAAAATATTTAAATCTGTATTATAAAAATATATACCATACAGATGAAACATATATTTTAATTCTTTGTGACTGGGAAATTTAGGATAATAATTAGATAAAACTTTTACAAATGTAAATTGATGAATACAATTAAGCCTGTAGTGATTGGTTAGACAATAGCAGTAATAAGGTTTGTGTGAAATTAACCTGAATACATAATGATGACCAGCATTTTCAATTCCTTTAAAAGTTAGGCTATAAATAAAATCAACTGAAATTTATTTTAGATTTCTAGTATGGTACTTTTTTTCTTTGATTTTTTGAGATAGACTCTCTCTCTGTTGCCCAGGCTGGAGTGCAGTGGTGTGATCTCAGCTCACTGAAACCTCTGACTCCCAGGTTCAAGCAATTCTCTGTCTCAGCCTCCCAAAGTAGCTGTAATTGCAGGCGCTCACCGCCACACCCAGCTAATTTTGTATTTTTAGTAGAGATGGGGTTTCACCATCTTGGCCAGGCTGATCTTGAACTCCTAGCCTCGTGATCCACCCACCTCAGCCTTCCAAAGTGCTGGGATTACGGGCATGAGCCACTGCATCCAGCCTAGTATGGTACTATTGATACAGACAAGAGACAGAAAGATATTAGGTAGAAGAGGGCAGTTCCTCAGCAAAGGCCCTACCTTCAAAAGCCTGGAAACCCGTGGCCCTAAATGGGAACAAACATTCATGTATTTGTGCCCAAATGTTGCGTTTTGGCTTGCCACACTTTCCTATCCTGTACCCATATAAACCCCAAACCCCAGCCTCCATGAACAGAAGAGCAGAAGAGTAGAGGAGCAGAAGAACGGCAGAGCAGCAGTGTGGTGCAGCAGCGAAGGAGAGAAGAGAAGTGTCTGAATGTTGAGAGGAATTCTCCTGCGGATGGCTGGAGTGGAGATTGGCCGCAGGATGGACGAACTCTGGTGGAAAATCATCTTCCCACTCCAACCCCTTTCCAGCTCCCCATCAATCCTTCTGAGAGCCACATCCATCTGGCAATAAAATTCTCCACATTTACCATCCTTCAATTTGTCTGTGTGACCTGATTATTCTTATACATCGGACAAGAACCTGGTACCAAGAGGGCACTGAGTTTGTTAACACTTAAGCCTATCTGCAGATGGCAGAGCTAAAAGAGCACTGTAACATACACACTGGGGCTTTGGGAGTCACAGGCACCCACCCCTAGACACTACCATGGCTTGCCCTGGCTCCTGCCCCTGCCTGTCTGTGTGCCCACCCTTCTATAAGGGGTTTGACTGTGCAGTGGCCTAAACAGACAAGCCACACCCCTGTTGCACATCCTGTGAGGGGGGTCAGGGAACTTCTCATTTCACTATAGAACACTCTAAGTATGTCGTTTAGAAATTTGAGCATTTAACCAATTTCAGGTAAAATAAACATCATTCCACACAAATAGATTTATTCAAAACCCTGAGCTTCTAACACCACAATACACCATTTTATGTCTTACATCATAACAAAAGCCAGTTGTTTTACAAAAAACAGGTAAACTCACCTATTTAGTATTTTCTTCTTAAAGTACTGGTTCATTCTATTGCCAGCCAGATTAGTTTGTCACAGAGAGAAGTCATAATTTAAGACAACAACTTCTTTTTTATAATGTTCATGAAGATATGGAGTATCTTAGTATAATATAACTTAAGTGTAGGTATCTTCTTGCCTGTGCCTCTTTTCTCAGCAACGTTAAATTCTGTGTTTGTTGTTTCTTGAAAAAGTATTGTGTATTTTATCTTGAAAAAATAATTCACATTTATACAACAATATAAGTATTAAACATATCCATGTGCATATAGAAGAGCTACACTATTTGTATGTACTAAGGGATGTACTAAGGGATATAACTAACCTTTAGAATTAAACAATCTTACCAAAATGATTATCAATTTTATATGGTAATACTTTTCAGGGAAAAAAACACTTAATAATTACACTTTTGGAAAATAATTATAAATATTAATTGATCTTGTTTACAAATATGTTCAAAATGATAGCGATAGTTTTTAAATATTTCCCAGAACATTTATCATATTTATTTGCTTTTAATATCTATGTAATTCTTTATTTAGGTTTAAGAATATACCCTTTTCCTAAAAGGATATATTTAGATAAATCAAATATGTAGCTAAACTATGATGGAAATCTCCTTAGTTAGGTATGATAAATATAATAGAGGACCTCTTTTTACATTTAAAAATGAATACCTGGAAGCAAGCCTGTTATCTTTCTACAATTTATAAAATTACAGACAAAGGTAGTAAAGAACATTACCTTCTGGCGGGAAGGGAATATTAACAACCTTGGGATCTCAGAAAAGACAGAATATACCTTTATAGTTATAGGTACCACAGGTGAAACATGGATGAGTTAGATTCAAAGGTTCTTGGTTTCTGATCTTTTCAGAGAAGCTGATATGGGAAATGAAATACCTCTGACTCCTTGAAATAAATTACAACCCTAGAGACTTTAGTAGAGACTTTAGAAGACTGTCTAGGTTCCAGTTTTGTTAACCAGAAAATAAGAATGGCTTTGCCCACTAATCAGTATCTCTTGACAAGTAAGTGTTGGCCTATTATTTAACATATTTTGTTATATCTATGCAAATAAACCTGGGCAATGAAAAAAATAACGGTAGTGAATTCCAAACATTTCAACATCAACCTCTGTGTTTAAACTGTGCCTTAGCAGCAGAGGTTTGATCACAAGGAAGAACTGGGGAACCAAGATTGACATTTTGTTTAACTGCTATCAGGAATAAATATAAATTTAATTTCCTAGAGTTGATACAGTGTGGGGTACTTTGAACTCTGAGATCAACAAACAAATAGTGTAATACTTTAAGCATTTTCTTTTTGTTGCTGACTAGGAAGTGAAAAAACAAACTCAGAAGCAAACTCCTTTATCCCTGGGCTGCGTAATGCTGATTTTGGAAGACATGTTACATTCTATGTGGATATAGAAATTATTTGAGAAAGAGTCTGTTTTCCATAACCGGCATTAAAATGCTAACCCTGGTAATTTTGCAATTTCTTTTGTCCTGAAATACTTTGTGTGGGTGTGTGTGTGCGTGTGCGTGTGTCTGTGTGTCTGTGTGTGTGTGTTATTTGATGAGCGAATCTTTCTGAGGTCTGACTTCCTTGCAAAACAACCCTTTAGCAAGTGCATTTTTTCTTGTTCTGGTGCTTTTGTCATTGAATCTTGCTTTCACATGGGTTAGTTTACATATAGGTATTCTGATGTGAAACATGAGGTCTTGGGATCAGAGACGGTCTGTTTATTACTAACAGCACATCCTAGCTCCATTTCCCACAGGGCAATGAGGAAAAGCATGATGTTATCTCATACATGCAGTGGGATTGTGCTGCAGGAGAATGATGATGGAATTATGAGACTTGGAGCATAAACAGGGTGGTTGGCACATTGATCCATCCTCTCCTCTAGGGAGAGAGAAACACTGGCATATAAACAAATCTCTGTGGAGGGGAGAAGGCTCTCTGGCTTCCTTATCCTGCATTGTAAACTTGTAAACAGATGGGTGGAAAACAGTCCCTCTCTTCAAAAAAACAAACAAACAAACAAACAAAAAAAAAACAAACACCATTGTTCCTGGACCAAACTGTGGATCCGGCTGCTTATTCTCTTGGCCCAATAACTAGATGCAGATGAACTGAGAAAGAAGAGTTTTTATTTCTGCAAACAGGTACAAGGAGAAAGCCTGGAAAATAACACCAGGCAAACTCAAAGTAACTAAGTTTTCCAGAGCTTATATACCTTTTAAGCTACTTGTTTACGTATAAGTGTGCATTCATCTAAAGACATAAGTGATTAACTTCTTTTACTCTATAACTAAGATCTGAGTCCTCAAGACCTTCCTCTGAATCCTCAGTAAATTTACTTAATCTAAATGGGTGCAGGTGCTGGGGTGATTACTTTTATCTTGTCTCCTGCTAAATCATGGAGGTTTGGGAAGTTCCTTCAGACCCCCAATAAACTTGCTTGTGGAGGTCTATGGAGTTTCTTCAGACCCCCAATAAAACTTGTTTAATCCTAAGCGGGTCTTATTAAGAACTTCTTCATTATACTGTCATGATTTAAGGCCCAGGAAAGGCCTAGGCAAAACTCTTGGTGGGCTTTTGTTATATTCCAGTCTTTGTACAATTGCACTGGCTCTATCAGCGTTTAATATTTAACTGAACCACTCAGTCAGTGCTGAAACACTTGTTAGGAGGCCTGCCTGTTGGCAGCCATTAGGGAGACCTGGACTGCCACACTATCTCTAGCCTTCAAAGCATTTTTCCTGTTGAATCAGGTTTCAACAATGTTTGCTAGTTTTCTTTAATAAAAAGTCTGCATGATCCTGGTGTTTTATGTTTTATAAGCATGAAAATATTAATGAACAATTATCTTCACTAGTTTGAAAACTAAAGATGTCTGTATGTACATAACTATGAAGAAAAAGTCATGAAAATGGGAGAGAAATATTTGGATTTTGTCTTAGATATAGGAAAAAATATTTCAAGAATGTCATTGTCAATAAAAGTTGATTTCTCTACAAGTCCACTGTCTATGTACCTAATTAATAACTGTTATTGAATAGGTCAAACTGGATATACCATTTGGCATCACAACATAGTAAAAGATGTGTATCTGACTGTTTCTGTGACTTGAATCCAAATAACAAAAAACTAAAAACTTTTGGATTATTCTTATTTTTGCAACATCTTAGTTTCTTAAGAAAGATCCTGTGAAGTTGACCATATCTAAAAAGTATACATAAATATTTGATAATATATTTTATAACTGAATTTACTTTTTTGATTTCATAGTAAAATTATCACTTATGGGAAGTAATTTGCTTTTTATATGAATTACTTTTCTATGTTAATTATATATTGTGATGGCAGCAATATATGATCATGTTCATAATACTTGAATGTGGTCACATTCATGATGAAAATTCCTGTTGTACTTTTGCATGAACAATTGGTAAATACAATTTTATATTATTAGCACAGAGCAACGTATAGTTCTAGTGTCTTATTTAAGATACTACCCTACTGTGGTCTGTTTGTGTCCCTTCCAAATTCAGGTGTTGAAATCACAACCCTCTAGATGATGTTATTAGACGGTAGGGCCTTTGGGATGTGATTAGGTCATGAGAATGGAGTCCTCATGAATGTAAATAGAGTTCTCATAAAAGAGGTTCCAGGCACGCCCTGGCCCTCTTCCTTTATGTGAGTACTTAGCTAAGGGATGGCCATTTATGAACCAGGAAGCAGACCTTCACCAGACACTGAATCTACCTGCCCCTGAATCTGGGAATGCCCCACCTCTAAAATCGTAAGAAATCCATTTTTATATTGATAAGTCACCTGAGCTGTAGGGTTTTGTGGTAGCAGCCCAAGGAGACCAATACGTATGTCTTCTGCCCTATAAAAAATAATCTTTAAGGACATTGTTTCCCTTATTTAGCCATTTGAATAAGATCATTTTTCAGAATATGCATGGGAGTGTGAATTTAAGTGAAATTTCTGGAAGTCTGACAGGGATAATCAACGTAATTGTGAATAAATTGCTTATGTGAGGCAAGTTGCTGGGGGATAACTCAGTTCTCTTAGGATTTTTTAAAGTAATCTCAAATAAAACTTGCACCTTTCTTTCAATGTTAGATACATACAAATCTTGCTGAGTGATGAATATCATAGCTCTTTCGGTTTTTGCACCTGCTTTGAAAGGATAGTTAAGGCTCAAGTAAAATTATTGTAGGCACTTGAAGTTCCTCACCTGTGAAAGACAAAAAGCTGCAGTAAGTGAGAGTCCTTGGAGACCACTAGAAAAGATTCATTTGCAAATAATCTCAAGTGCTTAAGAGATAACTTGTAAAGGAAAGTGTTTGATATTTGGATTTTTTTTTTTATTACTACAGCAATTGTGAGCACAAATGATTTTTGCTTCTAAAGTATGTTTTTGGGAAATCACACTTCTGTAAAGATAATGAATGTCTTTTAAAAGTCTTACATCTCAACAAAAGCTGTAGGTCTGTTAAAATGAAGATTAAAGGGGAAACATTTAGATTAGAAAACATTTATATGGAAAGAAATTTATTGTATAAGGTCATTATTTGAGTGCTTAATAGAATTCTGAGCTTCCTGATAATTTACACTCTTTCAATGCCAAACATCTCGGTTTTATATTTAGTCTTTATTTATTCTTTTAATCTCAACTTTATCTTATTTTTCAGACTAGTTTTCTCTAACACACTAACTCTAATTTCCATGTATGTGCTGTTTAGCACCTTTTGTTTATTGGTAGGACTTATTAACTTATTTAATGCTAAATAACTAAATGCATAGCTGTCTGCTTAATGTCTGCTTCTCCTCCCAAAAAACTAGTTCCATTATATTATAAACCTTTATTTTCCACTGCTTTCCTTGAAGCGCCAATGACGTTCCTTTAGATAGAATTACCAAGAAATCTCACATTGAGAATAGGTAGTTATATCATCACACATAAATTATCCTATAAGGAAAGAGATCCAGCAAAGTCATTAAAAATGAAGAAAGTGATAGTCCTAAAAAAACTGTCTTCTTTTACAGTGATGGTGACTAGACTTCTATCACCTTGAGTAAGAATAAAATGCCTCATTTTTCTTTGTGCTTTCAACATATTTAAAATAAGTGCGTGCATACTTTGAACACAAAGTACTTAATCAGTATTAACAAAACTAATGAATAAATAGACTTATGTTAGTTATCTTCCTTATCTAGGCCATGGAGCTGCTGATAGCACGAGGAAGGGTCAAAAATATCTTATCCATAATTCTGACTTACTAATATTGAGAAAAAAGAATAATAGTCATGGAATAAGTCCTGACTCCTCTTTACATTGGTGTACTTTTACCTCGATAATGTACAAATGTAAGTGGGTACTTACTAAGTTTGTATTTGTTATGGATCAATAATTACACTCCTACTGGAAAAACATTTATTTATTTTATATCGGCACAATTATAGGATCCGAATTACTTGCACTAGCTAGTAAGATATATTTTTCAATAGATGGATTGTTATATTTATGGAAAAAGTTTCAAAATAATAAATGTTTTAAAAATTATATTAGTTCAAGACTCATATAGATAATATATTGAACTAAGTTTTACTTACTGAAATGATCATGTAAAACAGACTATACTGTAGACACCTTGATTAGATTAAGGCTACTCCAGATCCATTTTATTCCATGATTACAGATTATGCTTTATTTTTAGTTACTTTATTAGAAGGCTAATCTCATTTACTCTAAATCAGCTTTTTCAATTTGCATTATTGGAAGGCAGTTTTTACCCCAGTTATTGGTTCCCTTATGTCATCCCCTGTGTACTGATTACAATCTCTACAGCTTTAAGTTAGGAAGCATGAGTATGTGTATGTGCCCGCCCACATGTGTGCACACACACACAAATTGCAGAAATCTACAAAATTGACACATCACATGCTTCATCCTAATGTTTTGACTGGACATATGGTCCTTTACTGTCCCTTATTTGTGTTTTTATGGAGTTGTATGAAAATCTGTTAATTCAATCTGTCAGTCATCAATTGCACACCTGTTAATGTATGTTCTTATTGTAATGACTACATTTCAGACTTTGCAAGCATGACTGAATTTTGCTTTTCTTCATAATGCTTTCTACTTTGCATTTGCAATTGGTTCAGCAGTGGTATTACTTCTCAGGCAAATAAGAGGCTATTGTGAATGTAAAGGCAGGTTTTTCACTTCCACTATTCCAACCAAAGTATCAAAATCAAGTTTGCTTTTAGAAGGATATGAATGAAGCATTGCTTCATTGCTATGTGTTTCATGTCCTGAAAGTACTACTTACCAGCTCACAAATGCTGTTATTACTAACATTGTAGGTATTATATATATCTGCTGCTATCATGTATTCAGTAGTACTGCACAAACGCTTTCCAGATAAGAATGTATTTCCACAATGTGTGAACATGTTTTGAATGAAATAATTGAGCCAGCAAAATCTAAACATTCCCTACTGACCACTAACACTCAGTTCTAAATTCTACTCAACTTTCAGTTAGCTCTTAATGGAAAAGCAAAAATGTTAAATAACAGAGTCTATAGGCTATTATATTTTATTTTGAAATGGAGCAACTAGTGTATAAAAACTAGTGATCTAAACAGTTTTGGAATCAAACACAATGAGTTAAATATTTGTATTTGGGTCATGTGAATAAGAAAGTGGCTCACAGAATTTTTCACTTCACTCAAGGATTATTTCCTATAATTCAGCCAATATCTAAGAAATATATTTTTCCAGAGTTGCTGCCACCTATAAATCTATGACCTATTTTAAAAGCATGTGACTTTCAAGTTTAAGGAATTATATTCATTGCCTATCCTTATTTTCTGCTTGTAATAGTAACTGGACTTAGGTAAATATAATAATAACAACAATAATAAACATTTACGTAGAAAGAAACAATACTGTTTCCAATAATTATTTTATTAATTTTCACACTACTCAGTGGAAGGAGAACAACAGTGCTAAATTCAGGAGGATGCCTTAGTAATATGCTGAAATACATAGTGGTCTTGCTCTTGCTACTACCTTCTGAAAAATAAGTACACAAGCAAAGCAGATACTAACTACCTAATGTTAGAGCAGTTATACAGGTAGTTTATTTTTTTTCAATTAAGTAATTTTATCTGTTAAATAATATATAAATGCAGTAAAATTCTAAATATTAGAAAAGTTTACTAAATAGAGTTTCTAAGCATAAGGAAAATTCCCTTCAGTTTCAGTCAAGTTATTTATGACACAGGGTATATTTGTGATTCTGTGTTAGCTTTTATTATTTCCTGCTGTCAGATATCTGTAGATATAGGGCTGCTGATAATTTGCTTTTTAACCATACTTTCTCACCAACAGGCAGCTTCCTACAAATATGGCATGTCTAAAGGATTTCTCATTTATTCTAACTTTTCCAGCTCCTTCTTCATGGTAAATGTGTCCAAGAAAGCTCATGTTAATCTCTGGACCATGTTCCTGTTGCTTTAAAAAAGGGGTGATTATTTTTCTTTTCAACATGTGCTGCCTCCTTTAGAAAACAATTTTCAGCCACACATCCCTGAAATCTGAACCTGTAGGGGTTCTCTTTAGCCTCCTTGCAACCCTCTGTCATCTTGTTTTATTAAAGATGGATTTTGTATATCACTCTCTCACAAAAATCCCTGTGGTATTTGACAGTTTATGAGAGAAGCAGGCATTTCCCATTTATACTCTACAATGTAACTACTATAAATAAGGTGATCTGTTGTTGTTGTTATTTTGTACTGAGTCAAAATAACTAGGTCAGTGCATTAAAATTGAACCTAAAAATAAACAGAAAATAATTGTGTATGCACAGTGCAGAAAATATTAATAAATATTTAGATTTTTCTTACAGCAACATTAACTTCAAATATGTATACTAGGAATATCTAATCAGATAAATAGGAGATTAAGAAGACTTGCTGTGTTTTAGAACAGAGATGGCCCAGAGATGATCCTCGGGGGTCCAAATTAGGTGTAACTATGTTATTTTTATTAATGTATTGGGTATAATTTTGCCTGTATTTTGAACAAATAATTATTGTCTAGACATTTTTGTATGGTACTGTTAAGGTAACATAGGGGATATCAAAGTGAAAATATGCAGTCTTTTATCTTTACGAGCTTGCAATTAGTAGGAAAGGTGAGCTAGTTTTTAAGGCACAAATTCCTAGTAGTTTGAAACAGTAAAAGGAAACATTGTGGCATGTATTTTGAGTACAGAGAGAATGTTTTTATTAAAGAGCTGGTTCTTGAAGATAGGACTTATTCAAAATAAGAAAGTGTGAAAATATTCCGGAAGAAGAAAGAGCATGGGTGATGAGAAAATACGTGGTGCACATATAAAAAGAAAGTAAATACATTTGGCTGAAGCCTTGAAAATACAAAAGATTTTAGTTGAACAGAGGTTTTAATAGTTTTTTAAAAATCCTTGAATATTAGGCAAAGAGGTGTTATCCTTTTTCCTTAGGCAATGCAAAAACAATGCTGTAAAATACAGAGATAGTTTTTATTAATGAGGAGATTTGAATGGATGTCTGTGGGATTGTAAACTAGTTCAACCATTATGGAAAACAGTATGGCAATTCCTCAAGGATCTAGAACTAGATGTACCATATGACCCAGCCATCCCACTACTGGGTATATACCCAAAGGATTATAAATTATTCTACTACAAAGACACATGCACACGTATGTTTACTGCGGCACTATTCACAATAGCAAAGACTTGGAATCAACCCAAATGTCCATCTGTGACAGACTGGATTAAGAAAATGTGGCACATATACACCATGGAATACTATGCAGCCATAAAAAAGGATGAGTTTGCATCCTTTGTAGGGACATGGATGCAGCTGGAAACCATCATTCTTAGCAAACTATCACAAGAAGAGAAAACCAAACACCGCATGTTCTCACTCATAGGTGGGAACTGAACAATGAGATCACTTGGACTCGGGAAGGGGAACATCACACACTGGGGCCTATCATGGGGAGGGGGGAGGGGGGAGGGATTGCACTGGGGAGTTATACATGATATAAATGATGAATTGATGGGTGCTGACGAGTTGATGGGTGCAGCACACCAACATGGCACAAGTATACATATGTAACAAACCTGCACATTATGCACATGTACCCTAGAACTTGAAGTATAATAAAAAGAAAAAAAAAAAGAAAAAAAAATTTTACATTTCCAAAATATTTGTTTCTTTTTAAAAAATTTTGAAACTAAACAGACATGAAAATATCTTAAGTGTATGTTTTTTCTGCTCACAAAATAACTTCTACATAGGCATAATTTTAGAAAATAGAATTTGCTCTGTTTTTCATGTATCAATGAGCAAAATATTATATATTTTGACCTTCTTGCTAAATTGTTGTCCATTATGAAAAGATAAGTATGAAAACATGTAAACTTTTCTTCTGTTTGTACCTTCATTAGGAATTTCAACTAGTAATTAGCAAATTTGACAATACTGCAATGAAGCTAACAAAGCTCAAACTTTGGAGCTTTCACTTTCATGAGATTTTTCCAAAGCCTAGGCAAGGGCTCAGGATATTTGTTCATCAAGTTCTATATCTTTGTAAGATTTTCAAAGTAAGATTTTAAATACAATTACTAAAAACTACTGCCTCTTAATCGTTTATCTTACTGTCTGTCACTTTTTCTCTCATACTGGCTGATACTGGACAAAATCATGGGCACTTCTGAGTCCAACTAAGGACTCCAAAGTCCTTATTGAGTCCTTGTTGAGTTGGGGAATCTTCTACTTTCGGTTTAGTGGAATGTATTTCTAAGACTTGCACAGTATGGCTGGCCACTCCCATTTTAGGAATTACTCCACACTCTGCTGAATTACCTAGCATTGTGACACAGGACCAAAGGAAAAAAAAAAATACACCATACAAATTTAATCTATAGCTCAAGCATCTGAAATTATGTGGACAGCACAGAAGGAACAAATTTTAGACATATGGATCCAGAAATTATTTTGTGAAAAAATGCTCCAATTGTGAAATCTATAAATTGTTAGTGTAGTAGTTAGTTCATTGACCCTTAGGCCAAATGGATATTCTCTCCTTTCTGAGTATTTCTATAATTCAGTTTTAGCTGCTGTGCCAGATGGATGGGTGGATGGCTGAATGGGTGGATGGATGGATGGATGCATGCATGCATGAATGCATGGGTAGAAAACCAGGTAAATAATTTAGAGGAGTAGTCAGGAATTGTTTAAAAATAGAAATCATCAATGTTCATGGTTTTGTAGCACAAACTGGTTTCAATACTTCACACAGTGAATGTTTTTGTGTGTGAGGATGCATATTATATGAATCTCTGTGTATTAGGTTTTATTTAAGGGTGCTTCATGGTTTTTTTTTTTTTTTTTTCTGATAAAGTTTGGCATTCCCAAAAGAAATGACATGCAAAATTGCCTCTGGTATGGCAAAATGGCTTGAAAAAACAAATATTGTAGTGACAAAACTGCTATATATATAAAGAAATAAAGCAATGTAAGTAATATTATAACAATTTAAATGTATGTTTTTGTAGCTTCATACATAGAAAATTACAAATGCTTTTGAACTATTTCATGTACACCTTTATTTCAAAATAATTTTTAAATAACTTTTACAATCTTTCATTCTATAAAAATTAAATATAACTGAAAGACAGTATCCTGGCTGAAGTCAAAAGTGTTAAAAATAAGACCGCCAGAAGCATCAAAATATCAAATATTTGCTCAATTTGATTGTGTGTTTTATTAGGCAATTCATTTGGTTGACTCAAACAACACAGTATCTTATGTAGAAGTTCAATCCTAAATTCAGTTCATTAGTTCTTAGCTTTAGCTGTTTGGTGTCCACCCCACATATGTGTGGTTCAACGGTAACCTAGATATTTAGGCAGTGCTTATGCACACCTTTCGGAGCCTTCTTTCTCTGGTTCCTTTCTTCCTCAGGTTTCTCTCCCACTGTCCAGCCCTATGGTTGTCTAAAACTCAGTTCTTTTCTTCCTCATGCCAGAAAGATTTCATATTTTCTTTCAAAGATCCAGCTATCCAAGTAACACTGCCAGCAGCCTCCCTCAGGCCAAAAGTGATAAAATCCACTCTGGGGCATTCCCCTCCTTCAAGTGTTATCCAGTTGGGTTGCTTTGTTCACTTTTGGTATCTTTAAGATTTTAGTATTTTGTCTAGAGTTTATTTTTAATTTACAAAACAGTTGTTTCTGCAGAAGCTTAGTAGGGCAAAGTCTAAATGGTGGTTCTCTACCAGTTATTGATTGAGAATGTGTCAAGTTTCTGATTCCTCAGAGCTGACAGATGTGAAAGACCACATTCCACCTCTTGGAGATTTTTAGTTGAGCTCCTTAGCCTCATCCTACACACTCTTGAGAATCTGACCTACGCTATGAGGGAGAGACTGTGTTTGTGTTGCCAGCACTCCCTTCCTTGTATTTCAAGCAGTGTGACACTGGGTATATTGTATGATTTTACTTTGTCTTATGACCCAGAGATCCAGACCCTGTATCACTCCAGGATTCAGAATACATACAATGTGCCAGGGGTAAATCCAGCCTTGCTTTTTGTGTTGGTGAATGGTCAGGCCAGTCCAAGTAACCCTGATGATTTTCATCCCCCCTCATCCCCATAGAGAATGTCCTGTTGGGCTAAGCCTGATGGTCATGTCATGTGGAGAGTTGGCAAATTCCCTCATGGCAAAAACTGCTGCTCATCATCAGGCTAATTAATAAGAGTGTTTTAATGGAATTTTAATCTAATTTTAGTTTATTTTAGTACTCATTATTTCCACAGTCTTCTGATGTTTTCAAAAATTGATTTCTGCCAGCACCCATTTATGATAACTCTTAGAAAACTGGGAACAGAGAAGAACTTCCTCAATTTGATGAAGAATATATAGAAAGCTTACAACTAACATATGTAACATCATCCTTAATGGAGAGACACTAGAGTTCTTCCCTTAAAATCAGAAACAAGAAAAGGATGTATCCTTTCTCATTCCTTTTCAACATCATACTTGAAGTCCTCCTGGATACTGCATTAAGGCAAGAAAAAGAAATAAAAGGCTTAGAGATTGGAAAAGAAGAAATTAAACTGTCTTAGTTTAAAATCAGATTATTATCTATGTCAAAAATCCAAATTAAACAATTTAAAAAGTTATAAACCTAACTAAGAATACTAAGAATACATTATGGTAACATTGTAGGACACAAGGTAAATGTACAAAGTTAATTGTGCTCCTATATATCAGCAATGAGCAATCAGAATTTGAAATTAAAATACAACATCATTTAGCATGAAATAAATAAAAGTTTTAGGTGTAAATCTAACAAAGTATGTACATAATTTATATAAAAAAATGAAAACTGCAAAATGCTTATGAGAGGAATTAAAGAAGTTCTAAATAAATGAAGATATATTCCAGGTTCATGGATAAAAAGACTTAACATTGTTAAGATGTCAGTTCTTCCCAACTTTATCTATAGATTCAACCCAATCCCAACATCCTAATATGTTATTTTTTGCATATTGAAAGACTGATAAAGTTACATAAAAATTTTTAAAAAAGAATAGCCAACACAATACTTTAGAAGAAAAAAGTTGAAGGACACTAAGCAGCTTCAAGACTTACTATACTCTTATAAATCAAGAAAATGTAATATTGTTAAAAGAATAGACATATCAGTGGTTCAGAATAGAGAGCTCAAAAATAGAACTGCATCAACAGAGTCAACTGATCTCTGACAGAGGAGTAAAGGCAACCAAATGAGAAAAAATGGTATTGTAATGCCTGGACATACTCATGCAAAAACTTAAATCTAGACACTGAATTTGTACCTTTCAACCCAACAGAAATTAACTAAAATGGATTATATACTGAATGCAAAACAAAGCCATAAAACATCTGGAAGATAACAGAGGGGTAAATCTACCTTTGGTTTTCAATGGGTTTTTAGATACTACAAAAAATTATTATCATGGAAGGGATACATTATGAGCTGAACCTCATTAAAATTATGGTTTGTGAATAACATTGTTAAGAGAATGAAAAAAAGCAAACAACAAATTGGGAAAAATATTTTCAAAACACATTTATAATAAAGGAATTCTATCCAAATTATACAAAACATTCTTAAAATTCAACAGACAACAAACATTCCTATTTAAATTTGGCAAAAGATGTGCATCAACACTTTACTAAAAAGATATAAAAATAAACATATGAAATGATCTTCAACATCAGTATTATTACTGGTTTACAAGTTAAAGCAACAGTGAGGTACCACTACATGCCTATTAGAATGGTGTATTAGTTATGGTTCTCTAGAGGAACAGAACTAGTAGGGTAGATGTATATATAAAGGAGAGTTTATTAAGGAGTGTTAACTCATATGATCTCAAGGTCCCACAACAGGCCATCCGTAAGCTGAGAAGCAAGGGAGCCAGTTTGATTCCCAAAGCCGAAGAACTTGGAGTCTGATGTTTGAGGGCAGGAAGCATCCTGCATGGGAGAAAGATGTAGGGTGGGAGGCTAGGCCAGTCTAATCTCTCCATGTTCTTCTGCCTGTTTCTTATTCTGTCCATGCTGGCAGCTGATTAGTTGGTGCCCACCCAGATTGAGAGTGGGTCTGCCTCTCCCAGTCCACTGAGTCAAACGTTAATCTTCTTTGACAATACCCTCACAGACACACCCAGGAACAATACTTTGCACCCTTAAATCCGACCTAGTTGACATTTGATATTAACCATTACAAATAGTTAAAATTCAGAACACTGACAACATCAAATGCTGGTGAAATTCTAGAGCAACAGGAACTCTTATTCATTGCTGGTGGGGATGCAAAAAGATACAGCAACTTTGGAAGACAGTTTGGTGATTTCTTATAAAAACTAAACACATTCCATAAAAACCAGCAATGACGCTTCTTGATATTTACCCAAAGGATTTGAAAACTTATTTCCACACAAATACCTGCTCATAGATATTTAGGAGCTTTATTCATCATTGCCAAAACTTGAAAACCACCAAGATATTGGTCAACAGGTGAATGAATAATTGAACTGTGATACATCCACATAATAAAATATTATACAGCAATAAAAAGGAATGAAATTTCAAGCCAATGAAAGCCATGGTTATACTTCAAATGCATATATTGCTAAGTGAAAAACAGTCTAAAACGTCTACATACTGTAAAATTGCAGCTATGTGATATACTGAAAACGCCAGACAAACAGATTATAGTGATAGCAACAACATCAATGGTTTTCAGTGTCTGGAGTAGGGCTAGGGGAATGGTTAAGAGAAGAATAGGCGAAGCACAGAGAATTTTTAGGGCTGTGAAACTATTCCATATAATTCTGTAATGATGGATACATGGCACTATGCATTTGGCAAAACCCACACAACAGAAAAAGTGAACCCTAATGGCAACTATGAACTTTCATAATAATGTATCAATATTTCTTCATGAATTGAAAAAAAGGCCAACATTAATAAAAGTTGTTAATAATGGGAAAAATTGGGCAGGCAGAAAAAGAGTATATGGAAACACTAGGTCTGTCTAATTATTCTGTAAATCTAACACTGCTCTAAGAAATAAAATCTATTAATTAAAAAAATAGTATGTGAAAAATATGATTTCCTCTATCAATGTTTTTTCTGTTTTCAGCAGGAGTCACAACTGGTCATAGTCTACTGCATCTTGCTCATAAGTAGGATGAAACAAGCCTCAAATAAGTGGAATTTTAAAGTAATACTTGAATAAGTTATCATAGGATATGATAGGATATACTTTCAGGGCTTGCTCTCTGCGAAATAAATGGCTCATGGACAAGTACTGCGTAAGCACTCTTCACAAAATGAGAATAGACATCCAGAGTACCTGAGGGTTTCACTGTTAAAGCTCTTATTGCTTGATATAGCTGGAAAATGACTTCCGCCAATCTTACTCAGTGAATGGAGCATTAGGCCATGAGTCTAGTTGTGTGTTGAATATTTGAATTCTGTTGTGGCTACAGAATATGTACCACAGGGAAAATGTTTAATGGTAGTAAGCCATAGTATTTGTAATATACTTTAGTTTTTAGAATTGTTTTAGACACACAGAAAAAATTGAGAATAGTCAGTTCTCAAATACCCTTACAAAGTTTTCCCTATTATTAACTTCTTATACTAATGTAGTACATTTATTATAATTTAACCAATGATACATTGTCACTAATTAAAGTCCACAGTTTATTCATGTATCCTCAGCTCTTATTTAATGTTATTTTATTGCTCAACAGTTGCATCTAGGATACATTGCTTTCAGTTGTCCTGGCTTCTTGACTTCCTCTTGACTGTGACAGCTTCTCAAACTTTCCTAGTAATTTTTGATCTTAACAGTTTATCTTAACTGGTCAGATATTTTGTAGGAGTGCCCTTTATTGGAGTTTCTCTGATGCTTTTCTTATGATTATACTGAGATTAGGGGTTTTGTGAGGAAGCTAGCAGAGATAAAGTGTCATTTTCGTTAAATATCCAGGGTGCGCTTTACCAACATTATTTAATTGTTGACATTGAGCTTAATCACCTGGCTGAAATAGTGTTTCTTAATTTTTCTCACTGTAAAGTTATGTGTTCTTCCACCCTCACCATGTCCATATTTACTCTTCAGAAGAAAATCAGTCGTACAGTATGCAGTTAAGGAGTGGGGAATTATGCTTTACCTTCTTGAGGGCAATTATCTACATAAACTATTTGGAATTCTTTCATAAGAGATTTGCCTTTTCTCCCTCATTTCTTTATTTTTCAGTCATTTGTTTGCATTAGTATGAATTCATAGATGTGTATTTTATAATCTGGGTTATAATCCTATTTGACTACTTTATTTTTTCATCAAATTGTTACAGCATTTACTATTGGAAGCTCTTCGGTTGTCTCCTGTGCCACTTTTGAACACACTCCAATCAATGCATTTTGCTTTTTATTTTTTTATTTTTTTATTTTTTTGAGCATTTTCTTACTCTCTGGCACTACCAGATTCTCTAGGCTCATTTTGAATGTTTCTAGCTCTAGTTCAAAAATCAGCCATTTCTCCAAGGAGACCTAGTACATTTCATTGAAGAATGTTATTGTAAACAAAGATCTGGGTGCTGAGTTTGCTTGTTACTTCTGGGGTGTCATCTCTTTTAAGTCATCCATAGCATTTTTATATCAGTAACAAAAGAGATATCCTGAATTATATTGCTACAAAAATGATATAACAGTCAAAGAAAAAAACAAGATTTAAATACAACGAGAAAACAAAATGAAAGTGTATCAAAAACAAAGTTTGTAGATAGTCTAGTATTCAATGAATGAGTAGCTGGTGAGTTGATTTATATATTCAATACTTAGTTGGTTTTGTATATCCTAAATGTAGAAAACTGCAGCAATCCTTGGATACTGTGACATAAAGAAAATACTCACCTAGAATTAGAGAACTGTTTTTTTTTTCATAAACAGTATTTCTAAGATGACCGATTTTACTGATAATTCTGTTTTTAGATAGCCCAAGAACGGAATTACATATAACTTGGAATTCTAAAAGTATCAAATTGTTCTAATTGTTCCATTTTTAACGCTTATTTTTGACCTACAACATCTGCTTTAAAATTAGAATGCCTCGGTTCTCTGAAATTATCGTAACCTTTCTAATATATATATATATATATATATATATTTTTTTTTTTTTTTTTTTTTTTTTTTTTTTGAGACGGAGTCTCGCTCTGTCACCAGCTGGAATGCAGTTGTGCAATCTTGGCTCACTGCAACCTCCACCTCCCAGGTTCAAGCGATTCTTCTGCCTTAACCTTCTGAGTAGCTGGGACTACAGGCGTACGGCACCACACCCAGCTAAGTTTTGTATTTTCAGTAGAGACTAAGTTTCGCTATGTTGGCCAGGATGGTCTCAATCTCCTGACCTCATGATCTGCCCGCCTCGGCCTCCCAAAGTGGTGGGATTACAAGCGTGAGCCACCAGGCCTGGCCTCTAATCACTTGTAAGGCATGGATATTATCATAAATTGATGAGAAATGTACTTAAGAAATGTGTAACTCACACACTAATTTAGAAATAAAGCAATATGGAGTGACTTTTTATATATATAACAATTATTTTCAATTCCTAACTATAAGAAATTTTAGAAAGAAATAAAAAAGACATTTTTAAAGCTTCATTCAATATAATTTGGTATAAATAAGAAATTATTTATATCCCCATTATTATAATTTTTAAATCTGAAAACCACAAAAATTGATTAAGAAAAAGAACGGATAAAAATGCAATAGAAAATCAAATTACAGATGTCTAAAAGTACATATTCTAAAATTAGTAATTGCTTTAACAGCAGAATTAACACTTTAAGAATGAATTAACAGAAGAATGAACCCTTCAAATACAACAAATCGTGGAAATGTGACCCAGAAATAATAGACTTATTTGGAAAACTTGAACAAAAATATTATTTACAATGGTACAGCCCACAATTCATCAAAATTGGCATTGACCCTAACTTATTATTGAATATGTGCTTAAAAGTTAACATGGCAAAAAAAATTTTTGAGTAAAATTATATTTAAAAAGTGCTGTTATGCTCTTAAAAGGTAATTATTTTCACTTAATGAATTTTGCTGCACAAATCGTTTCCCAAATATTAAAAATGTTTGTATTATTTTGATAAAACATTTGTTTTCATATGACTCAATTTAAATATTTTGGGTCAACGAAGCAGAAGTGTCAACATGTCCACTAAAGATTAAGATAAGCAAATTTTGAAATATCCTGTATATATAGGTCAACCTAAAATCTATTTGAGTTCAGATTATCTGAACTGATTTTTCTCATTTGGAATAATTTCTTTACTTTCTTAGAGTTTTTGAGTATTGTTGGTTTCATCTGATTATTTTCTTAAGGTACTCTAGAAACAAGATATTCAGATGAATAGCTTAGATACTGGTGTTCTAGAAACAAAATATTCAGATGGAGCCAAATGTTTAAAAGAAGAAGAAAGTTGAATTGCCTTTCTCTTAAGGATTTTAATGTGGGACCTCTGTGAGTCAGTGCTAGAATATAACTAAATAAGGATTGTGGTGAATTGCTATGGTTTGGCTCTGTGTCCCTACCCAAATCTCATCTCAAATTACAATCCCCATGGGTGGGAAGAGGGGCGTAGTGGGGGTTTATTGAATCTTGTGGGGAGACTTCCTCCTTGCCGTTCTCATCCTAATGAGTGAGTTCTCACAAGATCTGATGTTTTCTGCCACCATGTAAGATGTGCCTTGCTTCCCCTTTGCCTTCTGCTATGACTGTAAGTTACCAGAGGCCTCCTCACCCATGCAGAATTGTAAGTCAATTAATCCTCTTTTTTCTAAATATAAATTACCCAGTTTCAGGTAGTTCTTTATAGCAGTGTGAAAATAAACCAACACAGAAAATTTGTACCAGGAGAGTTTGGCACTGCTCTAAAGATACCTTAAATGTGGAAACAACTTTGGGACTGGGTAATGGGCAGAAGTGGGAGCAGTTTGGAGAGCTCAGAAGAAGAGAAGATGATGTGGGAAAGTCTGGAATTTCCTAGGGACTTGTTGAATGGTTTTGACCAAAATGCTTATAGTGATATGGACACTAAAGTCCAGGCTGAGGTGGTCTCATATGGAGATTAGGAACTTACTGGGAACTGGAGTCAAGGTTACCCTTGCTATATTTTATTCATGATACTGGTGGCATTTTGTCCCTGCCCAAGAAATCTGTGAAACTTAGAACTTGAGAGGGATGATTTCGGGTATCTGGCAAAATAAATTTCTAACCACCAAAGTGTTCAGGATGTGTCATAGCTGTTTCTAAAAGCACACAGTCACATGCCTTCACTAATGGATGGTCTGAAACTGGAACTTATATTTCAAAGAGAAACAGAGCATAAAAGTTTGGAAAATTTGCAGCCTGGCCATGTGATAGGAAAAAAAAAAAATCTGAGGAGGAATTGAAGGCTGCAGAAATTTGCATAAGTAATGAGGAGCTGAACGATAATCACCAAGACAATAGGGAATATGTCTTCAGGTCATTTCGGGGGTCTTTATGGCAGCCCCTCCCATCACAGGCCTGGAGACATAGGAGAAAAAGCAATGGTTTTATGGGCTAGGCCCAGGGTCCCACTCTTCTTTGCTGTCTCAGGATATGACATCCTGTGTCCCATACACTCCAGCTCCAGCTGTGGCTATAATGGAACAATGTACAGCTTAGGCCATTCCTTCAGAGGGTTCAAGCTCCAAACCTTGGCAGCTTCAATTTGGTGTTGGGCTCATGGGTTTTCTGTGCAGAAGACAAGAGTTGAGAGTTGACTCCCAAACCTCAACTATTCCTAGATTTCAGAGGATGTATAAAAATGCCTGGATGTCTAGGCAGAAATCTGCTGCAGGGGCAGAGCCCTCAGAAAGAATGTCTACTAGGGAATTATAGAAGAGAAATACGGGGTTGGAGCCCCCCACACAGAGTTCCCGCTGGGGAACTGCATAGTGGACCTGTGAGAAGATAGCCACTACATTCCAGTCCCCAGAATGGTAGATCTACTGACAGCTTGCATTGTGCACCTGGAAAAAGCACAGGCACTCAACAGCAGTCCATGAAAGCAGACGTGGGAGCTGTACCCTGCAGAGTCACAGGAAAAAAGCTGTCCAAGGCCTTGGGAGCCTACCCCTTGCATCAGCATGCCCTCAATGTGAGACATGGAATCAAGGGATATTAATCTGGAGTTTTTAGATTTAGTGACTGCCTTGCTGTTTCAGACTTGCATGGGTGTTGTAGTCTCTTTCTTTTGGACAATTTCTCCCCTTTTGGAATGGGAGCATGCCTCACCCCCCATTGTATCTTGTAAGTAACTAATTAGTTTCTGATTTTATAGACTCAGAGGCAGAAAGAACTTGCCTTGTTTCACATGAGACTGTGGAAATGGACTCTTCAGTTAATGATGGGATGAGTTAAGATTCTGGGGGACTATTGGGAAGGCATAGTTGGTTTTGAAACGTGAGAAGGGCATAAGATTTGGGAGGCACTAGGGGTAGAATAATATGGTTTGGATTTGTGTACCCACCCAAATGTCATCTCAAATTGTAATCCCATGTTGGGGGAGGGACCTGGCTGGAGCTGATTCAAGCATGGGGCAGACCTCCCCCTTGTTGTTCTCAAAATAGTGAATTCTCATTAGATGTAATGGTTTAAAATTGGCTGGCATTTCTCCTTCTCTATCTCCTGCCACCACGTAAGACGTGCCTTGCTTCCCTTTCACCTTCAATCATGATTTTAAGTTTCCTGAGGCCTCCCCAGTCATGCAGAACTGTGAGTCAATGAAACCCCGTTTTTTTTTTTTTAATAAATTATCCAGTTACTAGCAGTGTGAAAGCAGGCTAATACACGAATTCTTCTATTTAAAGAATAAAATGAAAATGCGCAATGATAGCAGAATAAATAATTAAGAAAATATGCAACAGTTTCAGATTTGCGTGAATTGAAACCAGGTTCATCAGTTAAACTTATAGGCAGGGCCAGTTTCATTCAAAAATATTACATGGTATTTTTAAAATAATATTTTTCTAGAATCCATGAAATTGTTAGGTATTTGCATTATGCAAATGTTAAAATGCAAATACGGGACCTCTTTTATGATTTTGATTCTTAAACACTGAAAAGTAAGAAGAAATAATTTCTGAAGAAATTTGCTTTCTAACTTTCTCAAAGGTAATTTCAGCTGTTGCTTGAACTGCCACTAATTGGGGTTTTCATTTAAAAAAAAGTCTTCTATTAATTTCTGGGTGCACTGTATAATCAATTTAGTTACTGATTTAACAGAATGTTTTTCTTGTAGCATACAGAATTTATATGCAAAATATGTGAAAATATTTCTCCCATTTTTCAAAGATTATAGTCATTTAAGTACATATTCAGTCATTTTTGTCATCAGTTAACTCAAACATGCTTCTTCTTTTTCTTCAGAGCTTATCACTACATATGATACATAAGATCTATGGGTGTGGGCTTAATATTGGACCAGAGGAAAAGTAGTGTTTTCTTAGACTACTTCTAGACAAAGGAGAGTTGTTTTCATAGTACTTAGAATTATAGTCAATCCCTATAATAAAAGCAATTATATTTGCTGAGAATATATTTTATTGGCAGTGGTTTCATAGAGCCATATGGGTAGCTCTATTTTCTTCTTGGCTTCAGCTACATTTGTCTCCCTTTTCCCCGTAAGATTGCCTTAGATGTCTTACTTACAATATTTTAAGCAGTCTCAAGTCCAATGAGCTTTTGCAACACTATGGCCTTGACAATAACTAAAAGTTTTCTCACCTTGGAATGGCAGGTAAGTGTGGATATATATTCATGATCTAATGAATCTATAATCATGTTTATGTACCAGCTGTTTGCTTTTTCTCAGCTGCAGTGAATTTTCTCTTGCTTTTTATTAACTCTCTTGGAAAAAGAAAAGAAAAAAACCACGGGCTATGAAAAGAGTCTTTTGATAAATATAAAGTTCTGACATTATGACTTTTCAAATATATATGTACCATGATGAAACTCAATATTCTAAGTAAACAAAATATATCTATGATATTTATAATATTCTAACTTATTTTAGATGGAGAATTTAGTAAATATACAATATGTGACTACAAATAAAACTGATTAGCATAAGGTGCATTAGTCATCCTGTTTTTCTGTCTCATCTCAAAATCAAAGCCTTCCTAGATCTATCTTGCTTAAACAGGTTCTATATTTTCTTTGTTCTATTTTCCACTGAGTCTACTTCTCTAATTTTCTGATCTCAACATAATAGTTTCATAAAATTGCTAATGTCTCAGTAGAATATGCCAAAAATGCTGAATAAAAATATTAAATGTGTTCAGAATTTGAATGGCTCGGAAAATAAAATGAAGATGTTAATTTCTTAGAAAGCTATTCTGAAGATTAGGAAAGTGTTTATGACCTTTAAACTGAGACCAATACGACACTTCTATGCTAGTTACAGCTACATGTAGATATATGTAAAATTTGGTTCATATTCCCATCCAGCCGAGGGATTGCGGAAATGTCATCTACTTAACCCAGGTTTCAGTAAATTCTGGGATCCTAACATTTTCATGGCTGCCTCAGCCTGTAAAACTATAGTGACTTAATCAAGGAAACCCAACCACACAAAGAATATTTGAATACAATAGATGGCCCTTATGATCTCACAGGTGTGGTACAGTACATCACATGACCATATCTTTGTTTCCCTGGTCAGAAAATACTCTGCTAAACCCAACAGCAAAAATAAGAAGTGGTTCTAAGTTCTTCATTAATTAATTCATTTATTTAACAAGTGCCCATGAACCCCTGCTAAGAGAGTTGCTTTGCTGGATCCTGAGAATTTAGCTGTGAGAACAAAATAGTCAATTATTTTTCCTTATGAGATTATATAGTCTACCGCATAGTTACAATGAATAGATTAATAAAAATTTCCTATGGCTTGAGCACATGCTGGAAACACATCATCTACCCAAATAAATTCCTTTACACAAAACAAATATAATTAGCTTGTGATCACATAATTTTATTTTTTGTTACAAATATTATCAAGAGAGAAGGGTTGATAATTTTGAAAATTTGGCAAATTGTTCATTGATTTGGTTTTTATTATTTTAAACTAATTTATTAATGCAGTTCACTTTCTAAATGCATAATCTAAATTTCTTGATTGTGTAATATTTTATATAATTCTCATTTTCAAATCAAGACAGGCATTTTAAAATTGCAGGTGCAATATGTAATTAATTTTCAATTACTAGTATTTGTATTCTAATTTAGTCTAATTTTATCTAAATTTCTGATTATTTACTTAGAACAGATTTCCACAAAGAGTGAATTTAAAAATACTTAACATTTAATGTTAATTTGCTATAAAATATAAATTTTTAAAATTACAGTTTCACTAGCATTGTATGCCCATCTTATCACTTGTAGGCTCTTATTTATACCAAAATTTAAATTTTTTGTCTAACTTGAAAGAAAATAAGAATCCCATGTAATTTTTTAAATTTTGTAATTATTTGATTCCTACTATGGCTAAACATGTTTTTGCATGTTATTAAATATATTTATCATTTAATATATTATCTTTACTGTTATTATTAATGCAATATATTTACATTTCTAAGAAGAAAAATAAAATAGCATTAAGAAAAGCACTCCATTTCCTCCCACTATCAACATCTACCAATTCCTACTACTGTTCCCCAGGCAAGCTCCCTTGACTCTTTTAGGTCATTCTTCTGTCACTTACCACTACATCAATACTTAATACGTTTTCTCATATATTTTAATTTATGAATTTCAGATAATAGCTATTTACAATATATGAGAACTTTGCTCATTTATTTGACCTTACAAACAAACATCTTCCCACCATGTGTATATCCCTGTTTTAATTACTCTATCTGCTGCATTAATTTTCTTAAATAGTTTGGCAAATATATTTATTCCATTAATTATCACTTGACTTATTATGAAGGCACTATAAACATTACTCCTCTCTTAAGTTGCTTCCACCTCTAGATAGCTGCAATCTTTATTGTAATGCTATATTTTCCAGGTTAATGATTTACGTTCTGTCCTTTGAATACTACATAGCAATATCTTTAATTTTTGTCTAATGATAAGAAAACATGATCAAGAGTTTACATTATTATATTTATGCAAAAGTTTTCACTGTGAAACATAGAATATATTTAAGAAATAAGTCTTATATACTGTTTTAATATAATAATTTAGATTCTTTTTTCATGAAATACATGGCTTTATAATGGCCAGTTATTTTCACAAACTGTCCAGCTAATGAAGTCCTATTGAGTCTTCTTTATTGGCCAGAACTTCCCTCTCTTCACCTTCAATTTTTCTCCTCCACTGTGGTTTTGTATTCTTAGCCAATCACCTGCCATTCTGTGGTGTATTTCTACCATGGAACCGCTCTTTTTGGGACCTCAGTCTTCCCTTTTCTTAATTTATTCCTTCCATTGCTGCAACATATCCTTACTGCTTCCCTGCAGCAGGTTTGTAGGATGTAAATGTTTGGGTCCATTTAAGTCTCGAAAAACGCACTTTTCTTACCCATACCAAGTGATTGATGAATTTGTTATGCATAACATTTTAAGTTATAATAGTGATGATAATTAACATTTATTGAGCAGTAACTATTTTCTAGGCACTATTCTGATTGTTTTAGATGTGTTCGCTCACTTTTCCTTCAGTTCACCTTATTTATGGATTTGGTGCTGTTATTGATACAAGTATAAGAACTATAAACACAAAGTTTCAGTAACTCAATGAAAGTCACACAGCTAATAAATGGCACATTCGAACACTGGCAGTGTCCTTCCAGAAACACATCTGCTAAGTATTATACTCGACTGGCTCTACTTTTAGAAGGCTTAGTACCCATCCCAGGCAGAGATGGGTAAGGGAAAGCTGAAAAGAGAACCTCATTTAAAAGGGTCATTCCCTGACAATGGCCATACAAATGTGTTCACACGGCCAAGTATTTCTGCATGATATGAAAAAGTAATATATATATATTTAAGACCTATATTTAAAATATATGTTTGAATCATATATTTAAGACTTATATGTCTTTCTACACTCTTAATTTTATTGATACGTTTTAAATTTCATTGTAAATCTGACAAATACAAAAAATGCACTCTCCAGTAAAAATCACAGTAAGGAAATCTAATGCTCTAAAGGACAATGAACAAGCTCCAAAATGGGACAAACCAAACCCCAGTATATTGGTAATTAAAGCAATTTAAACGTAAGTGAATATAATCAAATATACTACAGATTTTGATTCTATTTTGCACATAGTATAAGGCCATAAGATATTTTATGTGGGTTAAATGGTCATATTTTAATTCAGAAAACTCATTTTGAAAGTACAATAAATATTACGGTAAAAATTAAGTTATAAATTAATATATTGCTAATTGAAATAGGCCAAAATGTCAAATAAAGCAATGTAAATGGGAATGGAGAGGAAAAACAAAGAAAAAAGAGTTTGAGACCCATTACACAGGTGGATACAGCAGCAATTAATAGATTGAATAAAGGTAGATGAGGGCCCAGAAAAAATTAGTAAGTTTCATAATCTTCTTGCTTAACTAAATGAACAGTTGTGTTGTTTTGCAAAATGTTTCACTGAGGGGAGAAGCAAGTTTGAGAGGAAGGCAATGTATTCATTTTTGTCATGGATTAGCGGAGGTTTGTAGTGCCAGAGATATACAACCCCATTTTTCTAAATACTCTGTAACTCTCTGCTTTCTTCGATAGAGCCAGAGGAGTTGACTTGGCAGCGTATACCAACTTATTTTCCATCAACATAGTTATTCGTACATATGTTTTCTGACCCGAGATGTAAAGTTTTTTTAAAAGCTATACTGTACAATCTTGCCAGAGCTGATTCAATTTGGAAAAAGAACATGTTTCTTCTATTTAAATTTAGCCTTCTTCTCTCTGTTCTTCTATTTTTATTAATACTTCCAAGCCCGAAATGTACTTTCTTGAGGTTTAGAATTTATATTATAATAAAGGAGACAAAATGCCAAAATATTCATTGTTGCTGTTAAGATGGTGCTGGGAATAATTTCTATAACGTTTTTCACTGCTTTCTTATTTTTTTACCGGAAGGTTCTCTTTCTCCATTGATATTTTTAAGATCTTCTGTTAGTCTCTGACATTCTACAGATTTTTTTCAGTATGTTTGAGTATAGATTTGTATCTTGTTTGAAATGTGTTCTTCTTGTGTCTAAGGGTTTATATCTTCCATCGATTTTTAGTCATTAACGCTTCAGAGATTTAATAGCCCATATTTGTTTTTTCCAATTTCTTTTCCTGGAAGATTTTTCACCATTATTCTTATCATTGTCTTTATATATATATATATATACATATATATATATTTCCTTTTTGTACATATTTCTGCATTCTTGACACTTTTCAAATCTATTTTACAATTTACTTTTTTCCTTTAAATTGAGTGTAATCTGATATTTAAACTTAGTACTCATTTTAAAAAATAATGTGGTGGAAAATAATTAAAATGACAAAATAAAATTGTTTTAACAAATATATACACTTTTGTAAATACAACCACAATTAAGATATAAAGTATTTATCATCTGAAATTTCCCTTGCTCCCATCTTCAGTGACCTTCATACCTCACCTAAGGCTACCACTATTATCTAAGCTTGGCTTTTCTCTCTTGAGTTTAATATAAATGAGTCATAGCTATATGTTCCTGTGTGTCTGGATTGTTTTTATTCAGCATGATGATTTTCAAGTCTGTCTATGTTGTTGCAAGTATCAGTAATAGGTTTCTTTGTATCTCAGGGTAGTATTCCATTACAGGAATATTTGTTTGATCATTCATTAGTTAATAGACAGGTACATTCTTGCTAACTGCTATAAAAGGTGTTGATCTTTGAGTTAATATATGTTTTCATTTTTCTTGGGCAAATATGTGGGAATGGACCTGTTGGGTAATGAAATAAGTACATTTTAAATTTCCTGAGAAACTTCCAACATGCTTTTCAAACTGACAATGTCATTTTACATTACAATTATCAAAGTATTGTAGTCCCAGCTGCTCTGAATCCCTGCCATCACTGAGTATATTTGGTCTTTTTAATTGTGCCTACTCTAGTGGATATGTAGTGACATCACATAATGATTTTAATTTGCATTTATTTGATAAATAATGATATTGTACATCTTTTAAGGTATATATTAGCTGCATGAATAGTCTTTTTTGAACTGTTACTTCAGATTATTTTACACTTTTAAAAATTGAACTATTTTTGACATGAGTTATAGTTATTTATATATTCCAGATTCCAGTCCTTGTCAATACAATATGTTAAGAATATTTTCTTCCTGTCCGTGACTTGCCTTTTCATTTTCTTGTGGTGTATTCTGAAGAGCTCCTTGAAGCTTTGAAGTTGACTGATCTTTTAATAATTTGTATATTTTTGTGCCCAATCCCGCAAATCCTTGCTTTATATAAGGTCACAAAAATTGTATCCTTTTATTGTAGACATTTTACAGTTTAAGATTTTAAGTTTTGGTCTAGGATCCATTTGGAGTTAATTACTATACATGCTCCAAAGTAAGGGTCAAGGATTGAGTTTCTGTTTTTAGTTGTGTACATAAGCATCTGTTCCACCCCTCTTGGTTGAAAATGCTGTCCTTTACCCACTGTATCACCTTAGTTCTGTCCCTTTTGTCATATCAAACATTAGGGTTTTTCTCTTTTATTTTGCATGGATTCGTGTTGTGTGAATCTCCATCAAAGTCAATTTTAAGTCTTGGATGTAATTACTTCTAAAGAGGAATTTCTTGCTTATTTCTTAGTTGCTCAGGGATACTGTCAAATCATAAACTTTTTATAAAATTCATTAATTTCCCAGACTGCCTATGTTTTGTTAATTCAAACCCAAACGTGTCTAAAGATAGAATTGTGTTTGCAAATTCCAATGCCTATGCTAAGACAGAAATATGTTATTTGGCATTGCCTTTTGCAGGCAGTGATACTTCTGATAGTGCATACTTTCATTGAGAGTGTATCCTTGTATTAGCCTAGGTTTTCTGGAGACTCTGCATATATATACTGTGTGTGTGAATGAGAATATTTATGTGTGTCTGTGTGTATATAGTATGTGTGTGTATATATGTATATAAATACAAAGTATAACTTATTTTATATATTTAACAAACTGTATATATAATTTTATAACACTACACATGCACACACACCCACACACACACATACATATAAACTGTTCCAGAGAAAAGTAAAAGACAATTCAATCTAAAACACAACCCAGTGAGTCTATATAATTTTTAATTCCATACCAAGCCATCATGATTTACAATATAATAAAGGAAAAACATTGTTAATTATATTTTTCAATGCATGCAAGCATACTAAATAAATATAACATATTTTTATCCATTATTTTGTATCTTAAATTAGGTATTGGTGATATTCTTTCATGACTATTATGCTTAATTTGTATGTTTGAATATATTTATAGTAAGTTTTGTTTTGTTTTGTTGAGATGGAGTCTCACTCTGTTGCCCAGGCTGGAGTGCAATGGCACAATCTCGGCTCACTGCAACCTCCTCTTCCCAGGCTCAAACGATTCTCCTGTCTCAGCCTCCCGAGTAGCTGGGATTGCAGGCATGTGCCACTGTGCCCAGTTTATTTTTGTATTTTTGGTAGAGACAGGGTTACACCATGTTGCCCAGGCTGGTCTTGAACTCCTTACTTCAGGTGATCCACCTGCCTTGGCCTTCCAAAGTGCTGGGATTACAGGCATGAGCCACCACACCTGGCCTACAGTAAGTTTTTAGAAGAAAAAAATGGTGAAGCAATTTGAGTTTTTGACAAGGACTTGCCATTGCCGTCCTATATCTCTTACACAGGAGGTACATTCATACTTGATAATATATCTCTATGGCTACCTTTGATAGAACATGATGAATCATTCAACTCAGAGAAAGCAAATTCATTGATTTAATTCAGAAAATCTGTTTTCTTTTTCTTTCCTTTTATTCTGAGACACCCTTGTTAAGAAGGTGTTATCAGTGGAAAGGTGTACTTCGCTGTGCTGGGTCACACTGAGTTTAAAAAATGAAAAGAATCTGTGCCTTCTAAGTGTTGTGACTCATCAAACATTCCATTATGGCCATAACACCTGTGACATACATTAGCTTTTAATATTTGACCAGTGATTAAAGTAGACTGAGGGTCAAGTAAAGTACTAGTCAAATATTACAAGCTTATGTATACATAGATCAACTAAGAACCTTATTAAAATACAAATTGTGATACAGGTCTGAAACGAGGCCTGAGATTCAGTATTTCTAATAAGCTCCCAGCTGAAGTCATACTGATATTCTGAGGACCACCTTTTTGACAGAAATGTCCTAGACATGCTATTGACAAAGAAGTCAATACAGAAGAAATATTGTTAATGCTCACTAAGTGGTGGAAGAAAATCTAAGTCATTCTTCTTTAGTGTGAACTGTAATTCAAAAATATTCTTGAAGTTTACCCACAATCAATGAGGGTATGGGAAGCACAATTTATTGATTATACCTCTCTTTTAAACTTTATTTAACATAAATTCCCCTTCTAATTAAAATATTTTTTCAGAAATAAAGTACTTAAAATCTATCATTTTATAGTACACAAACCCATCAACTATTTTTAGTCATAACAATATTTCTACAAAAATATATAATTATAGATGATGTTGAAACTTACACTGGCCTTAGATTCTATCTTTTTTAATAAGGTTTGACCTGGACTCTGAGAATTTAGTGATTTAAAATTAAACTTATAATATTTATTATTAGTGATTCTCCTGCCTCAGCCCCCCAAGTAGCTGAGATTAGAGGCACTCGCCACCACGCCTGGCTTATGTTTTGCATTTTTAGTAGAGACGGGGTTTCACTGTGTTGGCCAGGCTGATCTTGAACTCCTGACCTCATGATCTGCCTGCCTTGGTCTCCCAAAGTGCTGTGATTAAAGGTGTGAGCCACCATGCCCGGCCTTATTATTGTCTTAATGGCTATTATCAAAAACATGCTACTTGCAAAGTATCTTTTGATTTTTGCTTGGTGTATAGAATGCTCTAAAGAACATTGCCACGCATCCTATGTCATCACACTATCAAGACAATTCTAGATATTATACAAAATCA
This sequence comes from Rhinopithecus roxellana, assembly GCF_007565055.1. Classification (NCBI taxonomy): domain Eukaryota; kingdom Metazoa; phylum Chordata; class Mammalia; order Primates; family Cercopithecidae; genus Rhinopithecus; species Rhinopithecus roxellana. The sequence continues at coordinate 91,413,272 of NC_044550.1, read as the reverse complement.
TGGTTTTTCTTGAACTTACAGGGAGCTAAAGTCACAGATATGCAATTAGCCTAAAATTTCAGAAAGGATAGATACGACATAAGCACAGGCCCAGTTTACTTAACTAGAAGCAGGATGAAGGTAGGATTGTGGTAGTTCTAATTTTTTTTTTTTATTGGGGGACCTCCATACCATTTTCCATAATGGTGGTACTAATTTACACTCCCACACACAAAGTATAAGAGCTCCATTTTCCCTACCTCCTCACCAACACTCGTTATCTTTCATCTTTTCAAAAAAAGCTATTCTAACAGGTGTGAGGCAATATCTCATTGTGGTTTTAGTTTGCATTTCCTTCATGATTAGTGATGCTAAGCACTTTTTAAATTGTACCTGTTTGCCATTTGTATATCTTTTGAGAACTCTCAGTTTAGCTCCTCTACCCATTTTTTAATTGGGTTGTTTATTTTCTTGCTATTGTTATGGTTGTTTTTATATTTTGAATATTAATACCTTATCAGATGTATGGAGTCCGAATATTTTCTATTATTCTGTGGGCTGTCTTTTTCTTTGTTGTTTCCTTCGCTACACTGAAGCTCTTTAGTTTGATGGCATCTCATTTGTCTATTTTTGCTATTGTTGCCTATGTATTTGGGGTCATATTCAAAAACTTGTTGCCTAGACCAATGTTGTGAAGCTTACGGTTTTAAATCTTAATCTATATTGAGTAGATTTTTTGATGTGGTAATAGACAAGAGTACTTTTTCATTTTTCTGCATGTGGATATCCAGTTTTCCTCACACCAGTTATCAAAGAGACTACCATTTCTCTGCTGTTTGTTCTTGGTAACTCTGTCAAAAACTAATTGACTGTAAATGTGTGGGTTTATTTCTGGGCTTTCTATTTTGTTCCATTTTGTGTGTCTATTTTCACTGCAGTACCTTGTTGTTTTGATGAGAGTTACTTTATGGTTTGAAATCATTTAAATAATTCTAGTTCATCTAAACTCATACAAAAAATTCAACTGGAGAGAATACTTCCAAACTCATTTGACAAGACCAGCATTACCTTAATACCAGAAGCAGACAAGAACACACACACAGAAAAAAGAAAACGAAACATCAACATCCCTGATAAACACAGATGCAAAAATCCCCAACAAAATGTTAGTAAACCAAATTCAACAGCCAATTTACAAAATCATTCATCATGCTCAAGTGGGATTTATCTGTTGGATGCAAGAATGTTTCAACATATGCAAATCAAGAAATGCCATACACCACATCAATTAAAGGAAGGATACAAATCAAATAATTATCTCAAAAGATGCAGAAAATGCATTTGAAAACATTTAATGTCCTTTCACCAAAAAAAAAAAAAAAAAAATCTCAACAGTTTAGATACAGAGGCAATACACCTCAACACAATGAAGGTCATGTATGACAAACTCATAGCTAATATCATTCTCAATGGTGAAAGTTTGAAAACTTTTCCTCTAAGATGAGGAACAAGACAAGGATGCCCACTCTCCCCACTTCTTTTCAACATAACGTTGAATGTCCTAGCCAGAACAATTAGTCGAGAGAAAGAAAAGGAATCATAGTAAGAAAGGAAGAAGTGAAATTTTCTCTACTTGCTGACAGTATGGTCTTACATATAGAAAATCCCTAAGAGTATATCAAAAACTGGTAGAACTGATAAACGAATTCAGTAAATTTGCAGGATACAAAATCAACATACAAAAATCAGTAGTATTTCCAATACTAATAATGAACCATCTGAAAAAATAATAAAATAATCTTATTTATAATAGCAACAAAAATTAAATACTTAGGTATAAATTTAACCAAGGAGGTATAAGGCCTGCATACTGAAAAACATAAAACACAGATGAAAGAAATTAAAGAAGATACAAATAAATGGAAAAGTATCCAGTGCTCATGGACTGAAAAAATTAATATTGTGAAAATGTACATACTACCCAAAGTGATCTACAGATCATTATGATCTCTATTAATATTCCAATGTCATTTTTAACAGGAATTTAAAAAATCCTTACATTATTGTAGAACTACAAGAGACCCTACATAGCCAAAACAATCTTGAACAAAAAGAACAAAGCTGGAGTTATACCCTAACTTCTCAAACAGATTATTAGAGGCTGAATGCCCGAGCCTGAGAATATTAGACAGAAGGGAAGTTCACATTCAATTGCAGGCTATTTTTGAATCTCACTGGGTGCTCACAAGAAAGATTAGCAGCAAGGTAGTGAGAGAGAAAGTGTTCCAGTGGTATAGGCCTGTGGAGGGAAAGAGTTCCTGCTCGGGGAAACAAAACCCTGTACAGATTTCACTTTCTTAAGGAATAAAAGCTTTGGTGTTGGGTGGAAGAGGGGGAGCCTTATCCCACTGAGGAAAGGGCAGCAAACCTTGTCATGTACCTTTGCAGAACACTAATGAAGATTTATCATATTTGGAGAGAGGGAAAAGAAAAAGCCTGCTACCTTTGGAGAAGGCACAGGAAATCGCATTTAATCTAGAACATTAGACGTCTTCTATGCTGAAAGAATGACAAGATCACTGAGAAAACCAGACTCTAAAAATCTTAAACGCAGGTCTTGCCTAAGATTGAGACTGAAATAGGACAGTAGACTGTGTACACCTACATTTCACCCTCCAACGAGGTTAGAAGAGATCTAGTGATAGAGGACAGCAGTCTAACACTAAGGGCATAACAAAAACATGGCAAGAGACCCTCTCAAATGCATAGGCTCAGAGAGAAAGCCAAAAGTAGAAGACATTGAAAAAAAATCTCTGTTGGTCTAACCCCAAACCCTAAGCAAAAAGTAAGTGCTAATGGAATTTGAAGCTTATGATAGACCAATGGTAACCATAGCAACAATAAAAGCCTTACCCAGCTTAACATTAGTTTAGAGTAACTCCCACTAAATGCCTGCAGAGAAAAATAATGCATAAATATGATTTACCTTCTTATCTACTTCCCTACACACAGTGTCATTTTCAGCCAAAAAGAAAAGACATAAGAAAATTTCAGAACATTAATTCACTAGCAAGAGACCAAGCAACCAACAGAACCAGAAGTACGTAAGACCCAGATTTTGGAACTACCAAACAGTAAATTTGAAGTAAGTATGATTATTTTTTTAAAAGCATTAGTGAAAAAAAATCAAAAACATGCAAAAACAGATGAAGATTTTCAGCAGAGAGAGTAAAACAATGACAGAAGGTAAAATGAAAATGTAAACAAGAAAAATCATGGTAAGAAAGATGATGATATTTCAACAGGTTCCGCAAACACTCAATGCAGCTGAGGAAAAAATCAGTGAACTTGAAGAAATGTTGATGAAGTTTGAAAAATATGTGACACTGAGGAAATGACAATAGACATTATTCAAACTAAAATATAAAGGGAAAGTAAAGTGTAAAAGAAAATAATAGAATATAGTGGCACTGGTCTATAATCAGATGGTCCCACATACATGTAAATAAATCCCACAAGGAATAGAAAGATAATGAGGCAGAAGTAGTATCTGAAGAAATAATAAGTGAGATTCATATGAAAATAATGAGAGACACATGAAACCGTAATTTAACAAAGATCAGAGAACATCAAGCAAACTATTTTTTAAATAGCAAAGGAGTAAATTAAAAACTCCTAGACACAACATATTCAAAGTGCTCAAAACCACAACGCAGAGGGAGAAAGAAAACCTTAAAGGTAGACAGAGACAAAAGGCACATTACACATGGAGGAACAGAGATAAAAAGAAAACATACACGCAGACAACAAGAACGTGAAAAAAAAAAAGCTCAACATCACTGCTCATTAGAGAAATACAAATCAAAACCACAATGAGGTATCATCTAACATCAGTCAGGATTATTAAAATGCCAAAAAAAAAAAAAAAAAAAAAAAAAACACCCACCAAAATAGTTGCTGGTGAGGTTGTGGAGGAAAAAGGAACACATACACTATTGGTAGGATTGTAAATAAGTTCAACCTTTGTGCAAAGCAGTGTGGTGATTCTTCCAAGACTTAAAAACAGGTCTACCCTTCTAACCAGCAATCCCACTACTGGATACATATCCAAAGGAATATAAATTGTTCTATCATAAGGACACCAGAATGCATATGTTCATTGTGGCAATATGCACAATAGCAAAGACATGTAATCAAGCTAAATGCCCATCAGTGGTAGACTGGATAAAAAAAATGTGATAGACACATGTTATCACTTACAAGTGGGAGCTAAATGAAGAGAAAACATGGACACATAGAGGAAAACAATGGACACTGGGGCCTACCTCAGGGTGGAGGATAGGCGAATGGAGAGGATCGGGAAAAATAACTATTGAGTACTAGGCTTAACTCCTGGGTGAAGAAGTATTCTGTACAACAAACCCTGTGACTTGAGTTTATCCATGTAACAAACCTGTGCATGTACCCCTGAACTTAATACAACAGTTAAAAAAAAAAAAAAAAAAAACAACACAACAGCCTTCTTGGCAAGAGGACAGTGGACTGAAACATTTAATGCTGAAAGAAAAAAATAACCCACCCAGATTCTATATGTAGTTTTTCTTATTTTTTTCTTCCTATCTTCAAAGATTGAAGGAGAAAAACAGACTTTTCAGAGAAAACAAGGAGACCAGTAGACCCACATTACAAAAAAAAAAAAATTGATGAAACTTCTTTAGGCAGAAAGAATGTGACACTAGTAAAAAAACGTGAATTGCTGGGCGCGGTGGCTCACGCCTGAAATCCCAGCACTTTGGGAGGCCAAGGGCGGGCAGATCACCTGAGGTCAGGAGTTCAAGACCAGCCTGACCAACAAGGAGAAACCCCGTCTCCACCACAATTACAAAAATTAGCCGAGCATGGTGGCACATTTCTGTAATGCCAGCTACTTGTGAGGCTGAGGCAGGAGAACCCGGGAGGTGAAGGTTGCTGTGAGCCAAAATTGCTCCATTGCACTCCAGCCTGGATAACCAGAGCGAAACTCCATCTCAAAACCAACCAACCAACCAACCAACCACACACAAACTTGAATCTATCTACACAAGTAATGGAGCTGAAAATGGTAAATATCAAAGTAGAGATGGATTTTTTTTTAAATGTTAGTATTTCTAAAAGTTAATTGTCTGTTAAAGCAAAATTAATAGCAATGCATTATGTGTCTATAACATGTAAAAGTAAAACTTATATCAGTAATACCAAAAAGTATGGAAGGTAGAAACTGTGTGGTGGTAGAAATGTTTTGTTGTATGGTGTAATACACTACATGTAAAAAGGTATTATATTGTTTAAGGCAGACTGTGATTAAAGATTGTACATTCTTTAAACATTTAAAAAGTGTAAATAAGAAAATAATGGAGAATTTTGGAACATAAAATTGATAAGACTAAATATATTGCTTTCTTATATGAAACACATAATGATGCTCACAGTAACTGTGAAATTTCTTCAAATCTCTAGTTAATCAAAGGAATTAATGAGTATTCATGAGTCATTTAGCAGAAATAGAAGAAATAGCTTAAAAGTTGTGTGGAACCACAAAAAGACCCCAAATAGTTAATGCAATCTTGAGCAAGAAGAAAAATGGTGAAGGCATTATGCTTCCTGATTTTAAATTATATTACAAAGCCATAGCAATCAAAATAGCATGACACTGGCATAAAAACAGACACATAGACCAATGGAACAGAATAGAGTTCATAAATCAACCAACACATATACAGTCAACTCATTTTCTACAAAGCTGACAAGAATAGACAATGGAGAAAGAATAGTCTGTTCAATAAATGGTGTTGGGAAAACTGGAAATCCACATGCAGAAGAATGAAATTCGATCCTTATCTTAGACCAAACATAAAGATTAACACAAAATGGATGAAATACTAGAACACAAGACTGAAAACTGTGAAACTCCTAGAAAAAAATATAGGAGGAAAGGTCCTTGAAATTGATCTTGGCAATGATTTTTGGGGCACATTACCAAAAGTGCCAGCAGCAAATACAAAAATAAACAAGATGGACTGCATCAAACTAAAATAATTCTGCACAGCCAAAGAAACTATTAAGAGAATGAAAAAGCAACTTACGGAATGGGAGAAAAATATTAACAAACCATATATCCATGTGATAAGAGGCTAATATTTAAAACATATAAGCCAGTTATACAACTCAATAGCAAAAAAACCCAATAACCTGATTTTTAAAATGGGCAAATGACCTGAATTGACAGTTCCCCAAAGATGACACTGAAAAGGTCCAATAGGCCTATAACATCACTAATCACCTGTTGTTATGGCTATTCTCAAAAAGTCAAAAAATAACAAATGTTACCAAGGATGTGATAAAAAAGGGAACTCTGATGCACTGTTGGTGGGAATGTAAATAGGTAAAGCCATTGCAGAAAAAATATGGAGGTTTGTCAAAAAAGTAAAAATAGAATAGAATATGTCCAGTAAATCTACTTTTGGGTGTACATGCAAAGGCAATTAATTATCCCCAAAAGCTATATGTATACCCAGGTTCATTGCAGCATTATTCACAGTAGCCACAATATGGAAACAACTTAAGTTTCTGTTTATGGATGAGTGGATAAATAGATTGTACTATGTATATACAATGAAATACTATTCAGCCTTAAAAAAGGAAGAAAATCCTGCCATTTGCGATAACATGAATGAACCTAGAAGACATTATGCTAAGTGACATAAGCCAGACACAGCCAAATACGGCATGATTTTACTTACATGTGGAATCGAGAAAAGTTGAGCTCATAGAAACAGAAAGTAAATTGATGGTTAGTTACCAGTGGATGGAGGGGGTGGGGGAAAAGGGAGATACTAGTCAAAAGATACAGTCTTTGTGTTATAAGATAAATAAGTGTAGAGACCTTATACACATCAGTACATATGTATATACTTAATAATAACATATTATGTACTTGAAATTTTCAGAGATAAAAACTCTTCTCACCCCACATACAACTGATAAATAGGTGATATAATGGATATGTTAGTTAGCTTGATTGTGGTAATCATTTCACAAATGTATACATACAACATCTCGTTGTGAACCTAACATATACACAGTTTTGTCAATAAATATGGGAAACAAATTTTAAAGTTTTTATTTTTTATTTTTATTTTTTGAGGCGGAGTCTTGCTCTGTCGCCCAGGCTGGAGTACAGTGGTGCGAACTCGGCTTACTGCAACCTCTGCCTTTGGGGTTCAAGCGCTTCCTCTGCCTCAGCCTCCTGAGTACCTTGGACTACAGACACACACCACCATGACTGGCTGATTTTTGTATTTTTAGTAGAGACGGGGTTTCACCATATTGGCTAGGCTGGTCTCCAAACTCCTGACCTGGTGATCCGCCCTCCCCAGCCTCCCAAAGTGGGGCTGGGATTACAGGTGTGAGTCATCGTGCTCGGCCAAAGTTTTGATTTTTAAAAGTGAGAATTAAACTATAAGCAGGCTTGAATGTCCCCCCAAACCTGCCACACTTAGTTTTGGTTTAGCCACCCCACCCAGTGCACACACTAGTCTGTGTTTAATCTTTCTGGTTATCTCCTTCAGTGTATTTTCTTGGCACTGACTGATGATAAATTGCTATCATTGTTCCTTTTGTTATTTATAAATGAAATTAGATTGAGCTATTTCTCCCAGTGGAAACCTTAATTGCAATGCAGTTTTCTATTCTCCCCACATGACCTGAAGGCTATGTTTTTTTTCCTTAATTGAAGACTTCAGGCGGCCTGGCTTCATCACACATTTATTGAAGCTGTGTGCTCAGATGTCTATGGCTATTAGATCATAAAACAATCATTTGTTGTTTATCATGCAGTAAATCTTCATTCAGTACACATAAAAGGCACTTATATAATAATACAATTTCTTTTATTCTATTCATTCTACAAATATAATGAAAAGTCATCACGGTATATTATAGAATCTGGGAAACACTTTATTTCAATTTTTTTTCAAGCCAAATACAAAGTATTATAAGAATATAATGTTAACTTCTATTTATGCCAGATATTTCTTTTCTCTTCTGCAAAATGAGCTCAGATCTAGCCTGACACTTGTTCTGATCAATTGAATTTTTATGCCAATATATGTTTCAAAGATGTTTGAGGTGGATGAAATACAGTGGAGAAAGGGAAGATTCCACTTGAGAGAAATGAATCAAAACAATTTGGAGACTACAATAGTAAAGGTAGAAAAAACTGAGTTAGCTAATGTAATGAAATGGCATATTTTCGATTTGCTATTAAATCATTTTCTTTCATTTTATCATGAAAATGGAAACATTTTAAAAATCTACATATATTATTTATTTATTTAATAACCATTCAAGAAAGCTTTTTTTTTTTCTTCTTCTTCTTTTTTGAGACAGAGTTTTGCTCTTCACCCAGGCTGGAGTGCAATGGTGTAATCTCGGCTCACTGCAACCTCTGCCTCCTGTGTTCAAGTGAATCTCCTGCCTCAGCCTCTCTAGTAGCTGGGATTACAGAAGCTCGCCACCACGCCTGGCTAATCTTTGTATTTTTAGTAGAGATGGGGTTTCACCATGTTGGCCAGGCTGGTCTCGAACTCCTGACCTTAGGTTGTCCCCCTCACCTCAGCCTCCCAAAGTGCTGGGATTATAGATGTAAGCCACTGTGCCAGGCCAGGCTGTTTCTTTTAGAGTTATCCTGTACTCTAGATCTGTAGGAATCTAGTAATTATTTATATCTATATCTAAATCTAGATATACATACATGTACACACGTGTGAGTACACATACCATATATATACTTACTTAAATATTGAACACAAAATTTCATATATTGCATTATATATTGTTATATATTTTATTATATATAATTACATATGCCAAAGTACACATGACAAATAGTGAACATTTTTAGCATTGACTACCATATAAATCAAGGTTTTAAAATTAATCATCACATAAAATCTGTGCAACATTTCTGTTTGTCTTTTATCCCTCATTGCTCCCAGAGCTCTGCTTTCTCCCATAATCATTTGAGACTATACATGTAATTTTTAAAACAGTATTCTTATTTTTTAACAAGCACATAAATATTGTATCTTCATTCATTTAGAAATGTTCAAAAACTACTCTGGCTGACTTATATGTTCTTTCTGGATAACTCCATCTAAATAATTTTTTGACTAATAATACCAAAACTCCCAGTAATTCCAAATCTAATTCTGGTCTATCCTTTGAGCCAGTGTAGATACCTTCTGGTATTTACCTTCTGTTATCTACACTGAGTTTTCTCAGTCAAAACTTAAACTAAGTGTGTATAGACCTGAAGATGATCTGCTTCTGAAATGTCCTCTCTCCCTGCTTTGCCATGTTCATCGATTTCCCTACTTTTGCAGTTGGCCAACCCAGAGATTCAGAATTTCTTTCCCCTCCCTCTCAGTCATACACCTGATCATCCATCAATTCCTGTTATTTCCCTGCTTGTTAAAGTTTGCAGCTTCATCTTCTCTCCTTTTCCACTGTCTCTAATTGTCTTATTTCATTCACTATTTCTATCTAAATATCCAGATTTGACTCTCAATTGCATTTCTTTTTCTCGTTTTCAAGAACATTCACCCATCCTCCACACATAACCAAAATAAATTTTCTAAAATGCAAATGTGCTTTAAATATTTCAACAGCAGTACATTGTTACCATTTTAAAATGCTTAGCTTAGAACATAAAACCTTTATAATTGGCTGGTGCCTGCTGCTTTGCCTCATTTATCACCAATCTCTATCTGTCATCTTATGCCTCTATGCCATTGAATGTGCTCTTTCCTGAAACGCACACGTCCCTTTCATCCAACTAACTCCAGTCCATCTTTCAAAGCACAATGTAAGCCTCATTTCTTACAGTTCTCTTGGACTAGTCTGATGGCAGATCTTCACTCTCCCTTCCTAAACACATAGAAAGGTGTGAACTTTTAACACCCTGCACACATCATACTTTCTTGCAGGCGTTGACATATTTGTCCATCTCTCTCACTGGGATATAATATTTAATGAAGATTCGACTTTGTTAACTTTTTATCTCACTAACATAGCATAGTGCTCAGCAGATAATAAGGGTTTTAAATGAATGCTGCAAGCTATAGATTGTTTTCCATACTTTTTACATTAGCAATGAAAACAAACAGCTGAGTCTCACAGAAGCTAATAATGTGGCCAAGTTCCCATAGCAAATGCATCAAAGAGCTATTTTGGGCCCAATTTTCTCCATGACGATTTCATAAAATTCTTACCTGTGGCCTCTTATGAACAACCTATTAAAATAATATAAGAACAATTGAAAATTTTCATGTACTTATAGATGTGACTATAGAAAAAGTCATAATTTTTATCTACTTTTTATATTAAGAACATTTACATTCATTTTTAATACAGCCACAGGTGAGGACTGTTGGTTCTTTCACTGTTATACTCATTTAGTAAAAAGTCTGTAAAATCCAGATATCCTTTTAAAACTTCTTTGCTTTTGTTTCTCTTAATGGATATAATGCTAAAAAGTAGGAAACTTTTTGCATGTTTTAGTCAGACACACGATGATGCAGTTGATCCAGTGTGTTGTTGGAGAATTGTTGTTGCAAGAAATCAACTATTTGTTTAAAATGTAATAATATTGAGTGTTAAAGCTTTCTTTGAAGTTATTATATCAGTAATGGCTCTATATACTTCTTTAGTAGTTTATTTCCATTATGAATATAAATGTTTTGAGACATAAAAGTATTTTCACTTTTTTATTCATAATATTCTGCAATTAAAATATCCTATTTTAAGTCCTGTTTTCATTTATAATTGTTAGTCAATTTTTTTCTGCCAACTGAAAAACTGACTGTACAAACGCTTTTTTATGTGTGACTCTAATAATCATTTGAGACTATACAGGTTATTTTTAAAACAATATTCTTTTTAAACAAGCATATGAATATTGTATCTTTATTCATTTAGGAATGTTCTAAAATTATACTCTGATTTATTATGTGGTGCTGCTGGCTTAACTATATTCACTTATGTAAATTGTTTTTCAGAAAAGATACAGTGTTGCTATGTGTTAGCATTAAATATTCTATAATTTCATTAAATTTTTTATTATACTTTAAGTTGTGGGATACATGTGCAGAACATGCAGGTTTGTCACATAGGTATACATGTGCCATGGTGGTTTGTTGTACCCATCAACCTGTCATCTAAGTTTTAAGCCCTGCAGGCATTATGTATTTATCCTAATGTACTCCCTGCCCTTGCCCCCCACCCCCGATAGGCTCTAGTGTGTGATGTTCCCCTCCTTGTGTCCGTGAGTTCTCATTGTTCAGCTCCCACTTGTGAGTGAAAACATGCAGTGTTTGGTTTTCTGTTCCTTGTTAGTTTGTTGAGAATGATGGTTTCCAGCTTCATCCGTGTCCCTTCAAAGGACATTGACTCATTCTTTTTCAAGGCTACATAGCATTCCATGGTGTATATGTGCAATATTTTCGTTATCCAATCTATCATTGATGGCATTTGGGTTGGTTCCAAGCCTTTGCTATTGTAAATAGTGCTGCAATAAACATATGTGTGCATGTGTCTTTATAGCAGAATGATTTGTAATCCTTTGTGTGTACACGCAGTAATGTGATTGCTGGGGCAAATGATATTTCTGGTTCCAGATCCTTGAGGAATCACCATACTGTCTTCCACAATGGTTGAACTAATTTATACTCCCACCAACCGTGTAAAAGCGTTCCTATTTCTCCATATCCTCTCCAGCATCTATTGTTTCCTTTCTTTTTAATGATCCCCATTCTAACTGGCATGAGATGGTATCTCATTGTGGTTTTTGATCAGCATTTCTCTAATGACCAGTGATGATGAGCTTTCTTTCATATGTTTGTTGGCCGCATAAATGTCTTCTTTTGAGAAATATCTGTTCATATGCTTTGCCCACTTTCTGATAGGGTTGCTTGTTTTTTTGCTTGTAAATTTGTTTAAGTTCCTTGTAGATTCTGGATATTAGACCTTTGTCAGATGGATAGATTGCAAAATTTTTCTTCCATTCTGTAGATTGCCTGTTCACTCTGAGGATAGTTTATTTTGCTGTGCAGAAGCTCTTTAGTTTAATTAAATCCCATTTGTCAATTTTTGCTTTTGTTGCAATTGCTTTTGATGTTTTAATCATGAAGTTTTTGCCCATGCCTATGTCCTGAATGGTAATGGTAGATGCCGCTTCCCCCACCAAGCTCGATTGTCCCAGGTAGACTTCAGACTGCTGTGCTAGCAGCGAGAATTTCAACAGTTCTTAGCTTGCTGGGCTCCATGGGAGTGGAACCCGCTGAGCAAGACCACTTGGCTCCCGGGCTTCAGCCCCCTTTCCAGGATAGTGAATGGTTCTGTCTTGCTGGGGTTCCAGGCACCACTGGGGCACAAAAACAAACAAACAAACAAACAAAAACTCCTGCAGCTAGCTCAGTTTCTGCACTTTTGTGCTTGAAACTGAGGGCCCAGGTGGCAAGGCATATGAGGGAATCTTCTGGTCTGCGAATTGCAAAAACCATGGGCAAAGCATAGTAGCTGGGCTGGATAACACAGTCACACATGGCTTCTCTTGGCTAGGAGAGGGAGTTCCTCAGCCCCTTGCACTTCCCGGGTGAGGCAACTCCCCATCCTGCTTCTGCTTATTCTCCGTGGGCTGCACCCACTCTCTAACCAGTCCCAATGAGATGAACTGGGTACTTCAGTTGGAGATGCAGAAATCACTCACCTCCTGTGTTGGTCTCGCTAAGTGTGGTGGTGCTTGCCTGAAATCCCAGCTACTTGGGAGGCTGAGGCAGGAGAATTGCTTGAACTGGGGAGACGAAGGTTGCAGTAAGCCAAGATCGCACCACTGCACTCCAGTCTGCGTGACAGAGTAAGACCCTGTCTCCAAAATAAACAATAAAAAAAAAACAAACAAATAAATCATATCTATCCTATACAATGGCAGAGCAAAAATATAATAAGCCTCATAAAAAGTTTAATTTAGAAAAAGGAAGATGCTATAATAGTTACAGATTATTAATTTGCTCTAATAAAAAGTCACAAAATACAAAGGATGACTACTTCACAGATTTTAATTTTGCCTAGGTTTAGATGTTGCCCAGATACTTCAGCTCATAGTTCACTGGAGAGAAGTTTGTCACAGGTAAACACAAATGAAAGAGAGGCTGGGAAATATGGCTAGGCTGGACATCCATATTCGTATCTAATACAGATGAGCAGGAATGTAAGTCTTGTTAAACAGCCAGCATTTTTTACTTGAATAAAAAGCACACACCAGTCAGCTATGAACACCAGTCCATAGCAGTCTAAACATTTTGCCAGTCAGATAATTTCAAAAACCCCAACCCTGAGAGAGGAGTAAATGCTTTGGTAAGCCATCTGGCTACCGCTGGCTTTGCTCTTGGGGAATAATTATTTTCCATCCTTCTTTGGAGATGATGTTGTTTCATGCCTACTTCCTTCTAGTGAAACTTTGGGGGTCACCAAAAGAGGACCTGAAGATGAGCACTTGGGTCCAGAGTGTTGAGAAAGAGGTAATCCAGTGGAGACAAATCAGGAAAGTAAGAGAATGAATGAACAAACTCAAAAAGACTGCATAATTTATGAAGGTAGCTCTGAGCAACTAGAGTTCAATTCCTCCATGAATCCCTGATAAACCGCACAGCATATATCAAAGTTGCCTCACCAGAGGAATTGTCCCATCTGAGGCATTTATCCATTCAGACCCATATGTGCTCAGTGTTGCATCTCGAATCTTCTAGATTTTAACTTCAACCCAAGCCCCCATTCTCTGGTCAGCTCTTAGTCTGTGGAAGGACACAAGTGCATGAAGAGGGAGATTCTGATGGAAATTGACTTGCACACCTGCAGATGAACCCAAATATGGAGTAGGACCAACACCATCTGTTACAACTTGCTTTTGGAATCCAGATTTGTGGTGTCTTTGACAATACATTTTTTTTTTAAACTTAAGTCTTCTTACTGATTTACTTCTAAACGTTTGCAAGTTGAAGTAAACACACTGAAAACTTGCTAAGTCTCTTACTAGAGAGGCCTGTAGTCAGCCCATCTCTTCTTTCTATTTAATGGCAAAAAACACTGTGTTGGCTCCCTTTTCCTTACGTAGGAGACCATTCAACTGTTAGTTGCCTGTCAGTTTCATTGTGGGAGAGTTTGGGTTAAGTGTGATTCCATTTTTTTGCTAATAACTAATATTAACCCTCTAATTAATTCTTACTCTCTGAAGTTCCACTAAGATTGAGACATGCATGAGAGATTCATTTTCCTTAGCATCATAACTAAGGGCTTTCTCTGCCCATGAACTTCAACTGGCGCATAATTGGGAAAATACAGAAAAAGGGATAGAGTGATTTTCTTAATTAATTTGCCCTGAAAATTTAAAGTTTCTTGTCCAGGCAGTAGCAAAATTACCTGCATGATTTGAAGGAATAATTAGACCTAGTAAAAGCCTCTACAACTCCATGATTATATGGACACATTCATGAGAGTCCAAGATGCACAGCTATATGCTTTTACACTTCCAAAGGCCACTGTTCTACCATTTTTAATTTCTCAGCGTTCCTGCATGACAAAATAAAGTGTTGTGTAAGCAAAAACATAATTTTCTAAGTCCCCCAGCTGACTGATAGATCTGCCCCTTGGCCAAGAGCATTCCAAAGTTAATCTGAAAAACAAATTAAGGACATGATGAGAAGGAGGGTGTTGGGCATGCTTCATTATATATCCACCTTCCTTTTGGAATTCAGGAACAGTTAACTAGCATTAACATCAACACAGAGACCTTAAGACTGACAGAACAGTCTCTTTAAGTATGGTTGGAAACTTTTACAATCTATCATCCCTGAAGCCTGCTACCTGAAGACTTCAGCTGCGTGATAAAAGTTGGTCTCCACAACCTCCTACCTTAACCCAGACATTCCAGGTCTTTAAATAATGATTCTTTCGACCAATTGCCAATCAGAAAATCTTTGAATTGCCTTATGACCTGGAAACCCCTGCTTCCAGTTGTCCTGCCTTTCTCCACCAAACCAATGTATATGTTACATGTATTGATGGATGTCCTATGCCTCTCTAAAATGTATAAAACCAGGCTGTAGCCTTACCACTTTGAGCACAAGTTCTCAGGATCTCCTGGGACTGTGTCATGGGTCACTGGTCACACATACTTGGCTCAGAATAAATCTCTTCAAATGTTTAACAGACTTTGACTCTTTGGGTTGACAGTTGGGATATCAGAGAGATCACCAATAAATCACGGCTCTCTTTGTTGACTGATTTATGATCATATTTAACACAAGTCAAGTAACTCCTCATCAAAAAACTTTACTCATTCTCCTTATCAAGTATTGGTTTTCACTCCATTTACAAACAACCAGATGATGACATTAAACAAAGAAACACGATACTAAAACAAGAAATGAAAATTAAGAGGTAATGCATAACTAAATTGTTTGCCCACAATGGTAAATGCATAGCACTCATATTAATCTTGGTGTTTTCTTGATTTTTCCCAAATTTATTTAAGTTCACATGTCATGAATTCTGGACAACTGAAGAAGACTGATTGACATCCTGTGTCTGATTTTTTTTTTTTTCATTGCTTCTTTTCCAGCTGTACCAGTGAATTTATGTTGTGGTGTTTGACAGATCTAAGTAGAGTTCTTTATATACATTTTTGATAACTTTTAACCTTCTATAGCCTGGAGATACTGGTTTTCTTCCTGGGGTGTAGGTAGAAGGAGTTATATATACTGTTATGTTTACAGTATCATTAGTATGACAATATATATCGTATTAATGCCATACTTTTTTAAATTGTGGGAAGTCTGAGGGTTAGCATTCTAAATTTTGAGGCCTTAAAGGACTCTCATCTTCTTAGTGAGAGACAGCAAGGCTGGAGATGCTGAGCAGACTCCCATCAGCCTTCTCATTTTGCAAATGCAGACTGGAATGAATCAAGCTAAAGCTTATTTTCTTTCTACTTTCAGTCTAACTCCTTGGACTTTTAGAAGAGGAATCAGACCACAGTAAAACTGAAATAATAATAATTTTATAGGCACTGGTAACAAAATAAGAGAAACATTAATGATCCCTGGAATTAGTTATTAAGTACATCATTCAACTCACATCTGTGAATGCCATCAATTTATCAAAAGAAGTGCGATTACAAAGTTAGGTGTATAGAATGAGACACTGCAGAGTAGAAAGTCATTGCTGTTTGGCCTATCCATAGCTTACGATTATGTGTACATTTCTCTCCAATTTAAATGTCAGATTAAATCCAACAATACATATAAAATTAAATGTACATTTGAATAAATGTAATATTTTAAGTTATCAGCATAATGTCTTTGACAATGAATATTTTTCCTGTACACAATATTAAGAATTATGAAAATAGAAAAATAACACGAGAATAAGTTGATGTTTTCCATTTTAAACACTGAGCAGAAGAGTTTTATGATATTTGAGAAGAAAATGGGCAATAATGTAGAACAAATTATATCAGATGTGTTGAATAGAGATCAGCATGATTACAATGCATGACTCATTACATGATCACTTGAGATTATTTTCTCATCTCTAAATCGCAGGCCCAAAACTCCCTTATCCTCCATATTTTCTCTCCTGTTGTGCTGTGAGTTTTTTCCACAAATTTTTGTTGCATCTGATGCTTTATTCCAAATTCAGCACACATAGGGTTCCTCTTGCTTTTCAGCAATAAATCAATGACATTTTTCTCTATGTCTCTCAATAATTTGAGTTTTGTTCATATTATTCACAAATGCAACACCTGAAGTTCCCTTTATAAAATGTAACTTGTATTATGAAAAATATAAGACTTCATATATATGTGAAATATATCAAAGAAATCAAAGAATGTTCCATAAACACCATTAAAAGTAAATTTACCACCATTGTTTATAAATTCCTATGCTTCTTTTCTTTTCATAACCTACTTAGAAATGTGCCTGTGATATAAAATAATTCATTACAAAAATACATAACTTAATTTTTAACTACTGATTCAGGTTCAGAATAGCATTAAGACACTACAAATATCTAACATGTAGTAGTGAATACTTGCATAGCAGTGACAGTTTAAATAGGTTCTATGCAGCTTGAATCAGAAAGGGTATATTAATCTACTAAACATCCTCAAAGAAATGGGCATTATTATGTCTTTTTAAAATTAGTGTCAATGATATTTGCAACTCCCATAAAATGAATAAAACCAATAAAATATATTGTATTTACACTGAAAAGACAAAACAATGTACAAATAACGTGTTCTGATCTGCTCAATGGAAAATAGTAGCACTTCTTTCTTTAAATAAAAGTGATATTAACAGTAAAGAAAAGGTGACTACTACTATACTTCTAAGATTTTGAGACATATTTTGATATCATAATAGGTATGTGTGAAGTATTTGAATAGAAATTACTATTGATAGATGATTATACACATTTTCTAATTTGCAACACTTCAGCCTTTGCTGGGAATACTTAATGCCATAACATTTATTAAATGTGATTTTTGCCACAATAAAAGTACATTTAATAAAATGTTAAATCTATCAAAAACATTAATAAAATTTACTACATTATTGGAGTAATCCTGACACATTTGCTAGTAGATATTAAGATTTGTAATTATTTCATCTTGTTCAATTCAAATATACTTGTATCTTTAATATTTTTTTTTCCATTTAATTTTAATTTTCATAAGTTTTTTCTCGTATTGTCTTCCCTTTTCTGTCTTTCCTTTATTACTCTTTATTTTAATCTTGCTGCCTTCCAGAAGCAAAATCATATGTATGTAATAATGGAACTCAATTAAAAAAAATTTAGTCATATGTGGTTTAAATAGCAGGTATATTATAAAAGCAGTAAAATTACGTATGTACATAATATATATGTACATATGTGGGTATAATTTTCTTTACTTACTGTAAGAGTAAGAAATTTTGTGTATATATGTACATATATGTGTGTGCATGTGTGTATTAGAAAAGCAAAATAAAATCTCAGTGCTCCAAACTCACTATACCAAAGGGAAAGTTGAGCGTGGGAATGGAGTCATGCAAAAACTGCCTCTTGAAAAATTCCAGACAGACAACTATAATTTTACATTTACTTTGTCTTATGTAAAATGTGTATCTACCAAGCATGACACAAATGCATATTTGACATTTTTCCTCACTCTTCTCTTATGTGAAATATGGGTTCAGTGAGCTCTAAACAAAGCCTCACAAGAATGTAACCACTGGCCTCATCACCTATCCTTTTTTTTTTCTCCCTCCTCCCCCTCATGCTTGGTCTTTCCCCTTTAAATATTGAAGTCTTCAAGATCCTCCTTGGAAAAAGCACAGGCCACAGATCTTACTGTAACTTGTATTTCCTTTCCTCTAGTGTGTCTTCCACTTTGGCGAAATAAACCTTTAAATTAATGGAGATGTCTCTCAGAAACTTTTTGATTTAGAGTATACACACATACACACACACACATACACACACACAAAATTTATTCCCAGTCTCCTGAGTCTACTAGTAAGAACTCTCAGATTGTCTCATGTGTATACATCTATTCAGATACTAATATTTTTGACTATCATGTGTTCTTTTTTTTGAGACAGGGTCTCGCTCTGTCACCCAGGTTGGAGTGCAGGGGCACAAACAGGACTCATTGCAAACTCTGGGGCTCAAGCTATTCTCCCACCTCAGCCTCCCGAGTAGCTGAAACTACAGATGCACGCCACCATGCCTGGCATTTTTTTTTTTTTTCCTGTAGAGACCGGGTCTCACTGTGTTGCCCAGACTGGTCTCAAACTCCTGGGTTCAATCTTCTCGTTTCAGCCTCCTACAGTGTTGGGATTACATGTGTGAGCCCTGTACCTATCTATCCTGTTTGTTATCTTGATAAACTGCTGTTCCATTTCCCAGCAAGGTTGCCGGATGCCTATGTGCCAGTCGAACAAACATGCTACTTCTCTGTCTTCTCCTTTCCAGTGGTTTTTGAGCTTTCTAAAAAAAGAGTTAGGTAGTTTGTTCCACGTATTGTCATGTAGGCAAAGAAGAGTTGCTACAGGTTAATACAATGGAGTGAAAAACTGTACAAATAAATTTTTCTGGATTTCTTTTATTTCAGCAATAAAAATGCTGCCCCTTAGAAAAAATTCCTCTCCAGAATTTGAAAAGTCTTATTTTTTATAATGAGTGTCAAAGTTTGGGAGAAAAATATAGAACTCATATTGCAGTCACCAATATAGGGTCTAAAATCAACACTGTTATTAGTGTTAAATGGATATGTCACTTACTATCAGCCTTCAGTAGTCTCTGCTGTTTTTTTCTGAACTCTGATATTAGCAAGTCTGATCTGCAGTTCATAGTCATAGATCACTCACTGTTGCATCCTTCCAAAGTGTGTGACTTACATGTGTGATTTGTTTATAATTGCGAGTGTTAATATTTTATTGTTCACTTTTCCTATGGCAAACTCAATTGTAGCACTTTGTAGCATGATAATGCTGGCTTAATTTTTATCATTTAAAACATTTTAACATATTGTGACCACATT
Organism: Rhinopithecus roxellana; assembly: GCF_007565055.1. NCBI lineage: Eukaryota > Metazoa > Chordata > Mammalia > Primates > Cercopithecidae > Rhinopithecus > Rhinopithecus roxellana. The sequence continues at coordinate 91,393,612 of NC_044550.1, read as the reverse complement.
TTCTAAGAATTAAGGTAATAATAATGAGAATGAATGATTATAATACCAATGCCAAGATGAGCCAGACATCAGTGAAAAACAGGGCTAACCAACTGTGTCATTTGAATGGCAGATGGAAGGACACATACAACTAGATCAGGGAGGTAAATAATTACAACAGAGCCTACAAGACAATCTGCAGAGAATAATTTGTGATTGGACTTGGTGGAGCAGAGCACGTGAAAGCACACATGGAGATGGAAATTCTCACATCCAGGATGAGACATACAAATACTTTTAAACCAACCAAAAGATTTTCATCTCCCAAAAAGACACTAATCATATATGGAAAACAGTGGCTGCTAAATTAGCGTGGGCAAACCACAGGAACAAACACACCCTTTCCTGTTGTTCCCTTGAGTTATCTACGAAACTGAGTAAAAGATGTTTCCTGACTCAGAGGTGACAACAGAATATCCTGTGGGCAGACACAAAGGAATATTTTAATAACAGACGTTTTGGTCTTTTACAATATAGTACTAATTATGGGGATCTTACCAATAGTCATGCTCCCTAGGTTTACCAAGTATGCTGAACTGTGGTACAGTTTAATCTGAAAGGTAGAGTTTCAAATTATCTTCTTGATTTTCCTAAGGCTTTTAATGAAACCGCAGAAAACATGAAACAAATGATCGCTGATATCTTATCCAAATACAAACTAGTCTTTCATCTGCATGTGTCAAAGATGATGCAAATGTAAACTTCTGCAATTTCTATTTAGATTATAAACTTCTTACCCCCAAAATGAAAACATCTTACCTACTAAATGCCCTGCACATCTTGGAACACAACATTGTTTTAAGAAAGTGATGAGATTTGCTGACTTGAAATATTGAGGCTTTCACAATAAAGGTTTTGCTCACTTTTCATTTTTCCTAACATATGAACAAGCACTTACTGAGATTTCAACTTTATGGAAATGGAAAGAGATAACCTCCTTAGACATATGCCTACAAGATGGTCATCATTACTGGTACTACAGAGATTTTTAAATATTGGTTTGCCATATTATCATACTTTCAAAGTGTGGGAAAATAGGATATCCTTCTTTAATTTGGAGATACGTTGAGGATGACAATGGAGAAAAAATATTACAGTAAAACAGGTTAGATAAAACTGTTTCTCTGAAACTGTTTGATGATCTTTAAAGAGGACATAAGGAGCTGAGAAAAGGATTGAATTTAAGTTTGTTCATTGTTATATGAATGTTGTGACAAATTTTACACTGACAAAAATGACTAAGATTATAGAAATAAAACTGCTTTAAAACAGGGGAAAAATATATCAGAAAACGTTGGCCACGTTATAGAAAACTTCTTTATGTTTTTACTAAAATTAATCCATTGAAATTTGACTTAAATTTTATAAATCTAAATCACCTCTGTGCATTAAAATGATTTTCCCTGAGTTAAGGATGTTTAGCTCATGATGACATCAATGTGCTTCAGAGGAATTAAAAGTTATGGACATTTTAGACATGAAAATAATAAATCTGTAAGTGCAAAGAACCTGATTGACAAGTAGGGGCTCTACCAGAACCAGCCTGTGATATAAGCAGGTGTCACTTTTGGAGAGCTGGGACCTATTTCTACAATTTGTTTCTGGGAAGTGAAATTCTAAGAACTTCAGGCTCAGTGTTTACATTAAGAGGATATATAGCTTGATGTCAATTAACTGAACTTGAAAGGAGAGATAATGACACAAAACCTTCCTTCAACTATCAGGACCTCCTTTCCTAAAGAGAGGTAGAAAGATTTTCTCATACAGTCTATGCTAAAGCATTAGCCAAAAGATGCCCTCTAATTGCCCTTTCTCGGTCTATGAACCAATGATCCACCCATCACAATGTGAATACACATCCAAAGAAAAGTAAGCCAATACCTTGAATAGTTATCTGTACTCTTATGTGTATTGTAACATTATAGATAATAGCAAAGATATAAAAAAAAAAAAAAAACCTGTGCCCATTGACAAATGGATAAAAAAAATGTGGTATATATAAACAATGCCATACTGTTTAGCCTTAAAATCAAAGGATGTTGTGTCGTTTGCAACAACTTGGAGGACATTATGCTAAATGAAGTAAGCCAGGCACTAAAAAACAAATACTGCATGATCTCAATTATATGTAGAATCAATAAAGGTCAAAACTTACACAAGTAGAGAGTAAAATGGTAGTTATCACATTTGGAAAAGATGAGGGGTGGAGAATGGAGAGATATTGGTCAAAGTGTACAAAGTCTCAGTTATGAAAGAGGAATAAGTTCTAGAAATCTTTTATATAGTGTAGTGACTGCAGCTGATAACAATGTATTATGTATTTAAAAATTGCTAAAAGTGTAGATTTTATATGTTCCTGCCTCAAAAATGTGTGAGGGGATGTATTTATTAATTAGATTATGATAATTATTTCACAATATGTATATACATATGTATCAAAACATCATGTTTACCCCATAGATAAAATGATTGTCAAATAAAAATTTAAATAATTTAGATTTAATCAAAACATTTTGTAAATTAGTTATAAATGCTTAATTGTTGTGAATGTTACTTTTAATGCAGGGAAACACAAGCTTTAGAGACACCACCTGAGAAGAAAAGGAAATAGAGATAGTGATACAGAAGATAAATTTAACACTGTATTAAGAATCCCAACAGGGCACAATATCACGAAAAATGAAAAAAAGTTACATATAATGGGTGATCAGTGACACCAAATGCTTCAAAATATCTGGGACTGGGCACAGTGGCTCATGCCTATAATCCTAGCACTTTGGGAGGCCAAGGAAGGATGATTTCTTGAGCCTAGGAGATCCAGACAAGCCTGGCTAGCATAGTGACTGCCCATCTCTACAGAAAAAAAAAACCAAAAATGTTAGTCAGGTGTGGCAGCAGCACATGCCTATGGTCCCAGATACTCAGGAGGCTGAGGTAGGAGAATCATTTGAGCCTGGGAGGTTGAGGCTGCCATGAGCTATTACTGCATCAATACACTCCAACCTTGGCAACAGAGTGAGACCCTATCTCAAAAAAAAAAAAAAAAAAAAAATTACATTAATAAAGAAAGATACACTTAACAAGAGTTTGGACATGTTAGAAAACAAGGGCATATTCGTAAGATAAAGCCTCATATATATTAAAAGATGATAACCAGAGACAAGATATGATTGTATGCTAATTTCACAAATGGTATATGTATTTTTACTGCTATACTGAAGTGAGATCAGGATATGAGAAAAAACTCAGGATTTTCTATTAGGTCTGAGACAAGTTATATTACTGACAGTGAGTGAGAATGAGCTGAGGTTGGGGACTTAGAGTAAAATGAATCCTTGTGTGAGAACATCTGTGGGACAAACACTAGAGGGTCAGTTAGAGAAGACAAAAAGCCAGTGAAGCATCAACAAGGATAAGTTTGAATTGCTATTTGACTTCAGGAATGATTAAGGAAATCTGCACATAGACTCAATCAAGTCTCACATAAACTAGTTTGAATAACTAAAGCCTTATGACTTTTTTCTGTAAGTTCCAGTATTTAGACAAATATTTTATTCATTACAGCTATACATTTTTCACTTTGTCCCTTCTTTGATTAGTATTACCTCCACTCCAGGGAAATTGAAGTAATCTATAATAAAGGGTCAAGCTACAAAGTTCTAAAGCAAATCAACGTTTGGGAAAATGTGCCATGGTTTCTGTGATTAAAAGAATGAGAATTCTAATAATAATATTATTTAGTGCTTTTCTCCTCTATATAAATGGGGCCTTATTTGCACTCAAACAGCTAATCAAAAGGCAAACTGTAAGTATATGTCCGGAAATTCTATCCTTAAGCCTCTAAGGCCAAATGCTTTACTTTTAAAAAAATGACAGCTTTAGACAAGGGTAAATTTGACATTTACTGAAAATCTACAGAGGTAACTCTGTAGAATGTCAATATTAAACTTTCTTGACTTTGACTCTTACATAAATGCATAAAGTCTTTTTTTATCATTTGGAACTCTGAAATTTAATTTTTATTTTGTAAATATATTTAATTATTTTATGTTCAAAATTTAAATAATTTTTGAATGCTTAGACTTTACTATTTTGTCCATAAAATGTCATAAAAATTTTTAGTGACTAGATATATTAATATTGGCAGCAGCATTGTGATTATATGATGAAAGGGCTTAGAAATTCAAATTGTGGATGTGACACCTTTAGAAGAGTGTAACATAGATGAATATGACAGTATGCTATGCTGACAAATATATTCCAACACTGGTATTAGTAAATTTTGATGCAAATGTATAAGGAAGAAGTTAAGAAAAGTATATGTAAGACTTCTATTTTCTAATGTCACAAATTGTTTTTGTGACAAGATACAGACAAAATAAAGGCAACAAATGAATGGTATGAATGGTAGCTGCAGCCATGGAGCAAATTAACAATTATAATAACTGGACTGTGATATAAAGAAAGAAAAGAGAATATTAACAAGTTTCATAAAATACTGAAATCTTTGTGGTGGTAACCACATTAAAAACATTTGAAGTCCTTTTAAGCAGACTTAAATGTGAAAATAAAGTCTCATTTCTGAGAAACGCCAAGAGAGATGATTAACACTATGAGTTGTGTATTTCCTGTGAAACTTCCAAAAAAGGTCACCCAACAGGTAAATGCAAACAGAACCAGTATTGTAATAAGAATGAATTCTCAACATTCCTGTGTATGCTAGTGACTGCAAACAAAGCACTCAGCATCATCGTTATCTAACATATTTTTAAAAACCCAGTCTCATTCATGGATACAGTAGGCACCATATTTGTGTCCCCAAAATGATACTCTTTAGTTCCAAGTATTCCACTAAACTCAAGATAAGAGCAAATAATGGACTCAGTCCCATTTCCTAGGAATTATGGCTCACGACATCAACAAATAGTGTGGAGATATTTTACTTCTAAACATCTTAAAGTCATTTTATTTTATCCTAACAAAAACTTGTCTTAAAAATGTGAATATTTGTCTATGACATCTTGCACTTTGCACACTATGGAACAGTTTTAAGGAAAATAGAAGATTCTTACATTGTATTGTAAAACTATGAGGAATTGCACATTGTGCATAATAAAAACCATAGAGCTTTATGAGATCCATTTATGAAAGAAAAATAATGATCTCCCCAAGCACAGTCATAGGTGGTCATGCAATGCATAGCAGAAGCATGATGATATTTTTAGGAAGAGGTTGTTGCTGTGCTTGTTTTTCACAGTCTTGAGCTTAGGCTTTTATTGTCTTAACTTCCATCAGTTATAGCAGACAGCAGGTGACAGACACAGGCAGTAATTGAAAAGCTTGCATGTTAACATTGAGGATTGTAAACCCTCTTTTGATCTCTAACATCACTGCATTTGTCTGTTTTTCTTTTCTTCACTGCATGATACTCTAAATAGAATATACTCTTAATCGGTGGAAGAGAGAGTCTAGGTTGATCCACTTGAACAAAAAGTTCAAAAAGGAGAGAAAGGCAAAGAAAAACTACGTTGTGAGATGCAGATAGCCGAGTTGTGGTTTAACTGCATGAGAAACTACAGAAGAGATGTGTCAATAAAATTGGGTAGAAAAACAGGAATTTTGAAAGATTTGATATAGATTTCGAATTAGTTACCTTTTAGTAATCTTTTATAGATGCAGATAAAGAATATAATTCCATTGTAATTACTAATTTTCTGTAAGCTGCTTTAGAAGTAATTCAGTGTAGAAGCTGAAACATTTGTCACCTGAATTTATCAGTTTTTTCTTGAGCTCATCTTAGATTTTGAAATTCAGCTGTTATATTAACTTATGGAGTAAACATATGTAATTCAATAAATTCAGAAATCTAAACTCTCTCCTCCAGAAAACAGCAAACTGTTTTATTCCCACACAATTTCAAGGAAACTACTTTGCTTAAGAATTTGAATTCCTTTCTGGATGATGAAAGAAAGGCAATATTTAAAATTGTTTTAGTGCCTCTGCCTGGCAATCAAGATCAGAACTTCTAGGATCTGAGGTTGCTGCTATGAAAAGCATGATTAAGTTGCTAGTATAGTCAAATGCTATTAGAAACTTGAGTAATTTTATTAATGTTTCACTAATTGGTATACTTACATATATAAATGTTTAATATGTTTATACACACGTGTGCTATGGTCAGGACATCGTTTAAAATTGTTTACATATGAGATAATTTAGGGCAGAAAAATTCACTGAGTGGGAATATGTAAGGTACACATTAAAGGGTGTTTCCAAATTCAAAGCCGTAAGATGTGCCTTATTTTATACGTAAATTATTTTACTCACTGTCCTAGAAAAAAATGTCCGTGTGTATATGTATGTGTCTCTGTGTGTGACATTGCTAAGGTTAAAGTACATACCAAAAAAGTGTGAGGAGGTATATTATACTGTATATCACCGCTGGCCTCAGTTCCAATGCCTGATTGTCTAGAAATGTGTTGAAGAGCTGAGAAGTGATTGCAATTGTGGTGTCATTTGTACGATGAATTTATTGTCACATACGGAGGGATGGGCTCAGGCAAACACTATTAAGTATCATATTTGTTAACTAGAAAGAAGAAAGATACCAATGGCCGCCTGTTCTCTTGGCATCTTTTGAAAAGAAAGTCATGTTTGGACCAGGCACAGCTGGAAATATCATGGTTCTCCAGGGGAAGAATTTTCACCAAAATATGTTCAACATTGTTACGCAAAAGGCATTTGAATGAACTTAAAAATAGCAACTTGAGACTGGGCACTAACTGCTTAGTGTAGTTGCACTGAGGTCACTGGAAAACCTTAAAGAATGCTAAAATAGTTCACAGATTCTTCTACCACCTGGCAATGGTACATACTGGCTCACTACCCAGTAATGCAAACACAATTGTCATAGTCTTTAATCTTGCAGAAAATCCTGTTTGTCTCTGCCCAGTGTACTCCTGCTCTTAAGGAATAATCAAACATAACCCTTATTTATCAGGATATACAATTAACTAAATCAATAACAGGATAAAAGAGAGGAAAATATTCTTCTGATCCCACTTCCAGGGTTTAGCAGTGTTTATGACTAATCAGTCGGGATTTTCATCCCCTTGAGCGTGAAACTTCTCTCTTACCTAGCAGAAAACATTCTGCCACCATATGTGATCTCTGGCAACACAAGAGAGTATCTGCGGAACCACCTGAAATGAAGTCAGTGCCTAAATTGCATCCATCTAGCCGCCCTTCATCTAAGCAGTAGGAACGGCCTGCTAAGGCATCCATCCATCTGCCTGCTAAGCTCAAAGCTGTTACAAAAACAAAGAGAGATCACCAAGATTCTGCATCCTCCACTTACTTGTAAATCTCCAGTTTTGTCACAATAGGGGGTCTGAGTATTGATTGCCTTTCTTTTGCGGACTTTTCTATCAGCAATTTTGTTGCCAACAGTTGCTGTTTTGAAGCCATCAGTAAAGGTCACAATAAGCAATTCCAACTGCTATTTTGACACAGAAAGTCAGTGAACAAAAGTCACCCACCAGTCCAAGGAACTTTGTATGGCAGACATTTGGAATGAAAATTAACAGTTTTAATTTGTAACTGTCCTCCCACTAGGGAACTTTTTCCAAACTCTTAGCTTGTTATTTCTTCTAAAAACTATGTAGCCTGATACTACGTTTCAAGATATGCCCTCATCCTTACAAAACGTGTGCATTTAAGTTTTATTTTCAGTTTTCTGGTTTCCCTGCATCTCTGCCCCAAATTGTTAGCCATTGGCAAGCTCCTTAGGGGATTACTTCACCTTCAGGACAAAACTGGAAACTTCTCTTCATCCTATCCAGCTTCCTTAGATATCTTTCCAGGCCCATTGGCTTCCATGTGCTTCCCCTAAAAGGAAGGCTCCTGCTAGCCTGGGGAACACACCTGCCAGGAGGAGGGCAAGCAAGTGGGAGCAGGCAACCAAAGGCACACAGTGCTCAATAGCACCAGCTTTGTGGAGTGCAGCTTGCAACTGGAAACCTTAAATATTTAGCTAGACTTGTATAGCTAACATTTTAAAAATCGGGTGTGCTCACTCTCATCCTTTGGGTTGTCCAAAGGCAAAGAACAAAAATAGGATGACTCAAAAGAAACTACACATTTGAAAAGGGAAATAGCATACACAACTAGACTGATTAGAGGGTGGCCTCAGTGATCATCATGAGAGAGTGCCATCCACTATCCCCCACGCAGTAAAAAACTATCTGGAATCTATTAGTACCAAACTTCCTTATAATTTGCTTTCTCTAATCAGGAAGTTTTAGCTGCACCAGAAAAAGTTAGTTGTATTAGGAAGCATTCAACCAGAGAAGCGGAACTAGTAGCATACATATTTATGTTATTTATGAGTGAGCTATGCAATTTTATACGGATTTATTGCAGGGAATTAGGATACATAATTGTAGGGTCTGGCTAAGCAAATCCAGAATTCCTAGGGCTGGAATTTTTTTTTAACAAAAATCTCTACTTTATTCTTCATGCATGATAATATCCCAAAATATAGGCTTAGATTTTACCTTGTATGGATCATAATACTTACCTAAAGCGTATAAAGTCTAGGATTTCATACTGCTTCCATCGAAAACCTCAGGACTAGTTTACTGCAAAGCTATTCAGAAAACTGCCACTGTTTTGGCACCCTGAATACTTCCAAGAAAATAAAAGAGGGGATAGTTTGCTTTTTAAACTTTCTGCCTGCCAGGTTTGTGTAAAAGTAATTGCATTTTGCCATTAAAATGGAAAAACTGCAATCACATTTGCACCAACCTAATATTTAATATTATTTCTGCTGCAATCATAAAAGCTGGAAGTCATAATTGTATGTCGTATGACCTAGTAACATGCCTCTCAGAGTAGAGGTGAATGTGACATTTCATGCTGGCAGGAGAAATTATTGAAACTACAAATCTAATCTTATTTGCTGGACGCAGATTGGGGGCAGTATTGCTTTGTGATTAATCATAAACTTTAGAATATGATAGGCATAGTTACAAGGAATGAATCTTCTTCACATTTTCGTCTGATCATAAACAAATCACTTAACCTTTGAAATCTTCAGTTTTCTCACTGCAAAATAAAAATAGTGTCTATTTTTCGAGCTGTCCTGAAATTTAAATGGGAAAATTACTTTTATTCTCATACTGTGCCCAGTAGGCAAAAGAAGTGAGTTTTACATGATCATTTTATGATATGCACTAAAATTGTAAGCTTGATGTTCTCTATGTGAATAGTTTACCTGTTTTGTACACAATGAACTATATAGTGGTGTGGGCAGAAAAATCATTGCTTAAAAAGACACCAGAAAAATGAGAAGTGAGCATAGCATTGTTCAATGGAAAACAAATAGGCTTTAAAGATTTGTGTTAAAATTACTTTAACTAGACACGTGATTTGGCCAAGTCACGTTAATTCTCTGAACTCATTCTTCTCATTTGTATAATGAAAATAGCAATATGTATGTCTCAAATTGGTTGTGAAGATTAAACATAACAATTATGAATTAATGACAGAAAATATTTTAGGTGCTTAAAGCTTTTGCATGTTATTTCCTTTCATTCTTACAGAAATGACTAACGGTGGGTGAGAGTATTATTTCTATTTTACACTTGAGGGGACGGTTCTTGTAGAGAAGAAATTTGCCGAAGGTCATCAAAGAAGTTAATCGAAATTGAATTATGTCGTATTTTAAAGCCTGTGTACTTAGGCCCTCTACTAACATTTGTGGCACTGTTCTTGATATTTGATAATCAGCTGGCATCTGGTAAACACTCAATTATTTTTATTAGCTTCCCTCTTTACCTAATTAACTTCATGTCCAGAAAAAAGGAAGTAACCCTCTAGAGCTTGTTGGAACAGAATTATTCTCTCATTATTTGAGAAAACAGCAACATCACAGGCTATTTTTCTGTGGCTAAACATTATTTTAATCACTAGCTGTGTATACAAACACAAAGATGTATGAATTAATTCAATGAACTTAAGCATCATTTATTTCTTATGCATGAAGACAAACACTTGTTTAGTTTTACTTTCCACGTTAACTGGTTATAAGACAGCCTCCTTCTGAATATAAATGATCTTTTTTTTCCCAATAGTAACCAGGAATAGCACATTTTAAGACCCTCTAAGGGACCAAAAAAAAGCATAATTGTTCAACAATGGTGGCAATTATTATCTTTCTATTATAAATAATGCCAAATATTTTGCAGAGCTTCCAAGTAAACCTTACTTACAATACCTTGCATATTAACGAACCGACATAAAGCAAAATATGAATAGGAATGGAATGCATTTAAAATTAATTCACAAAGACAATTTTATTTCTTTAATACATTTCTGGAAGCCAACATAAACGAATGTTCATAATCTTTACTAACACATGAAATCTTTTCAGAATAATATAATGTAACTTGTTTTTACATATTTAGTGGCACATTACAAAGTAAAGCAAATGAACAGACGGTATTTTAAAAATAGGCAATTAGGAAATATTTGACCCCAGCCTTTCATTTAGGTTTTACAGCTGTTTTATGTTTGATCATGGCAAGTCTTTGGATAAATGCAACTTTGGGAAACTAAGGTGCTGACTTTTTTTTTGTGCTTTAGTTTTGTTTTTTAACATCAGAAGTGGCTCCCTCAAGTGAAGAATATATAGTTGCTGGGCTCTCTTAGGATCCAAAGGAAATTACTTGTGACATAAAGTGTGTTGGTAACGCAGTTACTTTTTATCAAGATGTAATCCAGTAAGTCAGTGGGGATACACCATTGCTACTGAAACATAAAATAAAATGTCAAAGTGACCATCTATTTATATGCCTCTCTATAAAGAGACCAAAGGGAAAGACAATGAATTTTTCTGAGGTCTCTAGGTTTCCAAAATGCCCAGATACATTACCATATTCAATAGTGAAATGAAAAAATCTCCCCTGATATCTCCGTATTTTTAAAAACCCAGGTAAGAACTCACATTTGGCAAATTTAAGCTAAAATGTAACTTCTGACATTTATAAGATGCTGCATTTGAATACTAAAATTTTGATGCAATCAACTTTTGTTACAACCACAAGCAATTATCTATTTACTTCTATAGTTTCATAACTTTTACAATACACTGCAGTTTTGTCTATATATAGTTTGTATGTATCTTCTGAACTGGCATATTTGAGGAGATAGTCCATTATATTCTTTATATTACTGAAAACTAAACTCCAATGAAGTAACAGATCTTTCATGAAGGTCTGCTTAGTGTGCTTGATCTTCAGAAACATGATTTCAATTTCATGGTCTTTTGAGGTATTTGTGGGTTTCAGAATATATCTGCAGTTTCTAGCTACGAGCTGCAAAGATGACAATAGAAACAATACTAATTGTAATTAACCATAATATCATGGAGTTTAGATTTTATGCGTCAAACGTTTATGTAGAGCCAGAGGTCATTTTAAATGCTTCTTTTTGTTACCTTAGTTTACTATGAGGTAGATATTATTGTAATCTATATTTTTTAAATAATGAAATTTAAACATTGAGATTTTAAGTACCTTTTTAAAAGCATACAGCAAACAACTTGTGAAATCTGCTTTTGTACCCAGCATGGGGTCTTTGTAATCTCTACTTTCCAGTGTATGAGATGGTTGTTTTGGTATAATTTGTACTCCATCTTTCAGTTTCCACATAATTGAATCTTATTTCTTGTAGGAAACCTATTTCATAGGATTTATGTAAATACAGTTTCACCAGCAATTTATACCATAGGGCTAGACAACCAATATTTGCCTAATTTTTGACAGATGTACCCTGGTCAATTAAAGGGTCTCTCATCCTTTAAGACAAACACTTGTGAGTATCAGTCAGTAGATTTCCATCCATTTTCCTGGCTTTGTGAAGATGTCAAATACAGAATAGAAAGAAAGAAAAACGTGCAAAGAAAACCAGAATTTATAAAAGGACAGAAGAAAACATGGACCAAAATGCCAAATTTTCATTCTCTAGATCCTGGTGTACCTACAGTCAGATGAGACCATGGTTCTGTTTTATGAATAATAAACTCCCAATTCAGCTTAAGCTTAAAGGACGACTTAAAATCATCAAACTTTCCTTTTTACAAATGAGGAGGAAAACTAAAGAAGTTTAACTTTAGCTTCACTTTCACTTCAGCTTCCTGAAAGGAGTTTTGTGTTTGACGTAATTGCACATGAAGTCACACAAAAATATATGCTGATGACTGAAGAAAAGATGGGTTGCAAAGCTATTAATTACAAGCATTGTAATGGGCAAAGTAGGACCTGACCTCCAGAGAAGTCATTGATATTTGATTAGGATGCATTTACTGTATACTTGAGTACATTTACATTTAATATTTTTATTATCATATTTTTTAAAAATATTGAAAGAAACTAAGATATAATAAGGGAGAGCTTGATGACTTTTGACAAAAATATACATCCTTATAACTGATGCCTCTTTTATGACACTGAACATCCCCTCAGGGCAGAAATGTTTTACATCTTTTCCCAGTTGATTCCGATCACCAATCATCTCTTCCGAATTCTATCACGTGTTAGTTTGGATTACCTAAAATATCATGCAGTGGGTCGGAATGTAAATTAGTACAGGCAGTCTGGAAAGCAGCATGGGGACTGCTCTAAAAACTAAAAATAGAATGACCATACAATCTAACAATCCCTCCACTGAATATCCAGAGATAAGGAATAAACATGTCAAAGGATACTGCAGCACCATCCACAATAGCAAAGGAATGGGAATCAACGTAAATGTCAATCAAAGGATAAGTGGATAAAGAAAATGTGTTATATACACAAACAATTAAATAGTATTCATCCATAAAAATGTATACAATCACGTCATTTACAGTGACACAGATGCAACTATATGGAAGTTGAGTGAAATACGTTAGGCACAGAAATACAAATGTTGAATGTTCTCACTCATATGTGGGAGCTGAAAAAGTTGATCACATGGAGGTAGACACCGGAATAATATTAGAGACTTGCAAGGATGTGTGGGTGGAAGAAGAGGGATGTAGAGAGGTTGGTTAATGGGTACAAACAGACAGCAGAATTTCTAATCTTTGATAGTGGACATTGTATTATATTTTTCAAAATAGCTAGGATTGAGGCCCTGAAATGTTCTCAAGACATAAAAATGATGAATACTTAGGTGATGGATATTTTAAACACCTCAACCTGGTTATCACACATTCTACACATGTAATAAAATTTCATATATGCCCCATAAATATAGACAAACATAGTGTACCAAAAAATAAAGGTGCTACATTTAAACAACTTCATTTTTCAATTTTCAAGCAAATAGGATCATACAATATAAACTCTTTTGTCTGACTTCTTTCTATCTAAACACTGTTAATAACCTCTTTCACAAAAAAGGAAAGATAAGGAGAATAAATAATTAGCGACTAATCATTACTAGGTGAACGTCATCCAGACAGTAGATATCAGAGCTCAGGTCCAAACTTAGCAGCTTTGTTCCAAAGTCCATACTCCCAAGGGACAGGTTTAATGTCCACTTGTTTGAATTTCATGTATTTAAATTTAATAGCTAAATGCATTAAAGGTTAAGGATATGAATTTTATTATAGAATATTTATTACTATAAAAATTCCCTAATATTAAATCGCAGTGATTTCCTTACATTACTCTAGCATATTTTACACACACAAAGGAAAGAGAACCAAAGCAATCATTTAGAAATTTAAAGCATAAAAATTTGCTTTGATTGAATTATTTTACTGTTTTAAGAACTGTTTTTACCCTAGTGTTTATAATTAATTCCTAAATATTCAATTTCCACTTCACCTTGTATGTGTAGACTTGGCTTTAATTGGGGAAAAATATTACAAATAAAAAGACGTAAAAAATATATACATATATACATACACACATATATATCATATGTTAAAGATAAACTCACAATTACATACCAGGGTTATTAGTTTAATTGGTTCTGACTGAAGCATTGATATAACGGAAGTATTCAACTCACCCCATTTCGCCTTAACACAATACTGTAGCAGTATTTTTTTTAAAGACTGCTATTAATCAATTGATGCTGTGAAAATCAAGAAAACTATGTATAGAGGTATTTTCTTATTGAATTATTTGAGTGAAATTATTTAGTGAAAATTTGGCATAATGATGCCATAAAATATTGCCTGAGAAAGAATTGCTGCAAACTCCTTATGAGTTCCCAAATGGAACAACATTCTTTATTGAAATTTAAAGCCTCTCATTAAGAACTCAGAAGAAAATTATTGACACGCTGTGGGATTTTCCAGGGTGAATAGAAAATTATGTTTTTCTTCAACATCGTATAAAAAAGACATATATAATGAAACAGATGTGAATGGGGATAATAATGAACGCACAAAGCTGCTTTTTAGGGGACTAATTATTCCTCTCTCAATATTTTTAGGCCCTTTAACTGCTCCTATTATGGTCATTGTTAATCATATATATGCTCATTTTGATAATATTTTCCAGACATAAGCATACAAAGTTATGTCCTCCCGAGGAATAATTTAAATTTCTGTCACCTCCTCCCCAACTTGCCCTCCCACTTCCTCTTTCCTGACCCTGGTGAGCTAAAATGGCATTTAAATTGGTAAAGTAATGAGGTTTATGTAAGACACATATAAATCAATTGGAAGAGATAAATTTTGTTTTTATATTAGCTGCACTATAGAGAAGAATGTGATTTGTCTTTTGTCAAAAGAATGACCCAAACCATGCATTCTCAAAGTGACTGGTAACACCTTCAAAGGGGTGTAAACTGTTCTTTGGAGGTTAATATATCTAAGATACTAAAATGGTTTGTGGCTTTCCAAAGGACCACAGTATATAAACAGATATATAATGAATTTGTGGTTTTAACATTTTATAGTAGCTGCTAAGACAATTAATGGAAAAAAAATCTAAAAATGCTCTGTAGGACAGTTGTGATAAACAGAACAGTTATGAAACACAAACAATAGAATTATATGAAATATAGCAGTGTTGATTCAGTAATTGTGGCCACATGTATTTTCTTGTGAATGCAGTTATAGAAATAGTTAAATTGCTTGTCATGGGGGGCGAAGGGGAAATAATCAAAGTCTAATTTTTTAAGTTACTGGACCACACATTAAATACATATTTGCCAATACTTTCTTAATTTGCAGTAACACATCACTCCTTATATTTGACTGAATATACTTAAAATTCTTTTTGTTAGAATTTACGTATGAGCCAATTAAGAGACCACAAAGGGAAAACTCTTAACCTATGCCATTACCTTGGTCATAGTGTGTCCAGAATTGGTAGGTTCTTGGTCTCGCTGACTTCAAGAATGTAGCCGCGGACCTTCGCAGTAAGTGTTACAGTTCTTAAAGACTGTATGTCCAGAGTTTGTTCCTTCAGACGTTCTGATGTGTCTGGAGCTTCTTCCTTCTGATGGGTTCGTGGTCTTGCTAACAGGAATAAAGCTACACACCTTCGCTGTGAGTGTTACAGTTCTTAAAAACGGAAAGTCTGGAGTTGTTTATTCTTCCTGGTGGGTTCATGGTCTGTTCGCTTCAGGAGTGATGCTGCAAACCTTCGCAGTTAGTGTTACAGCTCATAAAGGCAGCAAAGACCCACACAGCGAAAAGCAAGATTTCTTGCACAAAACCGAAAAAACAAACCCACGACACTGTGCAAGGCAACCCAACCAGGTACTCGGCCAGCCTGCTTTTATTCCATTATCTGACCCCACCCACATCCTGCTGATTGGTCCATTTTACAGAGAGCTGATTGGTCTATTTTACAGAGAGCTGATTGGTCCGTTTTGACAGAGTGCTGATTGCTGCCTTTACAATCCTTGAGCTAGACACAGTGCTGGACAGAAAAGTTCGCCAAGTCCCCGCTAGGTTAGCTAGATACAGAGTTAGCTAGATACAGAGTACCAATTGGTGTATTTACAAACCTTGAGCTAGACACAGAGTACCAATTGGTGTATTTACAAACCCTGAGCTAGACACAGAGTGCTGATTGGTGCGTTTATAATCCTTGAGCTAGATACAGAGTGCTAGACGTAAAAGTGCTCCAAGTCCCCACTAGGTTAGCTAGATACAGAGTACCAATTGGTGTATTTACAAATGCTGAGCTAGAGACAGAGTGCTGATTGGTGCGTTTAGGATCCCTTAGCTAGACATAAAAGTTCTCCAAGTCCCCACGAGACTCAGGAGCCCAGCTGACCTCACACAGTGGAGCCCAAACAGGGGCTGCAGGCAGAGCTGCTCGCCAGTCCGGAACCGCCCCTGCACTCCTCAGCCCTTGGGTGGTCATAGAACCGGGAGTCACGGAGTAGGGGGCGGCACCCGTCGGGGAGGCTTGGGTGGCGCGAAAGCCCACTGCGGAGGAGGGGGCTTGGGCATGGCGGGCTGCAGGTCCTGAGCCCTGCCCTGCGGGGAGGCAGCTGAAGCCCCGGGAGAATTTGAGCGCAGCTTGCCGTTAGTGCTGGGGGACCTGGCGCAACCTCCACAGCTGGCTGGCTAGGTGCTAAGCCCCTCACTGCCCTGGGCCGGCGGCGCTGGCTGGCCGCTCCAGTGTGGGGGCCCACTGATCCCGCGCCAGCACCCTCTGGAACTCGCGCAGCCCCGCTAGTGCCACGCGCAGCCCCGGTTTCCACCCCCACCTCTCCCTCCACACCGCCCCGCAAGCAGAGGGAGCCGGCTCCGGCCTGGGCCAGCCCAGAGACTGGTTCCCACAGTGCGATGACGGGCTGAAGGGCTCCTCAAGCGCGGCTAGAGTGGACACCGAGGCTGAGGAGGTGCCCAGAGTGAGGGCTGCTAGCACATTGTCACCTCTCAATAGGTAGGTGTGGAAAATTCTGTAAGAATAAGAAGTTTAAAATAACTCTCACACCGAGGGCAGTTGTTTTATGTTTGTTTTACTTTTTTTCACATATAGAATTATTCCAAGAAATTTTGATTTTAGACAGATATTGGTAATTCTTGGCTATCAGAAGGTTAAATATGACCATACCTCTCAAATTTTAAGAAGGAAGTGTTAAAAAAATACAGACATAAACAGGCAAGGAAGACATTCAAGACTATTGCAATATGTAAGAGAGGTTGAACTCAATTTCTTGAAACATTAACTGGGAAATTGGGGTCCTACATCCTTCGTGATTACATTTGAACAGGATGGTGCTTAACTCATTGAGAAAGACATCCCTGGGTTATAAAACTGGCAAGAGGTTGGGAGGAAATTCACATCTCAAAAAGGCAGAGAAAAAGTTTATGAATATGTTTTGTAAATTAAATGCCCTAGGGAAATGGAGATCAGGGGCTTATTGTCAGGAACAAATCTACCTAAAGTATAGTCTAATTGAGGGGACCGTCAAGCTCTTCTAAGTAAGATTAGGACTATTCATAATCAGGATTCACCATATAATTAAATCAGGCATTCTCAGGGATGGGGTTGCATTATCAGAAATAAAAAGGTTAAAGTTAAATATTTGTAGTTTTCACTCTCTTTGGGGGATCAAGTTTGTTGGTTAATTTGTTCCAATATGCCATTGAGGTAAAATAAGTTGAAAGATTTTTCTTTTTGTTTTTTTTTTTTTTTTGCCCTTTGGGTTTTTTTTGTTTGTTTACTTGTTTTTATTTGCCTGATTTTTCTGCATATCCTGATTGACTTCCAAACCCTACTTTAGGATCTCAAAATAAATACATTTTTTTCTGTTGTGTAAAATTTTAGATTCAGTAATTTTTGTTTACTTCACTCGGCCTTTCAGATGGTAACTTCTGTATGTTTAAGATTTGTCAAGAACCTTGCAAAATGCCATTAGGCAGTGTAGAATCTCAACAGTATAGTACTACTAAAGATCTTTTATGAGGGAAAAAATGTAAAATAAGTTTATAAGAATATCACAACAAAGATCTGCAATGAACATGAGCATAAAAGTGTCCCAGAAGTTCTTCAGTTAATACAGAAAAACAAATTTTTGAAATGGGATTATAGGACCGCTTGGTTGGGGTCTTAATAGTTGTGCATTTGGTGTTTATGGTTTCTTTCAGATACATTTTCCTGTTTGCATATTCTGGATTTTCCCTTTTTTTTTTTTTTTTTTTTTTGACGTGATGTTAGATAAAAGGAAATGTACTTTCTTTTACAAAAATTATCACAGATTTTCTGGTGGATTCATTGTGGAGCTCTTGTTTCTCCCTTCTCTTTGGATGCCAAGAATCACACATCTCCAAGTCACTTCCCTCTTTAATAGTCTCACGTCATATTCTAAGAAACATTTTGTCACATTTCGACCCTAGATATCCTGAAGTAGGATTCGCTGGGCTGTCACTTCAACTATTTTCCCTAATCTTTTTGGAGTCATCGTATTGGTAGATTGAGTGGGGCGAAGCTGGAAGGAGAGTCACTCTTTGCAGTCTACTTTGTAGTACTGCTGGGGAATTTGAACTTGGTATCAGGGCACATGTTCTGAAGGAAATGGAGTGAATCAACAAGTCCATCCTCCACTTCCTTTGCTCTTTTAGCTGCAGTCTCCACCAAGTTAAATCTGCAAAATCTCCTAGAGTTCTCTTCAAGAACATGAATGGTTCTTGCTAGCTGTAACACGTCTGGAAAGTATAGATGCTTAAAATCTTTTCCTTGTCAGCAATCCATCTTTTCTTTGTCTGGCTTGAAGCCAAGAATCCATAAAGAGCAAACATGTTTTCCTTCCTTTCTTAATCACATCAAAGTTTTTTGATGTTCTTTTAAAAATCGGGAAAATGAATGTTAGTGCGTCCTAATTCTAATAGCTTCTTATTTTGGCATTATTTTAAATAGATTACCTTAGTGTGAAAAATTTCTTTTAAATGCACCAAATTGAAATTTTATCTGAATATCTGCAGCCACATATGATCCAAAAAAACACACCCTTAAAATACATACTTTCTGTTATTTTCAGAAGTGTCCAAAGTCACCGGCGTGATTACTAGAATCGCAGGGTAATATTTCTGAAAGTACTCATATTTTTCTCAGTCCATGTATGGAGCATAGTGGAAATCTGTAAAGTAAACCATTAATTAGTAATAATTCCTTTGGTTCCTTGAGCATATGTTGTGTGTCCTTGTATTTATGGAGAATATATGCTCATTACAAATCTCCACTTTGCCACCTCCCACCATGAGCTTCCCACCGTGCACATTTTTCCATTACTCTCTTCGGGTCTTTTCCCATGCTACCAAACCTTAATCCCTATCTAGGGAAATCTTTATTTCCATCTGAATTGCTTTAGGATTATGTTATGTACATCTGCTGTGTCCACAGACTTTAAGTAAAGCCACAGATTATCAGACTGAGCTTTTAAAATATTGGGGTGGTTCCACCTTTGCACAGCCCACATCCTAAAGTGAGAAATAGTACTTTTCCTTGTGATGTCACTTTTAAGTTTTTGAAGACTCGAAATGACCGTATTGAAAGCACAGAGATTTTTCTCTCTTGTAAGGAAGATAAACAGAAGGCAAGGAAAATGGATGGATATTGTTCCCTTACCACTGACACAATAGGGACTTATCAAATTATGAACCTAGTGATAGGTAAGCTTAAAAAGGGAAATCCCTTTGCTGAGCTGCAATTTAATGGAAATGGCTCAGAGCCGGTAGGGGAATTTTATCCTAATGCTTTGTGAGATTTATTAGCTCCAGCTAGCATACCAAGGCATCTACCAGCCAATTTAACATCTTTTGTGATATCTAGCAGAAGGTTCTTAAGTGGGTGTGGTTCAGTGAAGTGCCAGGTTGGTGTGGTGGGAAGTATATTTCCTGGATGTGTGCAACAAAGTAACACGTTTTCTACAGAGAATTTAAGAACCAAATAAAATCAATTGACAATTGGTAGGTTTTATAATATAAACATGAACTGGTAATTTCAAACAAAGTTAGTAATAAAATATTCCTCAATAAAAATTATATAGATCTGAGTTTCAAAGAGTTTATGCACTTCATATTGAATATATATGTGTGTGTGTGCACACACACGTGTGCATGTGTGGTTTTCAAATTTCATATATTTTATTATTTATACCTTAACAAACATCGTATTCTATATGTATATTCTACAAGAAAGTTAATCTGGAAAACTTCCAGTTATATAGTTAATACCTAAATCATGCAAATTCACCCTTTTAAAGAGTATATGTAGTTTTAAGAGTAAATTAATCAAATTCCTGTTTGTTTTGGCTCACTTAAGGCTCAGTTTTGTCTCCAACCCTTATTGTAGTACATTTTCCTACACTTAAACAGTAGATTTGAAATAAACAATAACAGTACTAGAGTGCAAAGACAAGGAAAGAGAAGACCTATTATTTCAATTCCATTATTTTATGTGATCATGTAGGATTTATGTTTAAGATCATGAGTCAGATTGTGAATTATTAAGTATAATGTTTGTTAAGTGCACATTTTGGATTGTATATAATATCATATGTAATAGATACCTATCTATCTATTTATCTATCCATCTAGCTTACAAAATTTGTGTATGTGTGTACACAATCTTGTCTCAGGAAGGACATCAATCCACATTGAAACCCCATTTCATTAAAGAAAAAGTTTTACCAGTGTGTATTTTTATAGCAATCCTTGCTTCTTTCACCTTCCTCCCCCTTCATCAACTTATTTATATCTATTTAATATATATGAATATAATATTTTATAAAATAAAATAGAAGTTTCTATTATCTCTAAAGGGACAAAACTAATAGGATAGATGAATATATGAAAGAGGGTTTATTAGGCAAATTGACACAGAATCACAAAGTGAAGCCCCATAATATGCCATCTGCAAGCTGGGGAGCCAGAAAGTCAGTCCAAGCTCCAAAACCTCAAAAACGGGGAAACTGATAGTGCTGTCTTCAGTCTGTGGCTAAAAGCCTGAGAGCCCCTGGTAAATTACTAGTGTGAGTCCTAGAGTTCCAAAGCTGATGAGCTTGGAGTCTGCTGTTCCAGGGCAGGAAGCATCCAGAATCGGAGAAAGATTAGGAAAATCACGTCTTACATGGTGGCATGCCAGAGAGTGTGTGCAGTGGAACTCCCATTTATAAAACCATAACATCTCCTGAGACTTATTCACTACCATGAGAACAGTACGGGGGAAATTGCTCTCATGATTCAGTTATCTCCACCTTGCCCCGCCCTTGACATAGGAGATTATTACAGTTCGAGAATTGATTTGGGTAGGATCACAGCCAAACCATATCCCTTGTATTTATTTAATACATTTATTCTCAGCTAAGTTATAGATGCGGCAGTGGAAGGAAGCATGTCTGTTTTGTTTAGTGCTTTATCCCCAGGACTTCACACAGTGCCTACCTTACAGCAGAATCTCAATACTTTTTGAATTAATGAATAAATAATAGAAGGAATGAATACCTTTTTATTCATCCAGGTGGCTAGCCTACCCAAATAAGGTTAAAAAACCACAAGGTAGCCTGGGGGCAGTTGCTCATGCCTGTAATCCCAGCACTTTGGGAGGCTGAGGTGGGTGGATCACAAGGTCAGGGGTTCAAGACCATCCTGGCCAATATGGTGAAACCCTGTCTCTACTAAAAATACAAAAATTAGCCAGGTTTGGTGGTGCGCACCTGTAGTTCCAGCTACTCGGGGGGCTGAGGCAGGAGAATCACTTGAACTCGGGAGGAGGGGGTTACAATGAGCTGAGATTACATCAATGTACTCCAGCCTGGGTGATAGAGTGAGACTTCATCTCAATAAAGAACAAAAAACCAAACCAAACCAAAACAAAACAAAACAAAAACAAGGTATTGCTAGAGCTATATGACAATTGAAGCTCATACATCTTAGTATCCATTTCATTGTTTCTAGAAAATGAGGATAGTTTACTTTGGATTCCTATGTGATTATATTGTGGGTAGCCTTCTTTAAAAGTAAATCTAAGGAAAAGAGATCTAACACTTATTTTGAGCTTGTTATTTATTTTTTGAGATAGGATCTCACTTTATCACCTTAGGCTGGAGCACAGTGGTGCAACCATGGCTCACTGCAGCCTCGAGCTAATGGGCTCAAGCAATCCTCTCACCTCAGCCTCCTGAGCAGCAAGGATACAGGCATGTACCATGACATCTGGCTTTTGTTTTGTTTTGTTTTGTATTTTTTGTAGAGAAAAGTTTTCACCATGTTGCCCAGGATGGTCTGAAACTCCAGAACTCAAGCTATCTTCCTGCCTGGGCCTCCCAAGCTACTGGAATGATAGGGGTGAGCCACCGCTCCCGTCCATGAGCTTATTACTTTTAAGGAACTATTAAGGACATGTAGAATCCATTATTTAATTTAATTTAATTATAGCTTTAGCAAATAACCACTATAATTCTCTTACTACAAATGATGGAACTGAGACTGAGACTGAACATATAAATTTTAAAAATGTCCATGATTTTTCTTCGTCAATGTTGAAACAACATTTTTCTGGGTCCTACTAGGTGCAGGCTATACCAAGAAAATACTGTTGGAGTCGAAGAAGTGAAGTGTGGGGGATAAAAGAAACACCATGCATGCATGCTTCAGCCACAGCAATTGATACACACTTTCAATTTCCAAGTGAAAATTCACTGGAAGAAAGTGATAGATAGCTTTAAAAGATGTACATGATTGTACCACGGTATTTTATCTCCCCACATCAGTGCTCAATATTTTGGACTTAATTTTCAAACCATTCAATTTTTCCTGGGTGAATTCTCTGTCCCTAGATTAATCTCATTCATGCACTAAGACCTTGAAAAAGAAAAAAAAGAGGAGACATGAAAAGGTCTGTGTGTATGACAGACCCCAGATGTTCCAAGAAATTATCCCTGAACTTCAAAAAATATCCTCAAAAACATTAATACCTTTTGAATGCTGGTTCAGGTATTCACTTCTTTTCTATATTGATAACTAAATCAACAACAACAAAAGAAATGGGAAAAAAGGCCTTGATAGAGGAATATTTCTGAGCACATAGACATTTGAATAAAAATTTTCCTAAGTGATGAATTTTACTGCTGTGTGTTTCTAAAATGAAGCAGTACTGACGCATTGGTGCCATTCATTTCCATACAATTTGTAAAGTTATTACCTATTTGGAATATTACCCACTTTTTTCATGTACAACATAAAAATTTATGATGGATACCCTTTAAATGTGTATCTAAAAGTATGCCTTACAATAAAGTATGATTTGTGATGGGAATAAGCATTGCATCTTCGTTTTTAATTACCTTTCTCTTGTAAATGAACTCAGGAAAATATCAAAGTAAAATGTGTCTTATCACAGTAGAATACCCTGGGATAACTAGCATACTATATTAAACACTCCCTATGTTAATAATCAGAGTTATTTTTCTACTGAATAACCACATAGGCTTGAGTTCAGTCTTTTTTTTATGGGGATGATTATTGAATTACACAGTCTATATTCTCTTTGTCATTATTCCATGATATAGTATTCCACAAGACAAAAATATTTGTAGGGATTTAAATATGCCCATTGAGTTCTGAGAGATTCTTTTATGTATTTTCTGTAGTTTTAGATGACAATTATGTTCATGTTTTCTAGGACACTAAATGATTCATAACTCTACTCTCCTAAGATATTTTATTTTATGTCATAAAATGTGAAGTGGTGCAAAATAAAACTAAGCAGGATAGTCATCTTATGAAAATGAACCTTTCCACTTAAGTTTAGGAGTTACAACTTTTTGAATAATGTGCCCCATCAGCAAGTTTTCAAAGAAATAAAGTTCAGAAAATATGTAGAAAACACAATACACAGGAGACAGAAGAATGTTACATATATTTGTTTATTTTATTTTGAAGTATGTTTATAACTTATGATAAAAGTCAGTGGTGAATTGTGTAAGGATAACCGTACACTACAGAAGAACAAGTGGCATCCTGTCATTGGTCATTGCCTATCCACAAGGCTCTGAAGCATGATTCAACATGCCATCTTCCAGCTGGTATCATCAGTCATCATCTCAGAGAGTGCTGTTTTGCTTCCTTTTTCAGATACAGAAAATCTCCCCAAAGTAATGAGGTTTCATAGTATTCTCAGGAGAATGCTGAACTGCCACACCATATTTCATATACATGACAAACCCAATTGATAGTAGCGGAGAAGATGGGAATTAAAATTATACCAACTTCTTGATTCCGTGGATGCAATGGCCAGTCACCAGGAGTGCCACTTATGAGATGATTGCAGATTCAAAGTAGCAAACATAAAGTAGGTTTAGGGTCCTAAGCTACCTAGCTCTGCATACGGGTTGGATACGATTTTCAAGAAAAAAATTTCATTTTATTTGCAGCAGATAAAACACTAATCCATGGTAAAAGCAGAGAAACTTCATTAGAAAAACTGTGGCTAGAGAACTGTGGTTCTCTACATTGGTTCTATCCAACCATGGTTGGATATCATTAGGTAGTTTAGGGAGAGTAATTTATTAGGGCCCCCAGGTCACTGAGGAATGTTAGGCAGACAAATAAACGATCGATAACCTCTTTTTTTTCTTTTTAAATACAAACAAACAAACACCAGATTAAAAATACAAATGAAGCACTGTGCTTAATGTTTGCATGACTGTGTAAATTTTAAACATTAAAATAACATTCATTTAAGCATTTTTAATTATTTAAGATTATCAGGCTGGGCGTGGTGGCTCACACTTGTAATTTCAGCACTTTGGGAGGTCGAGGCAGGTGAATCACCTGAGGTCAGGAGTTTGAGACAAGCCTAGCCAACCTGGTGAAACCCTGTCTGTACCAAAAACACAAAATTAACTGGGCATGGTAGCGCACACCTATAATCCCAGTTTCTCAGGAGGCTGAGGCAGGAGAATCGCTTAAACCCAGAAGACAGAGGTTGCAGTCAGTAGAGATCATGCCATTGAACTTCAGCCTGGGAGACCAGAGCAAAATTCCATCTCAAAAACAAACAGATAAATAAATAAATAAATAAAATAATAAAATCATCATATAAGGAATAAAAATGAGATATTTTCATCATATAACCCAGAATTGACCAATTATTGTGTGATAAGTATATGTCAAAAACAATATGCTTATTGATTAACACACATGAAATTGGAAAGGAAATTAGAAGGGAGAACAACAGTTTCCTCTACTTTTTTCTCTCTTTCTTCAGTAACATCATATTCATTTAATTCATATGCAGTATTTCTCATGATGACTTTCATGCTTCTAATTCTTGATTTATTAGTATTAGACAGGAGCTATTGATTTCAACAAAAGATGGTAATTTATCTTAGTAACATTACTCTGTTGATCCCCATTTTTTTTTACCTAATGTGGAAGAATTATATAATTTTCAAATCCACAGTTATTTTTTGACTAAAATATATACTTTAGACAATTTTAAACATTATCTATTGATTTATCATTACCTTTTAAGAAGATAATACAAGTACTTATGTTCTTTTTGTCTTGAACTTATGCGAGCTTTAGGTTTAGTCTTATTTTTTCAACATTGAAAACAATTTTCTTTTCTTTTTTTAGGTACAATTAAATCTCATGTGCTTTGTCTGTTATTAATACCAAATATTACACATTCAACACAGAGATTTTACTTCCAAGTATGATGGTGTGACAGTAGGTTAGATCTTCTATTGTAAACAACTGAGAAAATAGAAAAATACGTAAGGCAACAATTATAAATTGGAAAGTAAGCAATGTACAACTGCAGATTCTGAATGCAGAGAAGTGTATGAGGTGAGCGCCACAGTCAATCTCTACCAGCACAAAACTTCCTAACGATGGCTTAGCAAGCTGGACTCCAAGCAGAATCATGATGGTTGAATTGAGACGAGTGAGAGATCAGAATTCATAAGTGTGCAAGCAGCTAAATTCTGTAGATGAGGTCACTGTAAGAGAAGGAATCCTTGCACAGGGGGTTTCCAGAAATGTGTATGAAGTTTCCTCACAAATATAAAGCGCATGACTAGGTCTCACATACACAATGGAAGACAACAGGTTTACCATACAACAGTGACTATAAGGTTGAAAATCAGAGACACAAGAGATTGAACAGTGCTGGGAGACATTGGTATTCAAGTTCACCCAAGTGAAGAAATCTCATTACTCTCATTACACCTCCTTAATATCTTGTTCATGCAGTTGTACCAGAAAGACCATAGCTATGAGTAAGTGCCATGACCTAAAGGATGCCTACATTAGCCCTTCCCTAACATAGCTAAAATCAAGCCCTGCCAGGTTCCAAAAGACAGAGTTTGGTTAAATCCTACGAAATTAGAAGTCCTTGAGAAACACTTTGGACTTCCCAAAGATTCTTTGCAACAAATATTAGTAAAGCATTTATAAATAAGGACTATTTGATCCTCAAGTAATTAAATTCCACCAGAAGAAAATAAATGCACTTCAGAGGAAGTTAACAGAATCTGGAGTCTTTACAATGTCTCCTCAAAAACATTCAGTAAAAAATAATTTTAAAAATTAGATATACAAAGAAACTCTGGACTGTGTGATTAGTAATAAGTAAAACAAGTGTTCAATAGATATCAAATCAGCGATAACCTGTGTGTGAAATATAGAAGACAAAATGTTTAAAGTAGATACTATTTAGTCCAAAGAAGTGAAATAGGTTTTATGACTTATTTTCAAACTACTGAAACAAAAGTAGACACACAAAAGGGGATAATAAATGCACATAGAGGAAATTTCATTAGAGAAATTAGATTTATAAAGAACAAAAAACTAAAACAAAAAATAATCACTGAGGGAAATGTTTCTGTGCTTCACAGTGCGTTAGAGATTAGGGAAGAATCAGTGAACTTGATAACAAATCAATAGAAGTTATACTATCTAAATAACATAGAGAAATACATTTGAGACAAAGATACACATAATAGCAATTGAGGAACAAAGTAAAACAGTCTAGTATACATGTAACCACAGTTCTGGAAAGAGAAGAGTATATGATTGGGGTAGAGCATTTCTGAAGAAACAGTGGAGATTAATTTCACAAATATGAAAGAAATAAAGGAACTTGAAAATTCAAATACATCCAGCGGAAAAATGTAGAAAATCTGAAAGCATTCAGAGAAAAAGAAATATTACATACAGAGAAACAATGATACAAAATTCTACCTACTCATCAGAAATAATAGAAGGCCAGAAAAATGGTATTTTAAAAGACTGTAAGAAAGAAAGGTACAAAAACAAAACTAGATTCTGTCTACCCAAGGTTCTATATAATAGTAAAAATTCCTAAAAGCAAGAGTGAAATAAAAAAATGTTTTCGGATACGTGAAAATAGAGATTTGGTTGCCTGAAGACCCTTACAAGGAATCCAAAAGGCTGTTTTTCATACTGAAACTTATGAACATCAAACCAGAAACACTGATCTACTGGGAGAAAAGAAAAGTGCCAATAAAGGTCAATAAGTCAGTGTGTATGAAGGACAGTGGGATTTTTTGTTTTGTTTTGTTTTTATGCCATTCTTAGGACATAATGGGTGAAAATGAAAATATTAACGGAAATTGATAATTATGAAGGGTGAAGCATGAAATAGAAAGGTTGAGGTATGAAGAGCAAAATCCAATAGTACAATGTTGACTCTAAACGTCCTTTCATCAATTGATAATGCATATTTTAGTCATAAAATAACCAGTAAGCATATCAAAGGAGGTACACTTAACAATTTTTTATAGTAAAGAAATAGCACATGAAATAATTATTTGAATATCAGCAGCATCCATGTTGGAGGGATCGGTGCTCAACTTTCCCCTCTTCCCTAAATAATGAAGAAAGTGGACAAAATTTAAAATAAATTCAAAATTGTTTTTTAACTTGAGATCTTATTTGTTTTTCACCTGGGGTCTTATTCTTTCTGCATGTCACTTTCTTTTTTATAGAAATGAAAAAAATGTTCTTGAACAGGGATTCTCAAGTGCGGTTATACAGATTGGCTATGTCAAAATTATCTGCAGAATTTCTTTTTTTATCATATTTGAAATACATATTTCTGGCCTCCCAAAGAGTCTTACTGAATAAGAACTTCTAGAGACCAGAATATTCTAATGTGTAACTAGGCATGGAAACTACAAATCTAAATGACCTTCAGTCTCTCTTAAAGCTCTTACATCTGACTTACTGAATAACAATTAATTTTAAACTTACATATTTGCAGTTTTATTTCCAGTAATAACACATCTTTAAGGATTTTTTTACTACTTACGAACACACCATTACAGCATCATTTAAATAGGCTTACTTATGAATTTAGATATCTAATGACCTTTTCAATGAAATGTTTCATCTTAGTACCCCTTCACTATAAATGTCTCATTAAAGGGAGAATACTCCCAGGAGCTTATAGAAGCCCTGAATTTACAGGGTCAGAACTACAAATGATAAATTGTAGCAGTTTGAGTGATACTAAAAAATAAATCTTCAGAAAACTAACAGTAGCACAGTTTTCAAAACCAAATAATATGGCAGCCAACATAAACATAAATAAGTACAGTCCTAGTAATATTTGTGAAATTATGGACTGTTACATAATGAACGATGGCCAAAAGTTCTATGTGTTTATCATTTCTTTCTTTTTATTTTCCAGAACATTTAAGCTTACCTGCCAGTGGGATATCACCTAAGAGCCCATTATCTCTTCCAAAAATTGATTTTCAATTAATCTACATCTCCACTTCTCACCTTAGCCAATACATCTCCAGGAAACTGCCCACTGAGAACATTAATTCACGAAATTTGATTAGATGACATTCAGTGGGCTCAAACTGATACTTCACCTCCTCTGGACATGTCAATTACACATTTGCTTTCTATAAATAAATAAAAATATACCTCGTAAGACTGTTTCAAACATCATTGGAAACAAGGTCACGACTATTTATAGCACTATAAATAGAGAAATGAAACACCTACTGTGTATTTGCTACGGACATGATCTGAATAACCCTAGTTATTTCTTCCCAACTTGGAATCTTTGAAAATATTACCTAGCGTTATATTTTTCTCAAATATAAATTTTGTAAACTGTAAATGAGTTCAAATAATAATGTCTGTTCAGGTGAAACAAACACAAAAGAAAGAAATTACATATCCCAATTTACTCTATTTTCATCTTTCTTTTCCTACTGCTCTGTGCCTCCTCCCATACATAACAAAAACTAATCCACAGAGTGAACATACAATCACAGTTACTCATAACTGGAGCACAGAATGAATTCAGCACCATGTAAAGAAAAGTTATTCTGTCTGCGTATTTTCATTGTTACACTGTGTATGACAATGAGCATGCTTCTATGACTAACCCACAGCAATCTCTAAATAAACTGCATTTTTTTTTTTTTTTATAAAAGAGCTGGATTTTACAACTCTGGAACTTTCTTAGCCATGGTCTTTTCTCAACAGTCTTCCAAACTAGTTTTGAATGAAAAGCTAGACTTATACTGTGATCTAATCAAGACTTATACTGTGATCTTCCTTTTATACATTTTCCTCCATA
The DNA here is from genome assembly GCF_007565055.1 of Rhinopithecus roxellana. Taxonomy (NCBI): domain Eukaryota; kingdom Metazoa; phylum Chordata; class Mammalia; order Primates; family Cercopithecidae; genus Rhinopithecus; species Rhinopithecus roxellana. The sequence goes on along the minus strand of NC_044550.1, from coordinate 91,363,979 downwards.
TACCAAACAACTACAGAATTAAATACACTTGCTATTTTAATCTAATGATTTAAGAATAATTTATGTTTAAATGGTCATAACATTGAAAAATATCAATAATAGGAAATATAGATAGAATAATCTAACAATTCAAGATTAAAAGCTAATATTAATGATTAATGAGATTTTTATAATTTTGGGGCAACGGATTTGTGGACTATAAGCTTTTAAACTTACTAGGTCAAACTGTTCGGAAACCTGTGATTTTTATCATACCTTTCCCTTTGAAATGTATTCTAAACCTCTGTAAAAATTATATTATTTTTGTTTTAAATAGTCAATCATACTTTGAAAACAATAAAAAATTATTTTATATTTGCTTCATAGTTTTCATTTCATAGATCTTCCTTTGTGTGAATCTTAATGTCTATCAGCTATCATACGCTTTCCAAATGAAGATATTTTAACATTTTCTTTTATCACAAGCCTCTCAGCAGTTCACTCTCCCAGCTTTTGTTTGTTTGGAAATGCTTTATGTTTACTTTTCTTTGGAATAATGTATTACTTTTTCATTTATTTATTTATTTATTTATGTATTTATTTATTTATTTAACTTTATTTTAGGTTCGGTGTACACGTGCAGGTTTGTTACACAGGTATACTAGTATCATGGGTGTTTGTTGTACAGATTATTTTATCACCCAGGTATTAAGGCTAGTACCCATTAGTTATATTTCCTGGTGCTCTCCCTCCTCCCACTCTCCATCCTCTGGTAGGCCCCAGCGTCTGTTGTTTCCCTGTTTGTGTCCATGCATTCTCATTATTTAGCTCCCACTTACAAGTGAGAATTTGTGGTATTTGCTTTTTTGTTCCTATGAGAGTTTGCTAAGGATAATGGCCTCTAGCTGCATCTATGTTCCTGCAAAGGACATAATCTTGTTCTCTTTTCTTTATGGCTGCATAGTATACCATTGTGTATATGTATGACATTTTCTTTATCTAGTCTTCCATTGATGGGCGTTTAGGTTGATTCCATGTCTATGCTATTCTGAACAGTGTGGCAACGAACACACATTGTGCATTGTGTTTTTATGATAGAATGATTTCTATTCCTTTGGGCATGTACCCAGTAATGGGATTACTGGATTGAAGGGTAGTTCTGTTTTTAGGTCTTTGAGGAATTGCACACTGTTTTACACAATTGTTGAACTAATTTACACTCTCACCAACAGTGTATAAGCATTCCCTTTTCTCTGCAACCTCATCAGCACCTATTATTTTTGACTTTTTAATAATAGCCATGGAATGGTATTTTTAATGGGTGGACATTTGTAAGTTGCAGAATTTTTTAACACTTTAAAGATGTCCTGTCATTGTGTCTGCCTTCCATTCTCTTATGAACTAATTGTTATGACTTACTAAAATTCATATGTTGAAGCCCAAGCCACCAGTGTAATGGCATTTGGCGGTGAGTCTTTGGTAGGTAACTAGATTTAGATGAGGGCATGAGGGTGGTGCCCTCATGATATTAGTGTTCTTACAAGAAGAGGAAGAGAGCAGAGTGAATTCTCTCTCTCTCCTCTTCCTTCTCTCTCTCTCTCTCTCTGGCCCCTCATTCCATTTCTCTCTTTCTCTTTCTGACTGTGTCTCTTTCTCTGCCATGTAGAGATAAGGCAACTGTTTGCAAGCCAGGAATTGGGCCTTCCCAGACACCAGATCTGCCAGCACCTTGAACTTGGATCCTGCAGCTTCCAGAGTGTGAGAAATAAATATCTGTGGTATAAACCACCCAATCTGTGGTATTTTGTTATAGCATATTAAACTAAGACATTAATTGGTACAGAGAAGTGGGGTGTTACGGTAAAAACCTGAAAGTGGCATGTAACTGGATAATAGGTTGTGGCTGGAAGAGTTTTCAAGTATGTACTAGAAAAGGACAAGAAAGCTGTGAAGAATTTTTTAAGGCAATTCTGGTGAGGGCTCAGAAAGAAAAGAGGAGAGTTATAGAGAAAGCTTCCATACTCTTAGAAAATACAAAAATAATTATGAACAACATGTTGGTAGAAATGTGATCATTATGGTGAAGTTTCAGACAGAAATAGGAGTATGTTACTGGAAGCTGGAGGAAAGGTAATCCTTGTTATAAAGTGACACACAACTTGGCTGATTTGCTTTTATGTTTTATGGTTTTTGGAAAATAGAGCTTGACAATGATGAAATTGTATATTTAGCTGAGACAATTTCTACGCAAAATGTTGAATGGGTGGCTTAGTTCTTTATGACTGCTTATATTAAATATGAAAAGAGAGAAATGAATTGAAGTAGAGATTTTTAAGCAAAAAGGAGGAACCAGAATGTAAATATTTGGAAGATTATCAGCCTATTCATATCGCAAAACATACAAGTGTGCTCAGAAGAAAACACCAAGGCTAACCTACCATTTGGTGAGTAGATTAACATGGGGATAGAGGTGGGATTATACCCACAAGGGCACTCCCTGTTTAAATAAAACAGAAAAAGCATAATGAAATGAAGGAAGGTTGCCAGACTTCTTAGATCCTACAGAACTAGACTGTTTAGCTATTAAGGCTCTGAACTTGTGCTATTCTTCAAGGCAAGGGAAGAATTACCCTGACGGCAAATTCAAAGAATCACTCCCCTTTGAAATGGAGGAAGAAGCCCTGATGATCTCTGAACTGCCTTCAGAAATCACTTTTCTCTTGTTGCTTATGTGTAGAATATATATCACTTTCACTTATAGCCCACTTTTCAGAGTAAGATACATGTCCCCTTCAAACTCCAAATTGGTCTGGAAAGATGTGGGAACAGATTAATTAAAAAAAAAAAACACCATATGTACATGTTCAAAATCCTACCAGGAGAACTATTAGCAAAATTTTTAGACAGCTTTTTATAGGGAACTTTAAGAAAAATCTTGTAATTAAATTTGCACATGTAAAAACAATAATCAGTTATACCTAGGGTCCACCTTCTTGACCTGATCTACTCTGAATTACTTCCTAAAAACCCCACTCCCAAATACAGGTATTCTACATGTATGTAACTCACTCTTCATCACTTAGACCAAAGAAGACTATTTTTAAAACTTTTAAATTAATTTATTTAAATTGAGAGATAAAATTGTATGTACTTGTGTACAATATGTTTTGAAATGTATACACATTGTGGAATGGTTAAGTCTAGATAACACATGTGTTACCTCACATAGTTATCATTTTTTTTTGTGGCGAGAACATTTAACATCCGGTCTCTTGGCATTTCTGAGAAATACAATGTATCATCATTAACCATAGTCATCATGCTGTACAATCAATCTCTTGAATTAATTCCTCCTATCTAACTAATTTTGTATTCTTTGACAAATATCTGTCCCATGCCTCACTTCCACCCTTCCCAACTGCTCCTGCCTCTGGTAAGCAACATTCTGCCCTCTATTTCTGCTTCTATGAGTTCAACTTTTTAAGATTTCACATATGAGTGAGATCTTGCACTATTTTTTCTTTCTGTGCCTGGCTTACTTCACTTAGCTATTACCACCATATGATCCAGCAATCCCACTACTGAGTATAAGTTGACCCTTAAACAACATAGGGGTTAGGAGCACTGAATCCCTCCACATTAAAAAAAAATAGTGTATAAATTTTGTCTCCCCAAAAAGTTAACTGTAATAGCCTATTGTTGACCAGAAGCCTAACTGACAATAGTCAATTAACACATATTTTGTTTAAGTATTATATGATATATTCTTACAATAAAATAAGCTGGAGAAAATAAAATGTTATTAAGTTAATCATGAGGAAGAAAAAGTATATTTACTATTTATTAAGTTGAAGTAGGCCATTATAAAGGTTTTCATCTCCATTGTCTTCACTTTGAGTAGGCTGAGGGATAGGAGAAGGAGAGGTTAGTCTTACTGTCTCAGATGTGGCAGACACAGAAGAGTTGGAGGAGGTTTAAGGGTAGTCAGGAGAGTCAGTCACCCTGGGTGTAACTTTTACTAAAAAAAATCCCTGTATAAGTAGATCCATGCAGTTCAGACCTGTGTTGTTGAAGGGTTAACTACATATCCAAGGGAAATAAAATCAGTATGTTGAAACGATATCTTCATTCTCATGTTTATTGCTCCACTATTACCAAAATAGACAAGATATGGAATCAGCCTATGTGTCCATCAAGGGATGAATACAGAAATATGCTACATATGCTCAATGGAATACTATTCAGCCATTAAAAAGGGGCAGTGTACTGTTATTTGTGACAACATGAAGAACCTTGGGAACATTATGTTAAGTAAAATAAACCAAAGAAGCCTATTTGATATAAACTCTCTGAATAACTGTGTGAGGCAGACCCTTTTCAATGACCCTTAATGGTTATATAAGATGATTGAGATGTGATTTTTGTTGTGATAAGCAAGTCAGAGTTTAGTGTTATCAATTATTGCAGCATAGCCTATGATATGGTTCAACTGTATCCCCACCCAAATCTCATCCTGAATTGTAGATCTCATAATTCCCACATGTTGTGGGAGGAACCGGGTAGGAGGTAATTGAATCATGGGAGTGTGCCGTTCTCATGATAGTGAGTAAGTCTCATAAGACGTGATGATTTTATAAAGGGGAGTTCCCCTGCACATGCCCCCTTGCCTGCCGCCATGTAAAACGTGACTTTGCTTCTCCTTCCCCTTCTGCCATGATTGTGAGGCCTCCCAAGCTATGTGGAACTGTGAGTCAATTATACCTCATTCCTTTATGAATTACCCAGGCTTGAGTATGTCTTTATTAGCAGTGTGAGAACAGACTAATACAGCCTCTCTTACCATGACAAGTATACCCTGACACATTCATAAGCTTAGAAGTTGGTTTTTACTTATAGGAGATAGGGTATATTAAATAACTGAAAATATAAAAATAAAATGGGATTTAATTGATTATATTTCAAAATCATATTTCATAACATGATGTACTAAGGTAGATTTTGAATAACATTTAATAATATATCCAGAATACAAAAGAATCTATGAAATTTTATTTTTGTGTTTTATATAGTGTTCTTGAAAAAGATTGTTGGTCCCAGAAAAAATTACAGTTGTGTTGAAAGGAAACACTGTGACTTACTGGCTCAGAAAATGGCTAAGTATTCTCTAAACTTGGCATATTGGTTTCAGTGTTCATTTCACAGCTTTCTTGCAATTAGTTGTGGTCATGTGTCTAAATTTTGAAAGCTCATTTCAGGCTAAGTCCCAAGAAAACTTTGCAAACGTTTCTTTCTCTCCATTTGACATCTTTTTTAAAACAAATTATTTAAAGTAATATGAGAAGTCAAATGTCAAAGAAGGTAGAATTCCCATCAGTATGGGTTCCTGAATAATTCTATTGATCAGAACTCCTTCCACAATAAACTTTATGTGACAGTGTTAAGCCACACTTCTCAGTGTTAATGAACTAATTCACTTAAGACACTGAGATGTCAGAGTTTATGTATCACAGTGTTAAACTTACATTAACTAATTCTTTAACCCACAGAAATTCAGCTATATTTCTCAGTTCACTTCAGGGAACACTGACCAAGTTTCCTACCTAATAGAGAAATACATTGCACAAACAGAGGGAATGCTCAAACTGTAAAAGGGCTCGAGATAATTTTGCCAAAACTGGTATTTCAAAATATGTTTCTATTTGTCATGTTTTAACATCTTAGAACAAGGTAACTTAATACCATTTCACTGTTTCTCAATAAGTCATTTATGGTCTGTTTCATGCCCATGCTTTTGCTTTGTGTGTCACTCTCATTCTGCCTCTCTATTCCTGCATGTTCTTCAGGACTCTGCTTCAATGCTATCTACTCAGAGAAGTTGTTCTAATCACCCTGCCAGAAGTTATACCCCATTATTTTATTATCAAACTTAGCAATATTGTTGTTTTTTTTATTTATTATGCTTCTAGCTATTATGTTTGTTCAGTTTATTTCTGATTCCTAAATACAAGGTGATCCACCTTGGGGAAATTGTCAGGTCTTCTTGGTTTATTAACGGAATTCAAGTGCCTAAGCTGGAAGGTAAGCTTAGAGATTATCTTTAAGCAGTGGAGAGAATGCATTGCTCAGGAGCTCAGCAGGAAGCTAAATGCAAAGGGAAAGGGGGCCAGAAGAGAGCCTGTTGCTGGTGAGGAATAAACGAATGCTCGGCATTGCCCTAAATAGGTATAAGAAAACAAGATAAATTTAAATAATACCTAGTTTAGCTTAATTGATTAGGAATCAAAGTAATGGGTGGGGATCATTTGTGAATTAATCTCTGAGTAATTGTCGAGAAAAAGGCAGCATCTAGTGATTGAAGAAATAGCAGAAATGTATCATAATTTTTACTTTTCCCCCATTACATTGGTTTTCCTGTGACAGAAATAATTTATTTAATCAATGCTCTTTCTTAAGAATAGAATCCTGTAGCTACTCAGTGAACTAGTGTTGCTCCCAGAAGCAGTAGTAAAGTGGTAAGAGTAGGAAAATTATGTACCTAAATTAAGAAAGTGATTTACAGTAGCAGCTCTAAAGCAACAGAGTTAGCAAGGAGTGTTTGAGCTCCAGATATTTATAAGCTTAGAGCAAACCACCTCAGCAGTAGAAACAGCAGGATGGTCTGAGTAAGAAATTATAAAACAGAAGGAAACATGTGCAGGAAAATGTAGTGAGGTGTAGTAAATCATTGAACACATCAAAGAAGGGGCACACACTAGTGATTTAAAAAATTATTAAAATTTTCAAAAAATAATGATCTACCATTTATATTTCCAATGAATGTAAAATGTATTTCTGTAGCCCTACAACACTATGAAAGATGGATAACACTATGACCCATGCAACAATTCTGGGTATGCATCAGGTCATATTTCCTAATTTTTTTCAAATTAATGTCTCACCTATTTCCTGATTAAATTAGCAGGAAAATTAATGTGTCTTTTTAAAGCTTTTATTTCTTTCTTCCTTTTTAACTGTGCAAACATTTTAAAGCAATATATTCATTTCAAAAAGGCTAATCTACTTTCAACAACCAGACCAGACAAAACCCTGGAGTGACAACTCAATACTTTACGGTTGAACTCAATATTACCTGCTGCCATTTCTGTAATGTTCTTATTGTGTTGCTTTTGTATGTTGTTTTCCTTCTCACTGAGACTTCTTTTTTCTGCCAATGTGATCATACAATTACTCTTCCATATCCCTCCACAAGCTAGAAAAAAAATGGTCAAGTTTGGTCTACCAAGTTAACAAATATTTATCTAACATGCATGTGATTCTAGTAGTTCCCAAATTGTTAACAATAAAAGAAAAACATCTGAAGCCTAGGGCTTATGAAAAGAGAAGATTACTTGTCAAATTAACAGAAAGAATAAACTTTCCTAAAAATTGTCAGATAGATAATAGATTCTTTATAAACAAATATGTTGGTTAAGCTACATTTTAAGTATAAAATTATATATTTATTTTAATTTATTTAAATATAATAAAATACACTGAATAAACATTAAGAATAAGAAAGTAAGAGTGGTTATATTAATGTCAGATATAGTAGATCTCAGAACAAGGAATATTACCAGGCATAATAAGTAGTTTAATAATTATAATAATGTCTTCAATATCTATACAGTTAACAATAGAGCTTCAAAATACATGAAACAAAAAGTGACAGAAGAGAAAGAAGAAATATACAAATCTATAATTGTAAATTGAGATTTCAGAACTTGTTCTCTCAGTATGTGATAAGTTAAAAATTCAATAAATATATAAAAGACAGGAATAATATAATTCCTTGAACCAACTTAATTGATCTTTATAAAACACTACATTCAGTGTTTTATAGATTATTTTAGGTATACCAGAGTATATATTATTTTAGGTACATTCACCAAGATAGACTGTATACTAAACCGTAAAATAAGTCCCAATGAATTTGTGTTAAAATCATATAGAGTTTTCTTCTCTGACTACAAAAGTATTACATCAGACGGTAATAGCAAATAGATACCTATAAAATCTCTAAATATTGGAAGTTAAACAACACACTTCTCATTACTTATGTTAAGTAAAATTTTGCAAAAGAATTTATAAAATATTTAAATTAATTAAAATAAGAAGTATCAAAAGTAAATGCTTGTATTAGAAAAGAGTAAAAGTCTCAAGACAACTAAACTTGTAATTTAAGAACCTAAAAAAAAAGTAACAATTTAAACTCGATATGTTTGTTCAAAAACAGTTAGTAGTGAGGGAAAGTTAATGAAACAATGAACAGGGAAAAAGGGAAAATATAAGATCAGTGGTTGGTTTTGAGAAAAGGTCCATGAAATAGTTAAAACTGATATTTATTTACATAAGAGTACATACTACATGATAAAACTCTAGATGAAACTCTAGAAATTGAGATTCCATCTATAGTGACAGTAAATGGAACATTGCTGAGTTTGAATGAAATTATTTGAGAAAAGAGTAAAGGAGAATTTTCTGGGGTGATGAGCACGTGTTGTTGTGTCACAATGGACTGATAGTGAGCTTTTTGGTATATACATAATATATTCATGTTTTGTGTATTTCTTATGTATATTTAATGTTTATTTCTTTAAATGAATTATATATATTTATATTTGAGATTCATTTGTGTATTAAGATTGGCTGATACTTAAAAATATTGTGTACTTGTTCAAGCAGGAAAAGTGATGTATTAGAACCTACTACATCCAAATTTATGATCTATAAATCAAATACAAATTTAAATTATATAAATCTATTATATCTCCATTATAGGACATTATTACTATTTTTATTGGTAATGGTAGTCATATTAATAATAAACATGATCATCACTGCAACTGGCATAATGAGATGCTATAAAATACTACATGGCATTTTTCATCGGCTGAAACTTCCTATGTTGACCTTTAAAGTTCACTTGGAAAATTACAGCTCCCCTGTGTCTACTGGGAAATGCATATTCAGGACAAGGAAAACATGGTAAATTACTCATTTTCAGAGTTTGTCTCCATATGTGTTTCTGCTTCTATTTTCATTCCCAAATTTTCATTCCCATCTCCAGTTTTTCCTAATACATAAGCACACATTCTGTGAGACCCTTTATTTAAGGAGCCAGAAATCTTCAATATTTACTTTATATTTTTAACTTTTTCTTACATATTTTTGTAAATTTTTAAGTCTTTTCATTTTTGTTTTAGCCATAGTATGGCATTTTATGCTTAATTCAGGAGGAAGTTAAATACTAAAGTATATTTATTAAACCCAACGAAACAAAAAAAAATAAAGTTATTTTAAGTTAAAATGAGATTTTTATGTATATAATTTATATTATAAATTCTGCATATCAGTCCTTTGTCACAATATTTTCTTCCATCATGTGATTTGCCTTTTCATTTTCTTACTAGACTCTAACCCTTGATCTTTACCTATTTGATTACTTTGCATATTTTTTCTTAGTTTTCTCATGGCTGAATTTCTCATTAGTTCCAAAATAAGCTTTTCACCTAAGAATATTTTTATATTTTTACCTTATAGCAAATCCTCACAATAAACCACTTTAACCCTTTTCCTGTTTGCCCCAAGAATACTTGCTGGCGGGGCCTGTGGCTGCAGCATTTACCCCAGGTTAACTTTGCCACAAAATATCTTGCTTTTATTATTATTTTTGCAATGCTCTAGTATAACGACTTTGGAAACAAAAGACATCATTCTTTTTATAGAATTCTGGTTTTAGCACTGGTGTTATCATTTACAAAATATAGTAATTCCTGATCACAGAAAATGTCAAATCCTAGAAAACGTAGCATGCTTATGTGTGATGTTAACGTCATTCTTGAAAAGTTGTTGGCCAAAGACCCATTTGATGAATCCAATTTTTCCAAAATAGAATATTCTGATGATTCAGATGATTCTGATGTTAGCTCTGCTTGGAAATAACTCCAAGAAGAGTTTTTATATGTTATTTTTACATGGAAAATCAGGTTTGCTTCAGCCTTAAAGAACGTGTCTATGTAAAATTAAATGAGCGCTGGCAGTGGGCTGCATTTATCTGTTTTTTTTCTAAACGGGAAAAGGGTTAACTAAAAAAAAAAAAGATCCATGAAGCTGAAGTACATGTGCTTTTTCAAAACAGAATTTTACCTAACTACCATTTAACTACTACTTTCTGTTCAAATATTTCCACATTAGTGTTTTCAAAAGCAAAGCAGTAATTTTGTTACCACTTCATTCTTAGTATTCAGCCCCGTATAATAACCATATATATTATACATTTCTGAGAAAAACCAAAATATTCAACTAATGACTAATTTTTCTACATCTCAGATTCATAGACTTATTCAGAGTCACATATTTTCACAATTGCAGCTCCATCGCAACATGTGCAACTATGTGCTGAATAACAACATTTTGGTCAACAATGGGCTGCATATAAAACAATGGTGGTCCAATAAGATTATGATGGAGCTCCTGAAAAGTTCAGATTATATAAATACTTCCCATTGTGTTCCAATTACCTGTACTATTTGGTACAATGACATGTTGAACAGGTTTGTAGCCTACAAGCAATAGGCTGTCACACATAGCCTAAGTGTGTGGTAGGCTATATACTCTAGATTTGAGTGAGTACACACTATGATGTTTGCACAAGGACAAAATCACCTAAGGACATATTTTTCAGAATGTATCCCCATCATTAAGCAATGCATGATGGTATTTTGACACCATGATATCAATTGCTCTATTAAGATTATTTCAGGCCATATATAATCTAGACTCTTCAAACAATCCAAATTCAAGATAAACGTAGAATTATAGAATTATAATCCCAATAATGAATAGTAGTCCTCTTTCAGTAACTCTTGTCCCCGAGATTGGGAAACGTTTAAGTCACACTCAGAAGTGTCTTCTTAACTATTCATAAGAATTCTGGGCCCCTGCCCAAAATAAGTACTTAACAGACATGTTTTGGATAAGTTTTCTTTTATTATTAGGAGTTTACTTGTGTTTTGTTTTAAATCCCCTTTCCCTTTATGCTTTCCATTGCAGAGGTATTCAGTGAGATGAAATTTTGCGAATCTACCCTATTATTATTAAACATTTTTTTCTTGAGCTCAAGATCACACACGTAAGACCCTAAATACTACTTCTTATTGCTTCCTAAGGCCTTAGTGCAAGTTCCTTAGTTCCAATTGCTGTCACCTTCTATTGCTGAAGCTCCTGATACTGAGAGCCAGCACTACCAACTCTCTCTTCCTTTAAAATACAGTTTTATTCCAGTGCAGTGAGTCTCATTCTTTGTTTCTGGATTGCTGTATATATGTATGCGTTCATTTACTCAGTGCAGTGATAATCTTAAAATGTCACACACAGACCCTTGTTGCAGTAGTCACATTATCAACATGACAAGAACGTACTGTTAATCTAGAAATCCTGCTTCATTTATCTTAAAATATATAATCAATTTGTTTAAAAAAATTTTTCTATCCATTTATGGGACATCTCTGAAGGTGTATGTCCAAATCTTAGTACTAGAACAATTTCTTGCCCTTTCACTACATAAGTTTGTTTTTCTTTCTGTGGATTTATTATAAAATATCATTTAAAATCAAATGTTTTACTTTTATGTAAATTTTTAAATAAAAATTTATTTAATTTTAAATGTTATTTTTAATAGAAGAGGTATGACTATTTTCACAAATAAAAGATCAGTAACAGCCACAAATCAAAACGAGAAAAGCCTGATAAAAACTATCATACCCTCTTCTAACAGTTTATTAGTAACTATCGTATGATGTTGCTAGTAAAGAAAGGAGTTGTTTCAAGTTTCAATCAGACAATAATCTTAATTTTAATATTTCTGCTAGTAACAGGAGTATTCAAATGCTGCCTTTTCATAACAAAAATTGTTTCCCCACAGTGATTTGTGCCTCGAGTCACAGTGATATTTGAGTCTTTAGGATTTTACTGCAATTCTTTCTTATTTTCACCAACACCATCATCATCAAGCCTCTAAGATTCCACTCTTAAAATTTAATTACAACCTAAAAGTTATATTCTGACTGGAAGTAGAGAGAGTGGACCATTCTGGTCAGCAAATGAATTCAAATATGCAAATGTACACATTTCCAGCGTTGGACAAGAAAGTGTAAGTTAACTGATTTCAATCAACAGATAGTAATTTATAAAAAAAAAAAAATCCTTAAAGACTATGTTTCTGTGATCATCTAAAATTCAGACTGAAGAAGGGGTCAATGTCTCTTAAGCAAGATGAAATATCACAGTTAGCCTAAGTAAACTTGTTTTTAGAAGGAACAATTTATATGTCAAGAGACAGGGATTAGTGTAGTCCTTTCGTAATGCCAGCACTCCTATCTGCCAAGCCTGAAGGGTTGTAAATAAATGTATGTCCAATAAATTGAGTCTGGAGAAAGAATGCCTGGCATCTTTGCTCTCATGATGAGGTTCCAGTAATTCTTGGTTCCAGTAACCCTACCAATTACTATTTTGAATCCAACTAAACAGTCTACAGAACTGAAAGATTGACACTTAGAAAGAAAGCATCATACAGTAATTGATCTATCTAAGCATTTGGCACAAGTTTTACCTGCAGGTAAACAACTGGGAGCACTTGGGGGTGGTAAAGTAACCTAAATCATGACTAAACAGTGCATCAAATGTTTAAAACATATTTCGGAGATGAATAGTTAATATTTTAAACACAAATGATTTTAAGGGAGCTACATGTTCTTCTTTAGTTTTGCTGACAAATCTATCTTTGAACTGTGGGCCTCTTTACTCTTCTCAATGACAATAATGTAGTATCTTGTGGGGTTACAACTTAGATACCAAATTTGTGAGTATGTTGTGTCAAACAAACTAAGCAGTTTTGTAAAAAAAAAAAAAAAAATGTATTTTTTACATTTATCTTTTCTTTGGGAACATGACAATTCTTCTATTTTGAAATATGCAATAAATTATGATTAAAACAACTTATAATAAGAGACAAAATTATGCTATAAACATCAACGTGTAAATAAATATTTATATGTATTTGAGAGAATTATCTCATCAATGATGAATCTAAATTCTAAGATCCTGATAAGCAAACAAGTAGAACAAATGTAGAAAGCAGAAAGATGGTATCACTCACTGTTTATTTTGAAATAGATTTTAACAAATGCGTGCGCATGTGTGCGCATGCGCGCGCGCATATATATATATATATATATATATATATATATATATATACACACACACACACACACACACACACACACGCAGGCAAGTGATACACTGGCAATACTAATACCAAAACAATGTGTTAAAAGTAGACCACTTGTATGGGACTGGTAGTTTTCATTTGAACTTGCCAAAATATTTTACTAAAACATTGTTTCACAAAATGTGCTCTCAGACATAGAAACAACTCTTACCTGATTGCCAATGAGTTATTTAATTGGTCATCTAAATTAAACTTCACCTTCCTTACTAACAGAAGAGTAGAAAAATAAGGAATTTTGGTTGGAGTAACTTGGTCTATATATTTGAAAGATTTCATTTTTATTATACACATTTTGGAAAAATCAGAGATTTTATTCATTCTAATCTACTCAAACATAGTAATTTCAAGATGATGGGATTAAGCAATACACACATGCCTTTATTTGAACTCAGGAAACTATCATACTGATATGCATTTCCTGCTGCCCAGGCTGGAGCGTGGTGGCACTGTCACAACTCACTGTAGCTTCAACCTGTCAGGCTCAAGTGATCCTCCTGCCTCAGCCTCCTGAGACTGGGACTACTGATGCATACCAACACACCTGACCAATTTTTAAATTTTTTTGTACAGACAGAGTCTTGCTATGTTGCCCAAGCTGGCCTTGAAATTCTATCCTCAAGTGATCCTCCTGCCTTGGCCTCCCAAAATGTTGAGATTATAGACATGAACAATAATGCCCAGCCGTGATGTGCATTTTCACAGTGAGAAAATATCTGAACAAAACACATTATAATCTGCTTGCAAAGCTATATGAACAATTTAAACACTACAAAGTTGTAAAACAATCTCATTATTATTTCAACTACATTAAACTTTTTTCTCTGTCTTTATTAAATGACAGTGTTATATCAAAAGATAAACCAGAACCTTGAAGATTATCCATTTCATTTCTCTGAACTTCCCACTGCAAAATCCAACCTATTTTTGTGTTATGTCATTTTCATCCCCATGATGATTATTTATAACAGTGATGTGTCATTTGGATGTCTATTATTTTCTTCAAATCCAGCCTTATTCCCCTCCAGTCAATCTCCATACCATGACAGAGTTGCATTCCAAAATGCAAATTAGATAATATCACCTACTGGAATAATTTGTCGACAGTTATTCAAAATCTTAAGCAAAATTATCCCAAGACCTTAAAATCTCATCCATTTTCTACCTTTTCAGCCTCACCCCTTTCAATTATTCTTCTCTTTGTGTCCTGTGCTGCAGCTACATGTCATGCTTTCATATTACTCAAAGAAGCTATTTCTTCTTTCATCTCTCAGTCTTCTGATATATTCAGCTTTTTGTCTGGATCAGTGATGCTCAGAGATGGTCTAAAGTAGTTTGCTACCAATCCATCTATGTTGCTATAAGGAGCTTGCATCAGAATATAAATCAACTATTTACCTATCCTAAAATTCAGCTGAGATGGCCCTTATGTACGTGTGGCTATGCATATGCAAACTCTCTCACATACATATAAATATAAGCACTCTACATTTTATGTGGGCATACATATTTACATATGTGAATATATTAAATATTAATGTATAGGTATGTATGCACACATATTTGTGTGTATATTTATATGTGTGTATGCATATCTTCACTATTTTTTTCTCTTATACTTTGTGTTTGATTTTTATTTTTAAATATTTTTGGGTGGCTACATGACATAGTTCATATTTAAAATATGTGTATTTTTAAATATTTAGGTGTGTATATTTTTAGGGTACATGAGATATTTTGATACAGGAATAAAATGTGCAATAATCACATAAGGGTAAATGAGATATCCATCGCCTCAAGCGTTCAGCCTTTCTTGTGTTACATTCTTATTATACTTTTATTAATTAATTAATTAATTATAAGGCAAAGTCTTGCTCTGTTGCCCAGGCTGGAGTACAGTGGCATGATCTCGGCTCACTGCAACCTCCGTCTCCTGGGTTCAAGCGATTCTCCTGCCTCATCCTCCCAAGTAGCTGGGACTACAGGTGCATGCCACCACGTCCAGCTAATTTTTTGTATTTTTAGTAGAGACAGGGTTTCACCGTTTTAGCCGGGATGATCTTGATCTCATCTTGTGAACCACCTGCCTCGGCCTCCCAAAATGCTGGGATTACAGGCATGAGCCACCAGGCCTGGCCAGTTTTAGTTATTTTTAAATGTTCAATGAATTATTAACTGTAGTCACACTTTTGTGATATTAAGTACAATATTTTATTCATTCTATTTAACTATACTTTTGTACCCATTAACCATCAACACTTTTCCTGACCGACTGCATTTCACAGCCTCTGGTAAACATCATTCTACTAGGTCCATAAGTTGAGTTTTTTTAACTTTTTCGGTCCCACAAATAAGTGAGGTCATGCGGTTTGTCTTTCTGTGTCTGGCTTATTTCACTTAACATAATGATGTTCAGCTCTGTCCAGGTTGTTGCAAATGACGGAATCTCATTCTTTTTTATGGATGAATAGTACTCCCTCGTATATATGTGCCACACTTTGTTTAGCTGTTAATCTGTTGATGGACACCTAGGTTGCTTCCAAATTTTGGCTATTATGAGTGGTGATGCAGTAAACATGACAGTGCAGATATCTCATCAATAAACTGTTTTTCTTTCTTTTGTGTATACCTAGCCTTGGAATTGCTGGATCATGTGGTAGTTCCACTTTTAATTTTTTTGAGGAATCTCCAAATTGTTCTCTATAATGATTGTACTAACTTACATTCTCATCAACAGTATACAAGAGTCCATTTTTCTCCACAACTTCACCAGCATTTCTTATTGCTTGTTTTTTTTAATAAAATCCATTTAAATATTTGGGAAAATTCAGCATCGAAGCCATTGAGTCCCAGTCTTTTATGGAAGATATTTTATTATTGATTTGATCTCATTACTTGTCAATGATTTGTTCAGGTTTTAAATTTCTTCATGGTCAATCTCAGTAGGTTGTATGTGTCTAGGAATTTACCTATTTCTTCTAGGTTTTCCAGTTTATTGTGATGTAGATGTTCATAATAACCTCTAATGATCCTTTGAATTTTTACATTATCAGTTGTAATGTCTTCTTTTTCATCTCTCATTTTATTTCTTTGGGTCATCTCTCTGTCTCTCTCAATTTTTGTTTTGTGACTAGAGGTTAATTTTGTTTATCTTTACAAAAAAAAAAACAACTTTTTCTTTCGTTGATCTTTTGTAGCGTATTCTTCATTTAAATTTTATTTTTTCTGCTCTGATTCATACTATTTCTTTTCTTCTACTAATTTTGGGTTTGATTTGCTCTTGCTTTTCTAATTCTTTACAATGAGTCATCAGGTTGTTTGATGTAGGTGCTTTTTGCTATAAACATTCTTCTTAGTACTACTTGTACTGTATCCCATAGATTTTGATATGCTGTGTTCCCATTTTTATTTATTTCCATATGTTTTAATTTTCTTTTAATTTTTTATTGACTCACTGTATATTTAGAAGCATATTTTAAAATCTCCATATGTTGTATAGTTTTCAAAATTCCTACTACTGATTTTTAGTTTTATTCCATTGTAATAAGATACTTGATTTAACTTCAATTTCTTTAATATTTTAAGGCTTTTTGTGGCTTAATATATGACTTGTCCTTGAAATTGATCCATGTGCTGAGGAGAAGAAGGTGTATTCTGTAGCTATTGCACAAAATATTCTGTAAATATCTGTTAGATCCATTTGGTCCATACTGCAGATTAAGTAACTCCAGAGGATCTTTCTTTGTTGATTTTTTTGTATGGATGATCTGTCCAATACTGGAAGTACGATATTGAAGTCTCTAGCTATTATTGTATTAGGGTATGCATCTCTCTTTAGCTGTAATAAAATTTGCTTTTTATATATGAAATATCCAAGGTTGGTTGCATATATGTTTACAATTGTTATATCCTTTTGCTGAATTGTGCTCTTATTATTACATAATGACCTTATTTTTCTCCTTAGAATTATTTTTGATATCTATTTAGTCTGATATAAGCAGCTCCAGCTTTTTTTTTTAATTTCAATTTTCCATTTGCTTGGAATATTTTTTTTTATCCCTTTGTTTTTGGTCTGTGTGTGTCTTTATAGGCAAAGTGTGTTTCTTATAGGCAACAGATCGTTAGGACTTTTTTAAAAAAAATCTGTTTAGCCGTTCTGTCTTTTGATTGGAGAGTTTCATCCAGTTACATTCAATGTTATTATTGATAAGTAAGGAATTCCTCCTGCCATTTTTTCCCCTGGTTTTGTGGTCTTCTCTTCCCTTTTTCCTTCCTTCCTGTCTTCCTTTTAGTGACGGTGATTTTCTCTGGTAGTATGTTTTAGTGTCTTGCTTTTTATTTTTTGTGTATCTGTAGTCAGTTTTTTGATTTGAGGTTGCCATGAGTCTTGCACATAATATCTTTTAACTCATTATTTTAAACTGATGACAACTTAACACTGATTGCATAACAAACACACTAGCATACAAGCCGAAAGAAAACTAATAACAATTCTACACTTTAACTTCATTCCCATGCTTTTCAACTTTTTGTTGTTTCTATGTAATCTTACTATAGTGACTATGTCTCCAAAAGTTACTGTAGTTCCTAATTTCAATTAGTTCATCTTTTAGTCTTTCTACTCAGGATATGAGTAATTTATACATGACAATTATAATGTTATGATATTCTGTGGTTTTATTAATGTGTACTTATTATTACCAGTGAGTTGTGTACATTCAGATAACTTCTTATTGCTCATTAATGTCTTTTTTTTTTTTTTTTTTTTCATGTAGAACTCCATTAAGTATGTCTTGTAGGACAGGTCTGGTGTTGATGAAATCCCCTAGCTTTTGTTTTTCTGGGAAAGTCTTTATTTCTCCTTCATGTTTGAAGGGATTTTGGCCAGATATACCGTTGTATGGTAAAAGTTTTTTCCTTCTGCATTTTAAATATGTACTGCTACCTTCTCCTGGCCTGTAAGGTTTCCACTGAACAGTTTGCTGCCAGAAGTATTGGAGCTCTGTTGTATGTTATTTGTTTCCTTTCCTTTCTCTTGCTGCTTTTAGTATCACTTTTCATCCTTGATCTTTGGGAGTTTGATTATTAAACATCCTGAAGTAGTCTTATTTGGGCTATACCTGCTTGTTGTTCTATAACTTTCTGGTACTTGAATATGGATATCTTTCTTTAGGTTTGGGAGTGGCTATCTTATGGGGCATTTTTGTTAATTTTTATATTACACAATAATTTTTCATTAACAAAGAAATTTGGGAAGTTCCCTGTTAATACCGCTTTGAATTAACTTTCTACCTGGATCTCTCTACCTCTGCTTTAAGTCCAGTAACTTTTGGATATGCTCTTTTGAGACTATTTTCTAGATCTTGTCTCCTCTGACTGTGTATTTTCAAACAACCTGTCTTCAAACTCAGTAACTCTTTCTTCTTCTTGACAAATTCTGCCATTGAAACACTGATGCATTCTTCATTGTGTTAATTGTATTTTTTCAACTCCAGAATTTCTGCTAGATTCTTTTTAATTATTTCAGTCTCTATTAAATTTATCTGATGGAATTCTGAATTTCTTCTCTGCTTTATCTTGACTTTCTTTGAGCTTTCTCAAAATAGCTATTTTGAATTCTCTGTCTGAAAGGTCACATATCTCTATCTCTCCAGAATTGGGTCCATAGTGCCTTCCTCATTTAGTTGATTTGGTGAAGTTATGTTTTCCTGCACTGTCTTGATGCTTGTGCATGATCATCAGTGTCTGGGCATTGAAGAGTTAGATATTTATTGTAACCTTTGCAGTTTGGGTTTGTTTGTACTTGTTTTTCTTGGGAAGGCTTTCCAGGCATTAGAAGAGACCTGTGTGTTGTGATCGTAATCTCTGTCACTGTAGCCATGTCTGCATTAGGGGGCACCCCAAGTGCAATATGCTGTTGCTCTTGCAGGCTCTTAGATGTACTGCCTTGGTAGTCTTGGGTAAGATCCTGGAGAATTCCCTGGAGAATATTTCCCTGGTAGTCTTGGGTAAGATCCAGGAGAATTCTTGGACAATTTTTGAGAGAAAGTGAGGGAAGAGAACAAGAATCTCTGCCTCCAGACTTTCCCTCAGAAAAAGAGTCTCTCTTTCTCTCTCTCTCTCTGTGCTGAGCTTCCTGGAGCTGGGGGAATAGTGACATGAGCACCCCTGTGACCACCACCACTGGGACTGTGCTAGGTCACACCCAAAGGCAGCACAGCACTGTTTCTTGCCCAAAGTTCATGGTGGCCACTTCCTGGTTACCACCTGTGTTTACTCAAGGTGCAAGGGCTCTACAATTAGCTGGTGGTAAATCCAGCCAGCCTTGTGTCTTTCCCTTCAGAGTGGTGAGATCCTTCTGGTCTCGTGTGAACCAAGATATGCCATCTGAGATCCAAAGCCTGGAGACAGGACCTTTAGGAACAGGCCTGATGCTTAGTTCTGCTGCTGCTGAGCTGGCATCCATGCCACAGGACAAAGTCCTTCCCACTCTTTCCTCCTCTTCCTTCAAGCAGAGGAGTCTCCTTCCCTGGCCACCACCATCCTAGGCCCGCAGCAAGTACTACCTGGCTACCACTTGTGTTCACTCAAGGCCCAATGATTTCTTAGTCAGATTGTAGATAATGCTTCCAGGTCTGAGTCTCCCCTTTCAGGGCAGTGGGCTCCTCTCTTACCTAGGGCAGGTCTAGAAATGCCATCCAGGAGTCAAAGCCTGGAATTGTGAACCACAGGAACCTTCTTCTTACTGTCTTCCTCTGTGGCTGAGCTGGTGCCCAAGTTGCATGACAAAGTGCCCTTAACTTTTCCTTTTCCTTTAGTCAAATAAAAGAAGTCTCTCCCCATAGTCACTACATCAGGGAATGTGCTGGGTTATATCTGAAGCCAGCATGGCTCTGAGTCTCATCCAAGGCCTGTAATGAGTACTGTCTGACTACCACTACTAAATATTCAGAGCCCAAGGCATTATACTCAGCAGATGATGAATCCTGCCAGGACAGGGTTCTTCCCTTCAAGGCAGTGACTTCCTTTCTGGCCCAAAGTATATCTAGAAATGTCGCTGGGAACCTAGGGCTTGGAATGGGGGCCTCAGGACTCAGCCTGTCATCCTTTCCTACTGTTGCTGAACTGGCATCTATGTTTTAAGACAAAGTCCTCTTTACTCTTCCCTCTCCTCTCCTCAAACCGAATGGTGGAATCTCTCCTTCGTGTGTGAGCTGCACTGCCTGAGGTGAGAAGGGTAATGCAAACACTCCCCTGTCTGCCCTGGCTGATTTCTCATTAGGTTACATGCCCTCCATGTCCACTGGCTCCAAGCCCAGCAGAGCACCAGGATTTGCCCAGGAATTGCAGTCCTCATGGACTAGACTGCATTTCAAGTTTATTTAGGACCCAAAACCAATTTCACCTGCGGTGCCAGGGCTTGCCAGAACTCAGGTTTCAAACATTGGGATGGGTGATTTGCCTTTGGCTAGGGCTGGTATAAATGTTTCATCCATGATTACCAAGTCAGTTCTGCCCTCTGTTGCTCTCTAACTGTGACAGGGCAGCTCTGAGTTCTAACACAAAGTCCTACAGTCAATACACTCTTCCTCCCTCAAGTACAGACTCTCGTGCCATGTAGCTGCTGCTGAGGATAGGGGAGGAGTGACATAGACTATTCAATACTGATTTTTCTAGCCTCTTCATTGCCTATTTCTTTGATATGATGTAACAACCAGGTACTGTGATTGCTTGCCTGATTTTCAGTTCCTATGAAGGCCTTTTTGTGTGTGGCTAGTTGTTCACTTTGGTGTTTTAGGAAGGAACCTTCACTGGAGGCTTCTGTTCAGCCACTATGCTCTACCCTTCATCTTTTTTTTTATTGAGACGGAGTCTTGTTCTGTCTCCCAGGCTGGAGTACAGTGGCGTGATCTCAACTCACTCCAAGCTCCACCTCCCGGATTCACGCCATTCTCCTGCCTCAGCCTCCTGAGTAGCTGGGACTACAGGCACCTGCCACCATGCTCAGCTATTTTTTTATTTTTTTATATTTAGTAGAGACGGGGTTTTAGCGTGTTAGTCAGGATGGTCTCGATCTCCTGACCTTGTGATCTGCCAGCCTCAGCTTCCCAGAGTGCTGGGATTACAGGCATGAGCCACCACGCCCGGCCTACCCTTCAAAATTTTTTACCTGGGGAATTTCTGCTTAAATTTAGAGTATTAGGTAAATTAGATGTCTTCCAAATCAGACATGTATGTCCTGCCTGTTGGTGCCCTATCAGTGTGGCTATTCTTTCTGTTTTTTTCTTTCATTCTTCCTGTTTGTTTCTTCCATTCTTCCTCTTCTTTTTTTTTTTTTTCTTTTATGAAACTCCCTTTTTACATAGGCTAACCCAGTATAAACACTGTATCTTCCCTCCAATTTCTTCATAAGACTGGCAGGAAAGAGACAGTGAAGGGAAAGGTGCTACACTCTTTAAACAACCGGATCTCATGAGAACGCCATCACCAGACAGCACTAGAGGGATGGTGCTAAATCATTAGAAACCACCCCCATGATCCAATCACCTCCCACCAGGCCCCACTGAGAATTTCAATTCAACATGAAATTTGGGTGGCAACACAGAGCTAAACCGTAGAAGAGGGATACACAGGAGAATTCTCCAGTACTAATAACACTCTTATTTCTTTACTGTCAAGTTTTATGGGTGCTCAATTTGTAATTATTTATTAACCTGCAAATATAAGTGTCATGATGTGTTCATGAATATGTGTACATGAATACATGCATATTTTATAGTAAAATGATTAAATATGTATTATATATTCATTTATGATATACTCTAAGTAATTGGAGTTTAGATAGTAATATATAAGATGTTTTAGGTATAATATCAATGTCATTAGTTTAAAATACATTTTATTGAAAGTAACTGACATACATTTGAAAATCAGGAGAGTACAAATAAAATCTGTTAACTGATTTGTGAGAAGTTCCGTCAATGATATTAAGCAGTCTCAATTATTCTCACATTAGGCAGAAAACATGAATGCACCATGTAAAGGTTAAGTTTCAATTATACACTAAAAAAGATTTTTCCCAATATAAGAATAAAGTCATGTGTGGTCCATTAAGTTAAACAGAGTCAATGTGAAATTAAAAAAAAAAAAAAAAAAAAGTAGCCAGTGTGCAGCAGCCAGACAAAGAGAAGGAGTATTTTTAAAAATCAAATGGAACACCATGCCAGTGATATTTGCCAGTTGACTGAGCTATTGCTTACCCTTTTAAGCTCCAGTGATCTAAAACTCTCAATGTGGAGTTCAGGTGGCTATCTAATTATCTAACCTAGTTAACAAATAGTTTCTGCTGAAGGTCTGTATTTGCCATATAACTTGTGTAATTTTTATTACATAAGCTAAAAACTACACAAGTTATTTTGTTTTGTTTCTTTTTAGGTAATTAAACTTAATTATAAATGACATTACAGTTATGTTATATTAATATTACAATTGATAAAACCCCAGGCAATTGATCCTAGGGATGTTTGTACTTATCTTTTATTCAGTGTACTATTTGTGAGATGATTTATTACTGCCTTAGGCCTGAGTTGATAAAATGAAAACTCTGAAGTTAGGATATACATTAATATCCTTTGTGGACCTGAAAAGCTATCTTCAATTTTTCTCCTAAGATCATAGTAAAACACACTAATGAAGGACATAGGAACAGAAAAAAAAAATTTTTCTGTTAATTCAAATATGATTGTTTCTCAAATAAACAATTAGAGGTAGAGATTGAAGGAACAAAGAAAAGAGAAAAATATGAAGGAAAGAAGAGAAAGAGAAGGAAAACAAAGAAGAAAATAAAGAAAGGAGGGGAAGTAGTTGAAAAATAGATGAGAAGCATTCATAGATGAAGCAAGTGGAGCTGAAGCAAAAACAACAGAAAAAGAAAGTGGAGAAGAAGGGAGTAGGAGAAAGAAGAAGAGGAGGAAGAGCAGGGGAATGGGGAACAGGAGAACAGGAGGGCAGTAGAAGGAGAAATTTCAGATTTTCTTAAAGCTAGTCAAAAGATTAATTTACTGGAACATGTGATTTTTCTAACTAAATTCATGTAAATAGACGTTTAAATATAGTAGTTAAAACAGTTATTTTCAAGTGGCTTGCCATTTCCAAATGAAGATAAAAATCCCCCAGAATCTATTTCTGATACGTGATTGTTATTAGCATAGCTTAAATACATCTGTTTTTTGCATGCTTGTTTTTATTCATTGATTCTTTTAGGCTAATTGTAATACATTTTACCCCTCAAAATGCATTAAAATGTGTGTTTTTGTCAACATACTCAAAAATTTATAAATTATTATTTCAGTTCTATAAACTTTTACTGCATGCAAATCACTAGAACACAAGTTTATTCTACAATATGAGCCCTTAGGAATCAGGACCTTGAATATAGTTACATGAACAATCCCTTGGACTTAATAGTAGCTCAATTAACATTTGTTAAATATAGAAATACATAAAGAAAAATAAAAGGAAGGAAGAAAATAAGAAAGGAAGGTAAGCTTTATATATTTTTACCTAGTGGGTATTTTATAGATGGATACATAGATATGCATATAGTAGGTATTATTTTGGTAAATATAACATCAAGGTATATAATGTCACTGTGTTAGGCTTCTTGCATTAGTATAAAGAAATACGTGAGACTAGGTAATTTACAAAGAAAAGAGGTTTATTTTGGCTCATGGTTCTGTAGGCTTTACAGGAAGCATGATGCTGGCATTTATTTCTGGTGAGGCCTCAGGAAGCACACAATCATGGCAGAAAACAATGGGGAGCCAATATGTCACATGGCAAGAACAGGAGCATGATAGAGAAGGAAGATGTCTCAGACTCTTTTAAACACCCAAATCTCACATGAATTAACTGAGTGAGGAGTCACTCATCTCAAGGGGATGGTGCTAAGCCATTCAAGACAGATTTGCCCCCATGGTCCAATATCTCCCACTAGGCCCCTCCTCCAACATTGGGAATTACATTTCAAGAAGAGATTTGGAAGAGACAAACATCCAAACCATATTATTCCACCTTTGATTCCTCATATCTCATGTTCTTGTCACAGTACAAAATAAAACAATCTCTTTCCAACAGTCCTACAAAGTCTTAGCTTGTTCCATTATCAGGTTCAAAGTCCTAAATCTCATCTCATCTGAGACTCATCTCTTTCCACCTATGAGTGTGTAAAATCAAAACAAATTATTTACTTCCTCAATAAAATGTTGGTACAGGCATTCGGTAAATGTTCCCTTTCTACAAGGGAGAAATTGGCCAAATAAAGGGGTACAGGCCCCACACAAGTCTGAAAGCTGGTAGGGTAGACATTAAACATAAAACCTCCAAAATAATCTCTGTTGACTCCATGTCCTACATCCAGGGCACAGTGGTGCAAGGGGTGGGTTCTCAAGGCCTTGGGAAGCTCTGCCCCTGTGGCTTTGCAGGGTACAGCCACCATGGCTGCTCTCACACCTTGGAGTTATATGTCTGCAGCTTTTCAGCAGGTAATGCTCTGATGGAGACTCCAACTCCACAGTTCCCCTCTGCACTGCCCTAATAGATATTCACTGTGAGGGCTGTGCTTCTGTAGCAGGCTTCTGCCTGGACACCCAGGCTTACCCAGGCATTCTCTGAAATCTAGGGAGAAGCTGCCAGGCTTCCTTCACGCTTGTATTCTGTGTGCCTGTGGACGTAACACCACATGGAAGTTGCCAAGTCTTATAACTTGTACCCTCCAGAGCAGTGGCTGGAGCTGTATCTCAGGCCCTTTAAGCCGCACCTGGAGCAGGGGTGACCAGGATGTGGGGAACAGTGTCCCAAGGCTGAACAGGGCAATGGGGCCCCAGGTCTGGACCTAGAAACCGTTGTATCCGTTATATCTCTGGGCTTGTCATGGAAGGGGCTGTCTCCAAAATCTCTGAAATGCCTTTGAGGCTTTTTTCTCACCATCTTGTATGTAGTACTTGGGTCCCTTTTAGTCATCCAACTATCTAGCAAATTGTTGCTCCACAGCTGGCTCCATTCCTCTCCTGAAAATGCATTTCTTCCTCTTGGCCACATGGCTAGGCTGAGAATTTTCCAAATTTTTACACTCTGCTTCCCTTTTAAATATAAGTTCAAACCTTAAGTAATTTCTTTGCTCCTGGATCTTATCATAGGCTGTTAGAAGTAGCCTGGTCACCTGATGAATGCTTTGCTGTTTAGAAATTTCTTCCACTACGTACCCTAAGTCATCACTCTTAAGTTCGATCTTCCACAGATCCTAGGACATGTACACAAAGCATCCACATCAGTCGCTGGGGGTAACACAGGTGACCTTTACTCTATTTCTCAATAATTTTTTAAAATTTCCATCTGAGACCTTGTCAGCCTGGGCTTCACTGTCCATGTTTCTATCAGTATTTTGGTCACAACTACTTTACATGTCTCTAGAAGTTCCAGAGTTTCCTGCATCTTCCTACGGTCTTCTGAGAACTCCAGACTCTTCTTACCTCTGCTCATTACCCAGTTCTAAAGTCACTTTCACATTTTCAGATATGTTATAGCAGTGCCCTAATTCTCAGTACCAGTAATCTCTGTTAGGCCATTCTTGCATTGCTATAAAGAAATATCTCAGGCTAGGTAATTTATAAAGAAAAGAAGTTTAATTGGCTAACAGCTCTGCAGGTTTTACAGGAAGCATTGATACTAACATCTTCTGGTGAGGCCTCAGGAAGCATAAAATTATGGTGGAAGGTGATGGATGGAAATATGGTTATTTTTATTTTTGTTTTCTGGGGAACTTCCATACTATTTTTATGTCATAATGGCTGTATTAATTTACATTCCTACCAACAGTTTACAAGGGTTTCCCTTTCTCCACATCCTCGCCAACATCCTTTACTCCCTGTCTTTTCAATAAAAAAAAACCATTTTAGTTGAGGTGAGATGGTGTCTCATTGTGGCGTTGACTTGCATTTCTGTGATGACTAGTGATATTGATCATTTTTTCATCTACTGTTGACTATGTGTCTTCTTTTGAGAAATGTCTATTCAGGGCTTTTGCCCATTTTTAAATAGAATTATTTAGTTTGGGACTATTGAGTTGTTTGAACTTCTTATTTATTATTAATCCTCTGTCAGATGGAGAGTTTGCAAATATTTTGCCCATTTTGTAAGTTGTCTCTTCACTTTGTTGTTTCTTTTGCTGTATAGACTTTTACCTTTATATAAAGATATTTGTCAATTTTTGCTTTTGTTGCCTGTGGCTATGAGGTCTTACATAAAAATATTCTGCCAAGACCAATGTTCAGAAATGTCTCCACAATGTTTTCATTTAGTAGTTTCTTAGGTTCAAATCTTATATTTAAGTCTTTAATCCATTTTTATTTGATTTCTGTATATGCAGAGAGAGAGAGAGAGGATCTAGCTTCATCTGTGTATGGATATTTAGTTTTCCCAGCACCATGTATTAAAAACTGTCCTTTCTCTATTATATATTCTTTTTTTACCTTTGTTGAAAATGAGGTGGTTGTAAATATAGGTGTTTATATCTGGGTTCTCTATTCTGTTCTATTGGCCTGTGTGTCTGTTAAGCCAGAACTATTCTGATTTGGCTATCATATCTTTATAGTACATTTTGAAGTCAGGTAGTACACTGCTTCTTTTTTGTTCATTTTGCTCAGAATTGCTTTGGCTATTTGGTGTCTTTTGTGGTTTCATACCTATGTAAGGATTTTTTTCTATTTCTATGAATAACTTCATTTTTTTAAAATAGGAATTATGCTGAATCTGTGAATCACTTTGTGTACTATTGTTATTTTAATCATATTAACTTTCTCAGTCATGAACATGAAATATCTTTTCATTTTGGGGTACTCTTCAGTGTCTTTCATCAGTGTTGTATAGTTTTCCTTGTGTTGGTCTTTTATTTCTTTGATTAATTTGACTCCTATGTATTTTATATTCCTTATAGCTATCATAAGTAGAATTACATTCTTTCTTTTCAGATTGCTTATTAAAATATATGAATGCTACCAATATTTCCATGTTGGTTTTGTAACCTGTAAGTTTTCTGGGTTTATCAATTGTAACAGTTTTTTGGTCGAGTTTTTAGGTTTTTTCAAGCATGAGGTCATGTCACCTGCAAGCAAAGCTAATTTGACTGCTTTCTTTCCAGTATGTATGCCTTTTATTTCTTTTTCTTGCCTAGTTTGTCTGTCTAGGACTTCTGATATTATGTTGAGTAGGAATCTTGAAAGGGTCTTGTTCCAGATCTTAGAGGAAAGGCTTTCCATTTTTCCCCATGCAGTACAATGTTGGCGGCTGGTTTGCCACATATGGCCTTTATTACTTTGAAGTATGTTCTTTCTATACTCATTTTGTTGGTAGTTTTATCATAAAAACATATTGAATTGTAACAGATTTTTTTAAGCATCTATTGAAATAATTATATGCTTTTGTTGTAGGTTTTGTTAATGTGATGTATCACATTTGCATATGCTAAACCATTTTTGCATCTCTGGGATCAATCCCAATTATTCATGGTAACTGATCTTTTTAACGTGTTGTTGAATTTGGTTTCTTAGTGTCTTGTTGGTTTTTGCATTTATGTTCATTGGACATATTGGCTGTATTTTTCTGTTTTTATTGTGTCCTTGTGTGGTTTTGGAATCAGAGGACAGACAGCCTTATAGAGTGAGTTTAGAAGTATTTATTCCTCTTTAATTAGTCTGAAGAGTTTGAGTGGAAGTATTGTCAATTATTCCTTAAATGTTTGTTAGAATTCAGAAGCGAAGCCATCAGACCCTGGGCTTTTCTTTGATGGGAGTCTTCTTATTAAGGTTTTAATCCTGTTACTCATTATTGGTTTGTTGACGTTTTCTATTTCTTCATGGTTCAATCTCGATAGGTTGTATGTGTCCTGAATTTTATCTATTTCTTCTAAGTTTTACAAGTTGTTGGCCTATAATGTTTCGTTATAGCCTCTAATTTGTCTTTTACTTTTATAGTCTCAATTGTTAAGTCTTATTTTTTGTTTATAATTTTATTTGTGTATTTTCTCTTTCAATTTTTAGCCTAGCTAAAAGTTTGTCAATTTTATTAGTCTTCATTAAAAAAGTAAGTTTTTGGCCCAGCATGGTGGCTCACGCCTATAATTCCAGCACTTTGGGAGGCCGAGGAGGGTGAATCATGAGGTCAGGAGTTCGAGACCAGCCTGGCCAACATGGTGAAACCCTGTCTCTATTAAAAATACAAAATATTAATTGGGCATAGTGGTGGGTGCCTGTAATCCCAGCTTCTTGGGAGGCTGAGGCAGGAGAATCGCTTGAACCTGGGAGGAGGAGGTTGCAGTGAGCAGAGATCATGCCACTGCACTCCAGCCCAGGTGACAGAGTGAGACTCCATCTCAAAAAAAAAAAAAAAGTTTTTTCCCCAAAGGAAATTCTACGGAGTTTCTCTCAATTTTATTTATTTATGCTCTGATATTTATGATTTACTTTCTTCTCCTAATTTGGGGTTTAGTTCGTTCTTACTTTTCTGGTTTCTTGAGATGCATAATTAAGTTGTTTATTTGAACTCTTTTTAGTACTGTTTTTCTGTATCCTATTGATTTTGGTATGCTGTATTTCCATTTTCATTTGTTTCAAGACATTTTTAATTTATTTCTCAATTTTCTCATCGACCCATTGGTTATTCAGGAAATTCTTCTTTGATATCCATGAGCTTGTGTTGTTCCCAATTTTCCTTTTCATGTTGATTTTTAATTGTATTCCTTTGTGGTCAGACAAGATACCTGATAAGATTTCCACTTTAAAGAATTAGCTAAGACTTGTTTTGTTGCCTAAGATATAGTCTATTCTGGATAATGTTCTATGTGCTGATGAAAAAATATGTATTCTACAGGAATTTGGTAAAATATTCTGTAAATGTCATGGAGGTCTATTAGATCCAGTGTGTACTTTAACTCTACATTACTTTGTAATTTTTTTGGCTAGATGATCTGTCATTTACTGAGAGTGAGGTGTTAAAATTCCCTACAATTACTCTATTGCAGTCTATCCCTCCCTTTAGGTCTATTAGTGTTTACTTTACATATTTCGTTGTTCTGGTGCTGGGTCCATACCTATTTATAATTGTTATATCCTCTTTCTAAATTGACCCATTTCCTCATTATATAGTGACCTTCCTTGTCTCTGTTTATAATCCAATTTGTAGCTTATTTTGTCTGATAAGTGTAACTTCTCTTGCTTTTTTTATTTTTATTTTTGGTTCCCAGTTGCATGAGGTTTCTCAATTCCTTCACTGTCCGTTAATTTGTGCTTTTACAGGTGAGTTGGGTTTCTTGTAGGTGGCATATATGAACTATAGTTCAATCATATTTATTTATCCATTCAGTCACTTTATTTTTTGATTGGAGAATTGAATTAATTACATTCAGTGTTATTATTGATAAGTAAGGACTTACTACTGCCATTTTTTTGCACGTTGGTAGCAATTTTAAATATCTCTCCTCCTTTTTTCCTGGCTTTCTTTGTGGATGAGTGATGATTTTCTCTGGTGGTATGTTTTAACTCACTGCTTTTTATTTGTAATATATTTATTGTAGTTTATTTCATTGTATTTATCATGACACTTATCATAATAGAGGTACACAAGTTATTTTAAAGAGATGGCAGTTTCTTTCAGATCACAAAGAAAAATAAATAGAAACAGAGCAAAAAACTAAAAAACTAAAAAAAAATTCCACTTTACATACACTTCATTGCTATCTCTTCCACTTTTTGATTTTTGGTTCTCTCAATTTACATATGTTTATAATGCCTATCTCTTAACAAGTTGCTAAAGTTATTATTGTTTTAATAGATTTATCTTTTAGACTTTATGTTACATTTATGCATTGATTGCACGCCACAATTATAGTATCAGAGTATTTTGGGGTTGTCTGTGTACTTTCTTTCACCGGTGGGTTTTATATCTTCAAATGTTTTCTTTTACACATTAGTGTTTTTGTTTTTGTTTTTGTTGTTTGGTTTATCTTTCAGATTGATGAACTCCCTTTAGTATTTCATGTAAGACAAGTCTGATACTGGTGAATTATCTCTCCTTTCTTCAGTAAATATTTCTTTTACACATTTGAAAGATAGCTTTGCTAGATGCAGTATTCTTGGGTTTCAATGATTTTCACCACTTTGTAAATATATCTCATTTCCTCCTGACCTATCTGGTTTCTGTTGAGAGGTCTGTTGCCAGATAAATTGGAACTCCTTTATATGTTATTTCCTTCTTTTCTCTTGGTGCTTTTAGAATACTGTATTTAATCTTTGATAACTTGATTATTACATGCTTTCTGGTAGTCTAATTGGAGTCAAATCTGTTTGGTATTCTCTGACCTCCTATACCTGGATATTTGTATCCTTCTCAAGTTTTGCAAAATTTTCTTATTACTTATTTTAACAGCCTTCTACTCCTTGCTCTTGCTCTCTTTTGAACACTAATAATTCTTAGATTTGATCTTTTGGCATAGATTTCTGTATCTTGTAGCTAATATTTGTTCTTTTTTTTTCTTTTTTCTCCTCTGACTGTATATTTTCAAACAGCTTGTTTTGGGGCTCAAAGATTATTTCCTCTGCTTGATCCATTCTGTTGTTAAGAGCCTCTAATGAGTTTTTCAGTTCAGCAATATAGTTTTCAGTTCTAAAATTTCAGTTTAATGTTTAATCATTATTTAAAACTGTTACATTTCTCTACAAAATTTCTGATGTGATTTTCTTTGTTATCTTGGAGATAACTGAGTTTCCTTAAAACTGCTATTCTGGATTCTTGTTCAGAGAGCTCACATATAACTGTCTCATTAGAGTCAGTCACTTGTTCCTTGCTTTGTGCATATGGGAGGTCGTGATTCCCTGTTTGCTGGTGCTTCTTGCAGATGTACATCTATGTATTTGCCTCAAAAAATAAGTTCTTCATTCCAGTCTTTTCTGTTCAGCTTGTTTTCACTTTACTTGGATATTTTTGTTTAAAAATTCTTTGTGGTTTCCTTGTTTATTGTAGTATTGTATCCAAGTTGTTGCTTTTCTTTTGGCACTAAATGCTTCCCTAAGCACAGATTTGCTTTGGCTGTAGTGAATAACCAAAATACTGCCCATCGTGAATTGGGAAGCTCCAAAGGCTGTATGATGCAGTATGGGACAGCTGGCTAGGGATTTGTGCCCAGGAGACCTGTGGAATGTGCTTCGTATAGTGAGGTGCTGCCAAATAGCCACTCTGATTTGGCATTTCCTTTGGCTGAGTTATAGAGTAGTTTCCAGGGCTGGCAATGATAGTCCTACTTACCCCCTTTGTCTATTGCTGTCCTGAGGAATATTTCTCCCATCAGGCAATCACAATGCTTCTCATAAGTTAAAGAAGGCACAAGTCTCCTGCTAGGAAACCCAAGAAGGTGGGTAAGCTGGTTGTCCACCTCCATCTCACTTTTCCCAGTTTAGAAACTATGACTTGGCCAGGCACGATGGCTCATGCCTGTAATCCCAACACTTGGGGAGGCTGAGGCAGGCGGATCATGAAGTCAGGAGTTCGAGATCAGCCTGGCCAATATAGTGAAACCCCGTCTCTACTGAAAATACAAAAAAAAAGAAAAGAAAATTAGCCAGGCTTGGTGGTGGGCACCTGTAGTCCCAGCTACTTGGGAAGCTGAGGCAGGAGAATTGCTTGAACCAGAGAGATGGAGGTTGCAGTGAGCTGAGATCATGCCATTGCACTCCAGCCTGGGTGACAGAGTGAGACTCTATCTCAAAAGAAGAAGAAGAAAAAAAAAAGAAACTATAACTCAAGGGAATATTTTCTATGACCTCAGTGCTGGGCAGATTGGGGGTAAAGATATCAAATATATGGAAGTCCAATTCTCTTACCATGTGCTTGGACTTTTTTCAATATTCTGTGGCCCCAGAAACACTCTCCTTCTCATATTTGAGTTTGGGGATTTTGCTGGTGATAATCTCCCTGTGTTTATATGGTTTGGGGTTTCTGTGAGAGTGACCTTAGCCAACTCTCTTCTAAGCCACTATTTTGGAATCAGTTTCATTTATTTATTTATTTTCTACATGGTTTCTTTACCTATTCATCTTCAAGTGAAGGATCAATCAGCTTTTGCTAAAACATATTTTAAAAACATGGACATGATTTGTTTGAAAACCATACTTGCTTTTAGCACACTATTGCTGAGGATCTGAGTCTTTTAGCCTGAAATGATATTTCATGGCAATAGAAGTTAAAGATAATCAGTACCACAGAAGAATTCAGATGAGTGCCTCTCAGTGTAATACACAACCATTTGTTCTTCAACTTAGGAGTCGTTATTGAGTTAGGCCTACTGGAGTGGTGTCTTGGACATGAGTCTTAAAATTTTTTTTATCTACTCTCTCTGTGGCTAACTAGGTACATTCTTTTTTCAGCAAAAACATTGTTATCTAAGTATGATTGCAAATAAAAGCCACAGTCTAGGTTATTTCTGTAATCAAGCTGATATTCTGATCAAAAATGATGCCCATTATAATTTTTTATGTTTTATTAAACTTCAAGAAAGTTGATTCCCTTGCCCCCAAGTTAGAAAATGTACACTCATGACAATAAAGAGGAATCTCAGAGAGAATCTGTATCACAAGACTAACCAAAGTGGACGTGATTTATATGAGAAAAGGCAAATTTATATAGGGAAAACAGTGCCACATTATCCATGCAGTAAAACAGTAAAGGGACATGAAATTATCACAACAAGCTAAGAAAAATGAGATGAGTTAAAAAGGCTTTTAATCACCTTTAAAGGAACACAAATACAATTTGTTAATAGAAATGTGACAGAAATACATTGAAGAGGAAGAAAAATGATTAACTATGGGAGAGGGGCTTGATACAGAAAGAGGGGAAAGTTAACTTTCCAATAAATATTTTTAATACAATTTTCTTTTGAATCATACAAACGTATTATATGAAAAATATCATTAAATTTAAATGAAAAAAGAACTAAAACATGGAAATCACATCAAATGGTTCTATATTGACGTGACATACATAACAATGGATGCTCCCTATTTGTATGCAAGCTTATTTAATTTTATTGTGCTTACATAATTTTGTTTGCATGTCTTTATTTATGCTTTTAATTTTTTTCCTCTCTATCCTTTAAAGTATTTTTTTGAAATACTTCATTGCTTGTTCAGAAAGCAACATATATTTAATTATTTCTATAATGGTGATGCTTTTTAATTACCTTTTACAATACTTAAGGCCAGTTTGTATTTTACTTCTTGTAATAAAGATTTGCCATGCGTAACTTATTTTACCTAAAATAAATTGTAATTAACAGTATTTTGTTCTGCGTTTAGGCTTATCAGAATTTTAAATGCAGGAAGTGTTTAATATATGCAGTGGGGTAGGCAAAATAAATAGAAGGAACAATCAATTTGCATTGATTTTGGAACTGCAGAAAACCCAGCCTCCAAGAAATGTCAGATAGAACATTTTTTGGCTTTGTTTCTTGCTCTTTGTATTTTCCTCTAGTTTCTCAGAGCAATGTTTGGTTTTGTATAATTAGTTTTAAAAGTTGTATGTTTGCCTCAATCTCATGCTTTTTATAGAATATTTTTCCATCAGAGAGATCACTGCAAAATACCTTTTGAAAGTGCTATAAGAATGCTGGCCGGGCGCGGTGGCTCAAGCCTGTAATCCCAGCACTTTGGGAGGCCGAGACGGGCGGATCACGAGGTCAGGAGATCGAGACCATCCTGGCTAACACGGTGAAACCCCGTCTCTACTAAAAATACAAAAACTAGCCGGGCGAAGTGGCGGGCGCCTGTAGTCCCAGCTACTCGGGAGGCTGAGGCAAGAGAATGGCGTAAACCCGGGAGGCGGAGCTTGCAGTGAGCTGAGATCCGGCCACTGCACTCCAGCCTGGGCGACAGAGCGAGACTCTGCCTCAAAAAAAAAAAAAAAAAAAAAAAAAAAAGAATGCTAATCATAATTTGGACATTATTTAGAAAGCTCATTCAAGCATTAGTGTCTTTTTATTTTACCCCCTAGCTTTTAAGTAATTTGCCGAGATTTCTTGTTTTCCACTTTTAAAGTTTATTCACCCTTATCTTTTACAAAAACCAAGATCAGTTTCAAACTAGCAGCAACTAGTAGTACTCTTAGGATCTGTTGGTCAAGAGGTGCAGACAGTAAATAAAGACAGC
This sequence comes from Rhinopithecus roxellana, assembly GCF_007565055.1. Taxonomy (NCBI): domain Eukaryota; kingdom Metazoa; phylum Chordata; class Mammalia; order Primates; family Cercopithecidae; genus Rhinopithecus; species Rhinopithecus roxellana. Next base: position 91,329,425 of record NC_044550.1, on the reverse strand, counting down.
ATTATAGCAATACCATGGATATTGTTTCATTAGTGTTTAGGAGCAGTTATTGCTTATCTGTACAGAAACATGTTTATTAAGCTCACTGATAGCCTGGTACACCTCCTTTAAAAATAGGTATTATTATTTCACTTCCTAATGTATTGTTCTTCTATTTTGTATATGTATTTTTAAAAGGAAAACTTTATTATAGAAGCAACTAGGTTTTTAACAAATATTACCAACTATATTGCATAATTTGGGGAATTTTGTGGCATTAAGTAATATGAAGTTACTCCTTTAAAGCAACGAGCACATTGCTGAGCTTTATGCTCCATAATACTAGAAAGAGACACAACATAGTGGACCTTTTTGAATTATGAAGGCAAAAATTGTGATATTTTACTGTCCTGTTTTTTTTGTTTTGTTTTGTTTTGTTTTTCTTTTCCTATATGCCCTCAAACCAGTCAACTTTTCATATGGCTCAGATTAAGAGACGATACTTTCTAAGTGGACTAAGGAGACAATAGTTTTACAGTTAAGTCTTTATAATTATCCAGTGGATTAAACTGTCTGTAAAATTTTTTACAAACCATAACAAGTCATGATAAGCAAATCATAGTCATGGCCTCTGAATTTTTGGAGCAAAGGTAAAATAAATGAAAAAGACTCCTTTTAAAAAGGAGCTCTAGCTATTACTGTCTGAAAGATACTAAAATAACTAGCTTTCAGGAAATGGGAGACTTGGGCAGCCTATCAACAATTTAACATTATCTGATATGACTAGCCATGTAAATCATGTGACCCAGTGGCATTTTATTATCTAGAAGAATAGTTATACAAAAGACCTGAACACATTTGGAAAAGTGTAATTAAATTTTAAGAACAGTTTGCTCACCTTCCAACCTATCTTCCCAATCTTGTCATTCTGTTGTCTCTTTTTCAACCTACATCTAAGATTTTGTGTGTGGTTTTTTGTGACAATTAACAGATCCCCAAAGTCCGGTACATGATTTCTGTGTAGCACGGCATTAGTCCTGGCTTAATGGCTTCCAGATGGCCATGGAGAAGGAAAATTCCACCGCGAGCAGAACTTCAACTATTATATTACATTTCCTACTGTGCCTGAAAGGAGAAATACTAAAAAATAGATCCATTCCAATTTACAACAGGGAGCAAAGGTTTGTTCTGAGAGATTGAAAGTGTGTTTGTCCATTGTAAGGCTCCTTGGTGATGTGAAGTCGGGAAGAGGCCCTTTATTACTAGGGAAAATAAACACAGTAAAACACTTGTGGATATTAGTCAGCTATCAAGGGCTTCCCTAATAGTCTCATGAAGTGGACATGGTAGAACTGTTGCGGGTTATACATTTAACCGTTATTTTAAAAACATGGTCTTCATGCCAAAAGCATTTGCAACAGGAGCAAAAATTGACAAATGGGATTTCATTAAACTAAAGAGTTTTTGCAAAGCAAAAGAAACTATCAGTTAACAGAGAACCTGCAGAATGGGAGAACATTTTTGCAAACTATGTATTTGACAAAAGTCGTTAGCATCTATAAGGAACTTAAACAAATGTGTAAGAAAAAAAAAACAAATAACCCCATTAATAATTGGGCAAATGACTTTAACAATTTCTAAAGAAGCATAAATGTGGCCAACAAACATATGAAAAACAGCTCAATATTGCTGATCATATGAGAAATGCAAATCAAAACCACAATGAGATACCATCTCATACCAGTCAGAATAGCTATTATTAAAAAGTCAAAAAATAACATGCTGGTGAAGTTGCAGATAAAAAGAATGTTGTACACCGCTGGTGGAAGTGAAAATTATTCAACTTTTGTGGAAAACAGTGGTGATGCCTCTAAGAGCGAAAAGCAGAACTACCATTTCACACAACAATCTCATTACTGGGTATATACACAAAGGAATATAAATCATTGTACCATAAAGACATATGCATATATATGTTTATTGCAGCACTACTCACAGTAGCAAAGATATGGAATCAACCTAAATGTCCATCAGTGGTGGACTGGATAAAGGAAACATGGTACCTATACACCATGGAATAGTATGCAGCCATAATAAAGAGTGAGATCATGTCCTTTGCAGCAGACACGGGTGGAGGTGGAGGCCTTTATCCTTAGCAAACTAATACAGGAATAGAAAAGCAAATACAGCATATTCTCACTTATAAGTGGGAGTTAATGATGAAAACACACGGACACATAGAAGGGAACCACACACTGGGACCTTTCAGAGGGTGGAGGTTACAAGGAGGGAGAGGATTAGGAAAAATAATGAATGGGTAGTAGTCTTAATACCTGAGTGACAAAATAATCTGTATAACAAACTCCTGTGACACAAGTTTACCTGTAAAATATACCTGCACAGGTACCCCTGAACTTAAAATAAAGATTGTTTTTAAACAAAACCAAAACATGGTCTTCTATTCGCCAATCTTTCTTGGTTAAAAATCTTGCTAAGTACTCTCTTCCAGCAGCAAACATTAATCCTTGGCCATCTGCTGTTTAAAACCATGAGTAAATAGACTCAGGAAAACAACCTTTTGTTTGTTTTTGTTGTTGTTGTTTTTTGGTAGCAACTATTTCAGCAAAAAGGCAATAATTAATACAAATTTGAAATTTGTATTTTTTTTTTCTACTCATCATGCATGGCATTCCTTTCTATAAAGATTACCATTCCTTGAAGGTCTAAGGAGATGTGTGGGAGAGTATATTACTCCATATTTTATGTAACATTAAGTTACTGGGAACCAAATTATTTCTGCTTGGACTACAAAATTTTATAGATGTTTGTTTGCTTGTTTGTTGGTGTTATGTGGAAACAGCTGCTGCAGCTGTTAATTTCAACCTACTTTTCTCTTGGGACCTAGTTTTTATGCCCATGAGAGTTGCATGAAGGAAGCCACCAGAATATAGTCACAATCACTACCCAATTTTGATAACTGTAGATCATTTTTTGGTTAATTGCATTGTTCAGGCTATTTTATCTTTTAGAAATATTTGTCTCTTGTATTTTCTATTTTTTTATACCAATAGGGTTGTTTAATCTATTCAATCTAGCTCAACCTTTAACGAATTTTCCCAGATGTGTAGGAATATCAGATAAGGCTCCAGCTGATACTCCTTCATATACAGGATTAGATGTGCCTATACCATTAAAATAATGAGCAGTAAATCCAATGTTTTCCTATTGTAGTCTTATAAAAATGATTTTTTAATTATCAAAAAGTACATCATATTAATTTATTGAACAGCCATTTAAGTACTTACTTCATAGCTGGAATGTTTCAGACTCTAAGACCATGCCTAAAGATGGATCAAATATAAATTCCATGTGTGAAAATATAAGAAATTTTCAAAACTAAAAGCAGAGATGTAAAGTAAGAGTGAAGTCTAATGCAGTTATTCTGGTTTGTCATAAAACACCTATTTGAATTTTTTCTGATGTGACTTTCCTTTTCTGTAGAGGGCAGAAAACTATAAGGGAAATTTCTCCAACTCATTTTCATTTGATAATGCAAATGTGATTTGGATCCCACATCAGAGACAAACACATTGAAATTTGAAATTTGAATGGAGATATATAGGATATGGTGCAGATATTTTATCAATGTGGATTGTAGCAAATGTGGCATGGTTCTGGAGCCAAAATTTGTCTCTGACGTTGATTTGGCAAAGATGGCTTCTTGATAGTAGAAAATGTGGCACAGTATAGAACTCTGCAGCTATAATAGCAGCTTCTTGACTTTGCACGTGATGCTCCCTGATGGGAAGACAGAGTGCCTTTTGGAAGCAGTAACTGCAGCTAATTTATGCAGCTCAGAATGGAGAGAGTTCTAATATTCATATACTCAGTGAAGAATGCCTCCTGATTTGACCAGCAGCCTCTTGATCATGGCAAAAGAACCAACTCATTGGGCAGTTTGGTTCTGCAGTATAGACCTAAGAGCAGATTCTAGAATTTCATTCTTGACTCTCCTTCAGCCATCTCAATTCTGTAAGCCATTTGACATACATTTTAATAAATCCCCTTCTATTCAGATTGTGTATACTAGAATCTGTTCCTTGACCAATACAAAGTCCCCAAAAGAATATAAAGAACACAGAAAAGGACACGTTTGAAAGACTGTTTTTTACAGTAAATTAATTTATTATGTTAAATCATAATTGGTTCAGATAATAGTGATTTCTCTCTTTTCACTTTAAGTTAAATGCTGCTTCCTTTTCTCTATACTCATCTGTTGCCTTGCCATCTAAAAGAAAGGTAAGAATAGAAACTACATTCAGCTACAACACCTGTGAGGAAACATTCTTTTGAAATGCAATATCATGTTTCTAATTTGCATTGTTTGATACCTCCTCAATCTGGCGAATGATCTTAAACTAAACTCATTTCCCAACTGATACTCTTATGTACATGCTCTTACTTTTTTCTTCTGCTTAAAAAAAAAAAAAACCCTACTGCTAAACTTTCTTCTTTTAATCTTCATTCTTTTTTATTTTGAAAACATGCATTTTTAGTATCTTAACATTCTTTGTTCTTGAAAAGGTTAATATCAATCTCTTATTTGTTACATACATTTTCTTTATAAGATTAAATATATGGAGTTTAAGATATTTTCCAAATTCCTTTGTTTAGAAAATATTTTATCTGCTTATTACTTTTCAGTGCACTATGCAAATCAAATTCCCAGATTATTGAAATCATCATTGTAAAAATAAACTGATTAGCTTTAATATATTCATAAGGCCTTTTTTATGGAAAAAATTTTTTAAAAGCCTGCATAGTGTAACTATAATACTCATCAATATTTAAACTACAGTTCTAATTTGAAAACTAGGTGAAATCTCAAGTGCCAAAATTGTGAGCAAGACTCAAGAGACATCAATTCTCTTTATGTCAGTTTTCCTGTCTGTAAAGTGAGCTCATGATAGTACACATTTTGTAGGATTGCTGTTGGGATTAAATGAACATACACGCACGTAAGTGCTTGTCACATAGCATATGCTATACAAATATCAATTGTGGTGGTGCTGCTGCTGCTTTAGGGAAGCTGCCTTTGAATAAATTCAAGGAAAGTGAATATTCTTATATTACTAATGAGAATAAATGCATGATTGATTGGCAGTAAATGATCAGATAAGTAGTGAAATGTGGCTTATGATGCCTGGAGCTCTGTTCTCACCATATCATTTTCTCTTTCTTTAAACTCACCAAGTGCATTATAAACTAAAGCATGTGGTTTGGATCCATCACCAATACTCCTTACCTAAGAAGGAGACTAATATTTCTAGAGGAAGATGGGTCCAAGCTGGAAGAGCATTGTCATAAAATAAAGATAAAGTTCAAAGAGATCACCAAAGTAGAATTGTTGGAAAAGACATATTGAGATTATCTTGAAAAACATAATAATTAAATGCAAAGGGATAGTGAAGAATGTATTGGAACAGATATATTGGGAGAGTGTATTACTGAGCTAAAGAATTAGAACGAGAACTCTCATAAAACTCATTAGAAAGCTTTCAGGAATAAATAATTTTAAGAAAATGTTGACAAGAGACATGGAAATTACAAGTATTAAAATCTCAGTAATAGGAATACCAGAAGGAAAGATAAGCAAATAGAAGGGAGAAAATAGTAATGGTGGCATATTTTCCATAATCAAACGATGATTTTAAAATCACACACTCAAAAGAATTAATAATGTGCCAACAGGACACCAAAAAGTTCCACACTTTGAGAAATGTGTAATAACTGTGGATCAGAAATCACATTGAGAAAGAGAAACTTCTTAACAGAAACACTGGCTGCAAAAAAGAACCAAAAAGCAAAAAAAACAAACAAACAAAAAAAAAAACAAGATCTTTCTTGGAAGCAGGAAGCAAATTTTTCAGTGTTAAGACACTACTCTCCATTAGTCATTTAGTGAAAAGCACAACAAAAATGTCAGTTAAGCTCTCATGTGTTTCCCCAACAAGTCTACTTGAAAGAAATTTTGGAGAAAAGTTGAAAATTGAAAGATGAACATAGGCAAATTAAACATAATCAGCGAGCCAAACAAATGTAAAAAAAAATATGTATCTGAAAAATCCAATATAAAATTGTAGAAAATGCCAATATGGTGTTGGCCAGAGATAAGATAACATATTGAAAAACTATACGAATACTCTTGTCTTCCTTTGAAAAAATATATATTTTGATAAATTTTATATATCAATAGTCATAAAAAGGGCTCAAATATATCTTACCTAGTTTCCAAAGAATTACAACATACGTAAATTTATATTCAGCAGGAAGAAATTTAACATATGCAAATGATAAACACATACATATACAGGTGAAAGCAGGGAAGAAAAATAAAGTACATAAATGGAGAAGATGGAATAATATCACAGAAAAAAGTTTGAAGTAATGAAAATATGGCTTAAATATATCAATGAAAGGGTGGAAACTTAAATTCAGAAAAATAATTAGTTACTAATTTTTTGTTTACAAGAGACATGTTTAAAATAATATATAGAAATTATGAAAATAAAAGTTGAAGAATGCTTATGTGAAAAATAGAAATAATATTTTAAACCTGGGTATGGAGAACAAAGTAGAATTATAATGGCTTAATGTTTGCTCTATCTTTGGTACACTGTATCCCACTTGTCCCCTGGGTTTCCACCACTTGCTCAAAAGAGAGCACTTACTTCTACCAACTTGCCTCATGTAATATCACCAACTGTCCCTTGCTACCCAAGACTGGAACCTGGCTTTTGGTGCAGCTTCCATGAGATCTGCCATATTAGACATTTCAGTAGCTCTGTTACCCTGCTGTCATCATTTAGACTCACAGAGTACCTGGATTTTTTGGCCAAGTCCTGATTCTGATGTAGCAGCACACCATGAGTCAAGAGATCCAACACCCCAGAAGCAGCTTGTTTGGACCAGGTTACACATGATCAACACACAGAAGAGTTAACACGACATGAGGCAATATTAAAATATAAGAGGCAGAAGAAATAAAGAAGAAAGAGAATGGAGTATTCTTATTTCTTCCTTGATAGACATCTATTAGACATATTAGTTCACTTCCTATGTTTTCTTCTGAAGCTCTGGTCAACTCAATAAGCTGCCATCGGCCAGGCGCAGTGGCTCACGCCTGTAATCCAAGCACTTTGGTAGGCTGAGGCAAGTGGGTCACGAGGTTAGGAGTTCGAGACCAGCCTGGCCAACATGGTGAAACCCCGTCTCTACTAAAAATACAAAAATTAGCCAGGCATGGTGGTGGGCACCTGTAATCCCAGCCAGTAGGGAGGCTAAGGCAGGAGAATCGTTTGAACCCAGAAGGTGGAGGTTGCAGTGAGCCGAGATCCCGCCATTGCACTCCAGCCAGACAACAAGAGGTAAATCCGTCTCAAAAATAAATAAATAAGTAAAATTTTAAAAAAAAGGTGCCATCTTGCATTTACTTCCACTACTTTCCTGTTTCACTTTAGTTTTCCCTGTCTGAGGATTGTATCTCCAAACAAACTTATATATACATATGCACGTATGTGTATATATGTCTAATTCCTACATATACATAACATATATGTGTGTACATAAATGGCCATAGCCTTCTTTTTCAGGAAATAGGGACTAAAACACTTGATACCAGAAGAGGCCAGAGTCATATTTGGGATCTAACTTTCCCACTTGTTAAAGCGAAACAAAGCTAACAAACACAAAAACGGGAACTTATGCTTCTGTTTGCAATTTGAGTGAGCATAAAACTTGCTTGACAGATAAGGTTCAGATGAAAGTTGATACTTTGGCAGAAGGAAAGTGGCTATTGTACTTGATGGTAGAATGGCAATGATGAAGTGTGGTTTTTCTGTTTTGTTTTTTGTTTTTTTTTTCTATGAAGAAGTTGCTTTTGAAAGTAAGTGAAGCTTTGCAAAATAAAAAGTTTTAGGTTAAGATGTGTTAATTAGCAACTTAAATCATGCTGTGAAAGTGAGAGTGAAAAAGATATTTAACTAGAAATTCTTATCCTCTACATATAATGGACAGACCTTGGTGAACATTAGCTTCAAGATCTAACAATAAAGAATGAGAAGTAATCTAAAGCCAGAATAATTGTGTTATAATAAAGTCAGATCCCTGATGAAGTAAGAGAGAGAGCTTTAGTCTTAGTATGATAGCCTCAGAGTGCTGGGAAATTTGAAAACCCAAATCCCTGTAAAACTCCTTGCCAAACAGTAGTATCCTCTTCCCTTTTCAGAAAAGAAACAAAAACAGAACAAACCAGATTTCCTTGCATAGTGACCTCACCTGAAGGAGGCACCTTGCATGATAAAGTTTCTTCCTCTCAAGAATATCCAAACAAACTCTAATGTTTTTGTATTAATAACCAAGGTTCGAATTTAGCATCACTGAAATTGGAAAATACTGGCCATCCTCCAGAAAAAAAGGGGATCTAAATCCTCCCACCATAAATTGAAAAAAAAAAAAAAAAAGCTTATTAAATGTGTATTTGAAGGAACCTGGATAACATGTATGGAGATGTATTATTCCCAGAACGGGAATAATATAAGAGTAAATAAGGAGAATGCATTGAAAAAGGGACTTATCCCTTACTATACATTAAGTATTCTGGCAAGGACAGACAGAGCTATCCTAATACACTGCTGTGCTATCACCTTGAATTCTGAACATAGTGATGCCCTATAGTAAATGAGATTGAGATGTTTGTGTGTCCTTAATATAAAGCCTTGGAATTATCACGGAGTAGTAAGTAGGGAATGTTGGAGTGGCTTTATTGTGTTAGAAACTAAGAAGTTTCCTTTTTTTAAGCTGACTAACATTTTATTTTATTTATCTATATCTATATGTACATCTATTTCTATCTGTATCAGTATCTATATCCATTTATCCATTGGCAGGCACTTAAGTTGTTTCCAGTCCTTGTCTGTTGTGAATAATGTTGCAATGAACATAAGAGTGCAGTATTCTCTTGAAACAGTGATTTTAATTATTTTGAATACATAACGAGAAGTGGGAGTGCTGAATTATATGGTAACCCTACTTTTAATTTTCTCAGAAACCTTCATACTCATTTCCATAATGACTATATCAGTTTATATTCCCATCAACAATATGTAAGCATTGCTTTTCTCTATATCTTCACCGATATCTACCTTCAGACTTCTTGATAATAGCTATCCTAACAGATGTGGGATATTTTTATATTGTATTTTTCTGATGACTGATGATGTTGAACATTTTCTCATATACCTATTGGATATTTGTGTGTCTTCCTTGAAAAAAAAAATGTCTATTTAGGTCCTTTATTCATTTTTTTAATTGGGTTATTTGGTTTTTCACAATTGAGTTGTCTGAGTTCTTCTTACAGTTTGGATATTAACTCCTTATTAGGTATATAATTTGCAAACATTTTCTCCCATTCTGGGAGTTTTTTTTTTTTAAGTTTTTGATTGCTTCCATTGCTGTACAGAATCTTTCTAGTTTGATATAATCTTATTTGCTTATATTTGCTTTTCCTACCTGTGCTTTTGATGTCCCATCAAAAAAAATCATTGTCAAGATCAATGTCATAGAGCTTTCTCCTGTTTTCTTTGAAGAGTTTTGTAAAAACACGTATAAACATGAAGAACATTATGCAAAGTGAAATAAGCCAGACACAGAAATACAGATACTGCATAATCTAATTTATATGTGGAATCTAAAAAGGTTGAACTCATAAAATAGAGAGTAGAAGGGTGGTTACAAGGAGTCTGGGGTGGGAGAAGAGGGAGATGTTGGTCAAAGGGTAGAAACTTGCACTTATAAGGTGAATTAGCTCTAGAGACCTAATGTACAGCATGGTGATTATAGCTAAGAATAACATAATATATCCTAGAAATGTGTGAAAATAGTAGATTTTAAGCATTCTCACCACCAAGAAAAAAAAGAGACAACTATATGAGGTGATGGAAATGTCAATTTGCTTGATTATAGCAATTGTTTTATAATTTATACATATATCAAAACATCACATTATGTACCTTGAATGCATACAATTCACATTTACCTACTATACATCAATAAAGCTGAAAAAAAGAAATATAAATTTTCACCTTACTGTATTCTTTGGCAGGGAACAGAGATCACTATCTTTCATAAAGCAATGAATAATGGACTGGTGAGGGGGCGCCAGCATCTTTTGAGACATTTGCTGTTGACCGTCCTCTTCTGGTAAGAGTTAACAATGGAAAATGCTGCCGTGGAACCACATTCCCTAATTTCAACATGTTTTATAGAATTTCATAATAGTGGAGATCAGGTTGTGGACTTCTTATTGTAATAGGTAAGATGGCTTTAATCCTTATGTTATGCTAAAGCTGGAAGTCTAACAATGTGCTCTGACTCTCAGGTAACTAAGTTTACCTTGAGAAGTCCATAATGTCCCTGGAGGTATGATAGGTGCGATGTTTAATCAATATAATCAAAACAAAATGGAAAGTCAATACGGTCAGTATGTCAGTCATTACAATGGGAAATAATGATTTTTCAACCAGGTTCTACAAATGATGCAATGATTAAAAAGTAGAGAAAATTATATTAAGAAAAGACATTGTATTGCCATCCAGAAAATACTATTCTGATACTTCCATAAAGAAATCTGTGGCAATTTCACCAGATACCTGTCCACTTGAGAAAAGGAAATGCCAACAAATCCAAGAGCAGAGAGAGATAAGGCAACTGAGTTTACTCTGATACTAGGTAAGCCACAAAGGCTACAAGAAATAATGAACATTTACAACTGTGCACACTAAATACATAGAAGGGAATATATGACTGACCAAGCCATAAATCCATGTTTATACACAAAATATTTGCCTGTATGGAACCTCGAGATTTAGAAATCACATGGTTGACAAAGGCAAGGCTTTGGGATCATGCAAGGCAAGTCGATGGAAATGAGTAGGTTATGAGAACTTCCTTTCCCACCTCCGTATTCCCACAAAGTGCCAACATTCTTGAAATACAGGCTTCATGAAAGGATAGTCAGCAGGTAGCTAGATTCCACTGAGATTCACTCAGTGAAAGGATAGTCAGCATTTCTAGCAAAGACACAGAGACGTACATACACAAATGTGTCTATATGTCTTGTTTTGCCTAAAAGAATTTGTATGTAAAAGCCTATACCCATAATAATCTTTTGTTTTGTTTTCTTCTTGAAATGGAGTCTCTCTGTTGCCCACGCTGGAGTCCAATGACGCAATCTTGGCTCACTGCAACCTCCGCCTCCCTGTTTCAAGCGATTCTCCTGCCTCAGGCTCTGGAGTAGCTGGGATTACAGTTGCGTGCCACCATTCCTGACTAATATTTTTTGTATTTTTGGTAGAGACGCGGTTTCGCCATTTTGGCCAGGCTGGTCTCAAACTCTTGACCTCAGGTGATCTGTCCACCTTGGCCTCCCAAAGTGCTTGGTTTAAGCCATTGCACCTGGCCTCTATCAGCGTTTAATATTTAACTTAACCACTCAGTCAGTGCTGAAACAGTTGTCATGGAGGCCTGCCTGTTCAGCTGTTAGTGATACTTGGCCTGCCACACCGTGACACAAGTTTGCCTATATAACGACTTGTACATTTACCCCTAAACTTAAAAGTTAAAAAATTAATATGTAAATTCTAAAAACTCAGATAACAAGCCAAGTAAGAGACAAGAGAAACAGCAAAGGGGTTTGAAGACAACTTTACCATGACTATAGATGCAAAAAATCCTGAAGACAGATATAAACTAGAAATTACACAATGTACAGATTCATTAACACATTAAATGATAGAAAATTATCCCAATAAATGAAAGAAAACATAATTTTTTCTCCTGTCATAATAATTTCTCTTTATGTGCTTCACCTGCTAAAAGACAATTATCACTATCCTAAAGCAAACACTATTCTTAAGTCTGAACTATTAAAACTATTTTTTAAATCACATATTACACAAGTCCTTGATACTTTCTGCTAACAGTTATTTTAAAAATTAATTGAGTTAGTCAATAGTAGAGAAAAATAATTTGTACTAACAATAAAATTTAAAAACCAAATGTTTATTCACACGTGTAAAAATATTTGCTACTGAGTACATCTTCCAATGACATAAAATTTAACTTTCGTAATTTTCCCTACACGTTAAAATTTTATGTAACTGCTAAAAAAAAGCTTTTGATGTTGTTTCATGTTCTACCAAAATAATTTACAGTAATTCAGTTCCTGTTGTACCTATGTGATTTACATAATCAATTTCAGTACCATTCCTCTGATTTGGTTGTGTTATTTACAATAGTGTATAACTGCCTGTTTTTCCAATGAGAGTTCAAAAAATATGTCACCAAATAAAATACAAAATATTTTTGTTTAAAGACATAAATAATAGGATATTATCACAATCCTTTGTACTGTGGTTTGACTTTTCTTTAGGCAATGCATATTACAACATTCTTGCTATTGGGAATTCTATAAATTAGTTGCTTGAAGTTTAACTAATTACTTCCATTTTATTTTAATCACTGAAATATATATACATGTTAGACAGAAACTATTATCTTCTATCTCATAATAGTCATATATTTTTATTTGCCATCATAAATAAAATTTAAAACTATAATATATGAGATTACATGTTCAATGAAATTATTTTAAAGAAACAAGAACAGAAAAATCTATACATTTCTGACTCTCACATGAATTTTTTAAAAACACTTATTTTTAAGATGGTCAATTTATGGTCAGAAATTTTTTCTCCTGAGCTAGTACTTGAAATGAAGCTAGCACACAGGCCAACATATCTTATTATATGGTCAACATATGCATTTCTTTAGTAGACTCAAACAAAAAAAAACCTCTTTAATTAATTACATTAAAATATTTCATCTTAAATCAAGATATTTAAAATTGTTATCAATTTCATTAAAAGGATTTTTAAAACAGTTCTGAATAAAACAGAAGTGTTTGTATGGATTAATGAAACATTTTAAATTTTACCCCAAATATTGTGTTTTTTCAGAGAAAATAGTTTGAGGGTAAATATTCAGGTGAAAATTAAAAATGGTCATAAAAATACTGAGACTAGGCTGGGCACAGTGGCTCATACCTGTAATCCTGTCACTTTGAGAGACCTAGATGGGAGAATTGGGAGAGCTGCTTGAGACCAGGTGTTCGAGACCAGCCTGGGCAACATAGTGAGATCCTGCCACTACAAAAAAATAATTTTAAAAAGTAGCCAGACTTGGTGGTGTGCTAAGATAGTCTCAGCTACTGGGGTTAGTGTGACTGAGGAAGATAGCTTGAGCCCAGGAGATCAAAGCTGTAGTGAGTCACCATTGCACCACTGCACTCCAGCTTGCATGACAGAACAAGACCCTGTCTAAAAAAATGCTTAGATCATTCAAGAATTTTAGGGATTTATGGTACTTATTTGATATCATGTCTGATTTTATTTAATGTTTTTATGTAATTGAAAAATATGTTATAGTTTAGGTTGTAAGTTATGACTTAGATATTTGTTGGGTTATTAGTGAAATGAAATTAGAATTAAAAACCAAAAATTTTCCTTAATTATGTGGAGAAAAATAGGAAACACTAGATGTAAAACTGAAAATAATGAATAAATATTTGTACACATGTGGAAGAGAAATAATCTAAAATTAAATTAACTGATTCAGAGGTAGAAAAGGAAAGGAACAACTTTTTTTCTCTATTCTTTTTAACTTTCTTTCAATTCTGAATCATTTGTGAAAAATAATAATAATAGTTTTAAAGATAGGATCTTAAAATAAAAAATAGTTGCCAGTCTCTCTTCCCTGCTTCAGACCCATTTTCAGAGATAAACATTTTTTGAGTTTTTAATTTTTTACTTGATGATCAGTTGTATAACGTTGAGTTATGTACATTTTTTCTTTAGTCTATTGTAAAATTTGTTAGAAATAATGCTAATTTACCATTAAAAACTGTAAAGAATCACTAAATTTCCCTGCTCCCCACTTCTGTGCTCAACTCCTGGTTTGTGTTAATTTTACTATGATTATTTCATTGTCAAGTTTTACAACATTTGTCCTCCTTTCCATATATAATGAACTCTTCTGTGCTTTTTCTTCAGTTTAAAACTGGAAACTTAACTCCCCACACAACATTTCCACAATTGTAATAATGCAATCAATATTGTAGAGCAAGTATTGTGAATAATCCAATAGAAAATAGATGTGAGTCTATGCTTCAAATATTTCTTGCTCAGTGAAGACTGCTATTCATTCGGTCCAATGAATTTGCTTTTTTTTTTTTTCTTTTCTTTCTTAGGTTATCTTTACTCCCATTCCTTCTGTTTCAAATTTTACCTTTTTTGAAATAGAACTTTACATTTTGCTGTCGTAACTTTTTGAATAATTTTTTTTTCATATAGATGACTAATGTTCTTATACTTTGGCTATTGAAAATATTCAGTTTGAATAGTCAAACACTCGAAATATTTGCCTATGTAGAAGCTTGGGATTTGGGAATCAATTCGCTGACAAAAGGCAAAGCTTGAGATAATGCAAGGCAAGATCCCCAATGTGACGGTATCTTGTGATGACTTGATAACTTTCCAGTTTATGGAATTATAAGTTCAAAAATATTATTTTGTTATAATTTAGAAGGTGTCAATTGTTTGTAATCTTCATTATTGATAAGAACAATGATTATTAGTCTAATTTTCTTCACTTCTTAGTTCAGTTGCTTTTTGCCCCTTATATAAATGAGAATATTTTCTCTTCAACTTTCGGTCTCTGGCATTTTATCTTAATCTGTTTCACCATGAGTCTTTGATCATTGGTTCCGTTGAACCAATAAATGGATTCCATCAATTTAAATATCTGTTCCCTCTTCAGCTCATAGAGAATATTTTATTAAAGTACTTCATCAAATCTAAGGTGTTCTTGATTCTATATTATGCCATAGTTTGGGTAACATTACCAAAGAAAAAATCTGCCAAATGAGCTACCACATGCCAGTGATTGAATGATCTCAACTTTAGAATTGTTAAAAATGTGAAAGCAAATATATGTTCTAAAGTCAATGAAAATGGTACTTCACGTTTGTCTCCAATCTCTCCCTCTGTATGGTTAGTTACATGCAGAGCCAGCCTTTAATCTAAACCCACATCTCATTATTTTTCCCATTCCATCCCTTTTCTTATACTTAGCTCTGTGAGAATAACTTTGCTTTAAAATATGAACTCCACATTATTTTGTATATTTTTTGAATTAAACTTTCATTAAATAGTTTACATTTTATCCTCATAAGAATCCCATTGCACCCCACACACAAAATAAATTCTAGGTGTATTTCAGGCTTAAATATGAAGGGCAAAACATAAAGCACCATTAGAAAAAGTACATAAAGGACTCTATTCATGTTAGGTAAATTTCTGTAAAGAGTAGAAATAATAACAAGAGAGTGATGAGAGACATAGGAAGCAGAAATAATAATGACAAGAGACATACAAATGGCCAAAAGATGTATAAAAATATGTGCAACATCACTAATCATCAGGGCAATGTAAATCAAAACACAATGAGATATCACTTCACACTCACTGGAATTAAAAACAACAACTCAAGATACTTGTTGGCAAGGATGTGGAGAATCTGGAACCCTTGTAGCACTTTTGGTGGGAATGCAAAGTGGTGCAGCCACTATGAAAATAATGTTCCTCAAAAAATTGAAAATAGAATTACCATATTTGTAAACAATTTCCACTTCTGAGTATATATCCAAAAGAATTGAAATCAGAATCTCAGAGATATGTGCACTTCCAGGTTCTTTGCAGCATTATTCACATTGCAGCATTATTTGTAATATGGAATCAACCTGTGTCTATCAATGAATGAATATATAAAGAAAATATGATATATACATAGAATATTATTCAGCAATAGGAAAGAAGGAGGGATTCCCGGGCAAGATGGCAGAATAGGAACAGCTCTGGTCTGCAGCTCCCAGTGAGACCAACACAGAAAGCAGGTGATTTCTGTATTTCCAATTGAGGTACCCAGTTCATATCACTGGGACTGGTTAGACAGTGGGAGCAGCCCATGGAGGGTGAGCTGAAGCAGGCAGGTGGGTGTTGCCTCAGCCAGGAAACTCAAAGCGTCAGGGAACTCCCTTCCCTAGCCAAGGGAAACCGTGAGGGACTGTGCTGTGAGGAACTTCATGCCAGCCCAGATACTATACTTTTCCCATGGTCTTTGCAACCCACAGACCAGGAGATTCACTCGGGTGCCTACACCGTAAGGTCCCTGGGTTTCAAGCTCAAAACTGGGTGACAGTTTGGGCAGACACTGAGCTAGCTCAGGAGTATTTTTTTGTACCTCAGTGGCACCTGAAATGCCAGCAAGAGAGAACCATTCACTCCCCTGGAAAGAGGGCTGAAGCCAGGGAGCCAAGTGGTCTTGCTCAGCTGATCCCACCCCTAGGGAGCCCAGCAAGCTAAGATCCATTGGTTTGAAAATTCTCAGTGCCAGCACAGCAGCCTGAAGTAGACCTGAGATGCTCGAGCTTGGTGGGGGGAGGGTTGTCTGCTATTACTGAGGCTTCAGTAGGCGGTTTTCTCCTTACAGTGTAACTAAAGCTTCCAGGGTGTTCAAACTGGGTGGAGCCCACTACAGCACCCCAAAGACACTGTAGCCAAACTGCCTCTCTAGATTCCTCCTCTCTGTGCAGGGCATCTCTGAAAGAAGGGCAGCAGCCCCAGTCAGGGGCTTATAGATAAAACTCCCGTCTCCCTGGGACGGAGCACCCAGGGAAAAGGGCAGCTGTGGGTGCAGCTTCAGTCGACTTAAATGTTCCTGCTTGCCAGCTCTGAAGAGAGCAGCAGATCTCCCAGCACAGTGCTGAAGCTCTGCTAAAAGACAGACTGCCTCCTCAAGTGGGTCCCTGACCCCCTTGCCTCCTGATGGGGAGACATCTCCCAGGAGGCATTGACAAACACCTCATACAGGAGAGCTCCGACTGGCATCTGGTAGGTGCCCCTCTGGGACGAAGTTTCCAGAAGAAGGAACAGGCAGCAATGTTTACTGTTCTGCCACCTCTGCTGGTGATACACAGGCAAACAGGGTCTGGAGTGGACCTCAGGCAAACTCCAGCAGACCTTCAGCAGAGGGACCTGACTATTAGAAGGAAAACTGACAAACAGAATGGAATAACATCAATAACAACAAAAACCCCATCCAAAGGACACTCACATCAAAGACCAAAGTTAGATAAATCCACAGAGATGAGGGAAAACCAGCACAAAAATGCTGAAAATTCCAAAAGCCAGAGTGCCACTTCTCCTCCAAAGGATCACAACTCCTTGCCAGCAAGGGAACAAAACTGGAGAATGAGTTTGAAAAATTGACAGAAGTAGGCTTCAGAAGGTGGGTAATAAACTCCTCTGAGCTAAAGAACATGTTCTAACCCAATGCAAGGAAATTAAGAACCTTGACAAATGGTTAGAGGAATTGCTAACTAGAATAACCAGTGTAGAAAGGAACATAAATGACCTGATGGAGCTGAAAAACACAGCACGATAACTTCATGAAGCATATACAAGTATCAATAGTGGAATCAATCAAGCAGAAGAAAGGATATCAGAGATTGAAGATCAACTAAATGAAATAAAGCATGAAGACAAGATTAGAGAAAAAAGAATGAAAAGGAACAAATGAAGCCTCCAAGAAATATGAGACTATGTGAAAAGACCAAACTTGGTCTTTTTTGATTGGCATACCTGAAAGTGATGGGGAGAATGGAATCAAGTTAGAAAACACACTTCAGGATCTTATTCAGGAGAACTTCCCCAACCTAGCAAGACAGGCCGACTTTCAAATTCAGGAAATACAGACACCACCACAAAGATACTCCTTGAGAAGAGCAACCCCGAGACACATAATGGTTGAATTAACCAAGGTCAAAATGAAGGAAAAAATGTTAAGGGCAGCCAGAGAAAAAGGTTGGGCTACCTACAAAGGGAAGTCCATCAGACTAACAGTGGATCTCTCTGCAAAACCCTACAGGCCAGAAGAGAATGAGGGGCCAACAATCAACATTCTTAAAAGAAAATAATTTTCAACCCAGAATTTCATATCCAGCCAAACTAAGCTTCATAAGTGAAGGAGAAATAAAATCCATTACAGACAAGCAAATGCTGAGAGATTTTGTCACCACCAGGCCTACCTTACAAGAGCTTCTGAAGGAAGCACTAAATATGGAAAGAAAAAACCGGTACCAGCCACTGCAAAAACAACCCAAAATGTAAAGACCGTTGACACTATGAAGGAACTGCAAGTAATGGGCAAAATAACCAGCTAGCATCATAATGACAGGATCAAATTCACACATACCAATATTAAACTTAAATG
Organism: Rhinopithecus roxellana; assembly: GCF_007565055.1. Lineage (NCBI taxonomy): Eukaryota > Metazoa > Chordata > Mammalia > Primates > Cercopithecidae > Rhinopithecus > Rhinopithecus roxellana. Next base: position 91,310,999 of record NC_044550.1, on the reverse strand, counting down.
TAAACAGGCTAAATGCCCCAATTAAAAGATACAGACTGGCGAATTCGATAAAGAGTCAAGACCTGTCAGGGTGCTGTATTCAGGAGACCCATCTCATGTGCAAAGACACACATAGGCTCAAAATAAAGGGATGGAGGAAGATTTACCGAGCTAATGGAAATAAAAAAAAAAAAAAATGCAGGGATTGCTATCCTAGTATCTGATTAAACAGACTTTAAACCAGCAAAGATAAAAAAAGAAAAAGAAGGGCATTATGTAATGGTAAAAGAATCAGTGCAACAAGAAGAGCTAACTGTCCTAAATATATACACACCCAATGCAGGAGCACTCAGTTCATAAAGCAAGTTCTTAGAGACATACAAAGAGACTTAGAGTTCCACTTAATAATAGTGGGAGACTTTAACACCCCACTGTCAATATTAGATCAAAGAGACAGAAAATTAACAAGGATATTCAGGACTTGAACTCAGCTCTGGACCAAGCAGATCTAATAGACATCTACAGAACTCTCCACCCCAAATCAATAGAATATACATTCTTCTCAGAACCACATTGCACTTATTCTAAATTGACTAAATAATTGGAAGTACAACAGTCCTCAGCAAATGCAAAAGAAAGGAAATCATAACCAACAGTCTCTTAGACCACAGTGCAATCAAATTAGAACTCAGGATTAAGAAACTCACTCAAAACTGCGTAACTACATGGAAACTGAACAACCTCTGCTGAATAACTACTGGGTAAACAAAGATACGAAGGCAGAAATAAATAAGTTCTTTGAAACCAATGAGAACAAAGACACAATGTACCAGAATCTCTGGGTCACAGCTAAAGCAGTATTGAGAGGGAAATTTATAGCACTAAATGCCCACAGGAGAAAGTGGGAAATACCTAAAACCTACATCCTAACATCACAATTCAAAGAACTAGAGAAGCAAGAGCAAACAAAATCAAAAGATAGCAGAAGACGAGAAATAAGTAAAATGAGAGCAGAACTGAAGGAGATAGAGACACAAAAAACCCTTCAAAAAATAAATGAATACAGCAGCTGGTTTTTGAAAACATTAACAAAACAGACTGCTAGCCAGACTAATAAAGAAGAAAACAGAGAAGAATCAAATAGACACAATCAAAAATGATAAACAGAATGTCATCACTGATCCCACAGAAATACAAACTACCATCAGAGAACACTATAATAAACACCTCAACGCAAATAAACTAGAAAATATAGAATAAATGGATATATTCCTGAACACATACACCCTCCCAAGACTAAACATGGCAGAAGTTGAATCACTGAATAAACCAATAATAAATTCTGAAATTGAGGCAGTAATTAATAGTCTATCAACCAAAAAATCCCGGGACCAGACAGATTCACAGCAGAATTCTACCGGAGGTACAAAGAGGAGCTGGTATCATTTCTTCTGAAACTATTCCAAATAATAGAAAAAGAGAGACTCTTCCCTAACTCATTTTACGAGGCCAGCATCATCCTGATACCAAAACTTGGCAGAGACACAACAAAAAAAAGGAAATTTCAGGCCAATATCGCTGATGAACATCGATGCAAAAATCCTCAATAAAATACTGGCAAACTGAATCCAGCAGCACATCAAAAAGCTTATCCACCATGATCAAGTTGGCTTCATCCCTGGGATGCAAGGCTGGTTCAACATATGCAAACCAATAAACATAAGCCACCACATAAACAGAACCAATGACAAAACCTACATGATTATCTCAATAGATTCAGAAAAAGTCTTCAATAAAAGTCAACACCCTTTCATGCTAAAAATTCTCAATAAACTAGGTATTGATAGAATGTATCTCAAAATAATAAGAGCTATTTATGACAAATCCACAGCCAATATTATAATGAATGGGCAAATGCTGAAAGCATTCCCTTTGAATACCGGCAAAAGACAAGAATGCCGTCTCTCACCACTCCTATTCAACAGAGTATTGGAAGTTCTGGTCAGGGCAATTGGGCAAGAGAAAGAAATAAAGCGCATCAAATAAGAAGAGAAGAAGTTAAATTGTCTCTATTTGCAAATGACATGATTGTGTATTTAGAAAACTCCATTGTCTTAGCCCAAAATCTCCTAAGCTGATAAGCAACTTCAGCAAAGTCTTAGGATACAAAATTAATGTGCAAAAATCACAAGCATTCCTATATACCAATAATAGACAAACAGAGAGCCCAATTATGAGCAAACTTCCATTCACAATTGCTACAAAGAGAATAAAATACGTAGGATACCACTTACAAGAGATGTGAAGGACCTCTTCAAGGAGAACTACAAACCACTGCTCAAGTGAATAAGAGAGAACACACTCAAATGGAAAAACATTTCATGCTCATAAATAGGAAGAATCAATGGTATGAAAATGGCCATCTGCTGAAAGTAACTTATAGATTCAATGCTATTCCCATCAAGCTACCATTAACTTTCTTCACAGAGTTAGAAAAAACTACTTTAAATTTCATGTGGAACCAAAAAAGAGTCTGTATAGCTAAGACAATTTTAAGCAAAAATAACAAAGCTGGAGCCATCAGGCTACCTGACTTCGATGTATACTACAAGGCTGCAGTAACCAAAACATCATGGTACTGGTACCAAAACAGATATATATATAGACCAATGGAACAGAACAGAGGCCTCAGACGTAACATCACACATCTACAGCCATCTGATCTCTGACAAACCTGACAAAAATAAGCAATGGGGAAAGGATTCCCTATATAATAAATGGTGTTGGGAAAACTAGCTAGCCTTATTCAGAAAACTGAAACAAGACCTCTTCCTTACACCTTATACAAAAATTAACCCAAGATGGATTAAATATTTAAACATAACACCTAAAACCATAAAAACCCTAGAAAAAAACCTAGACAATACCATTCAGGACATAGGCATGGGGAAAAACTTCATGACTAAAACACCAAAAACAATTGCAACAAAAGCTGAAATTGACAAATGGGGTCTAATTAAACTAAAGAGCTTCTGCACAGCAAAAGAAACCATTATCAGAGTGAACAGGCAACCTGCAGAATGGGAGACAATTTTGCAATCTATCCATCTGACAAAGGGCTAATATTCAGAATCTACAAGGAACTTAAACAAATTTACAAGAAAAAGAACTGACAACCCCATCAAAAAGTGGGCAAAGGATAGGAACAGATAATTCTCAACAGAAGACATTTATGCAACCAACCAACATATGAAAAAATGCTCATCATCACTGGTCATTAGAGAAACGCAAATCAAAACCACAATGAGATACCATCTCACACCAGTTAGAATGGCAATCACTAAAAAGTTAGGAAACAATAGATGCTGGAGAGGATGTGGAGAAATAGGAACGCTTTTACACTGTTGGTGGGAGTGTAAATTAGTTCAATCATTGGGGAAGACAGTGTGGTGATTCCTCAAGGATCTAGAAATAGAAATACCATTTGACCCAGCGATCCCATTACTGGGTGTATACCCAAAGGATTATAAATCATTCTGTCATAAAGACACACGTGCACGTATGTTTATTGCAGCATGATTCACAATAGCAAAGACTTGGAACCAGCACAAATGCCCATCAGTGTTAGACTGGATTAGGAAAATGTCACACACATATGCCATGGAATACTATGCGGCCATAAAAAAGAATGAGTTCATGTCCTTTGCGGGGAAATGGATGAAGCTGGAAACCATCATTCTCAGCAAACTAACACAGGAACAGAAAACCAAACACTGCATGTTCTCACTTATAAGTGGGGGTTGTACAATGAAAACATATGGGCACAGGGAAGGGAATATCACACACCAGGGCCTGTTGGGAGATGGGGGGCTACAGAGGGATAGCATCAGGAGAAATACCTAATGTAGATGACTAGTTGATGGGTGCAGCAAACCACCATGGCACACTTATACCTATGTAACAAACCTGCACGTTCTGCACATGTATCCCAGAAATTAAAGTATAATGAAAAAAGGAGAGAGAAAAACAAAAAGGAAATCCTGTCATTTGCAACAAAATGGATGAACTTGGATGACATCACAGAAAGACAATTACTCCATGATTCCACGTCTATGAGATATCTAAAATAATCAAACTCATAGAAAGAGAGTAGTGTGGTAATTGCTAAGGGGTGTGGGGAGGGGTAAATAGCTAATTGCTCTTCAATGGGTACATAGTGTCTATAGTTAAACAACACTATTATTGTGTAGTAAAAATTTTGTTAAAAGTGTAGATCTTATGTTAAATGTTTCAACCACAATAATAAAAAATAAATAAATAAATGAAAAGGACAAACAAAAAGCTGACCTCTTGCCTCACCTCTGGGCAATGAGGGAACATTTTTAATGAGTAAGCCCTCTGGGGAAGTCAGTGAGCAGGGGAGTGTCTGGGCTGTATGGGCACTTGCAAGAATACCCACAGCTATTAAACAGTGCATTTTGTTTACATCCTTAACATTACATATTGTTTATAGCACAGACACAGACACACACACACACACACACACACACACACAGCTAGCTCTCAGAAGACCATTTCTATAGCTAGTAAATTTCCACTTTTGTGTCTTTGCTCATTCTCTCCTGTGAAGCATGCATCCTTCTATTATTAACTGGTAAAGTATCTGTATAAAGATGTTCGTGTCTGTAAAAGACAGAGAGAAAGTGACAAATTAATCTTCCTTAAAACTAAATTAAAATACAAATATATATGCATGACCTAATGTATAAAAAACTAAAATACAAGGGCCAATGTGAAATGATATGTTTATATATATCAAAATTAACAAAGAATTAGTATTGATAATAAACAAAATATACATTTAAATGTAAAAAGTCCACAAGCTTATAGAAAACTGATGAAAATACATGACTAACAAATTCACGTGTTGACATTAAATATACATAAAACTGCTTGTCCAACTTGGTATTTTAAGAAGTGAAAGTAAAAGTCATGCTAATTCAATCTGCACACCATTGTGATGGTAGGAAAAGAAATAGTAAAAACAATGCCAAGCGTTGTCCAGAATGTGGACAAATAGGATCTCTTTGGAAATACTGGTGATAGCATTAATTAGTAAAAGCAATTTTGAAAATGTTTTTAAAATTCTTAGAAAACTGGAAAAGGAATCTGTTTTACCAATAATCATTTTTTATTTCTAGGAAAATAAAACTTATATTAGAACCTGGAGATTAAATATAATGTTATATATTGCAGCATTCTATCTGCTATCCACTAATTATTATTTCGATTTTTTTTTCTTTTTTGAGACTTAGTCATACTTGCTATTGGTATCTCCAGCTGATGTATTTTCCCACATAATTAGTCATGGAATGTAGCTATTTAAGATTATAATTCAATTCCCCACATCACTAAATCATTGTTGATATAACTTTGATGAACTATTTTATATTAAAATATATTTATATTATAAACATCATTACACCATACGCAAATACATAATATACATTGTTATATTACAAATAAAAATCAATGTTTATATTAAGTTGCTGTAGAATAAATTAACAAATATGTTAAAATATGTATTAAATATTAAAATACTTTTATGTATCATTACATGCAAAGCAATCTCTTTATTCATAATTACATTTTAATTCAGTATTGCATTTATTCTCAAATTACTATTATAGATGACATGTACTATCTCCTCCACACTGGGTTACACAAAGACATACTACAGATTTCAAAATACGTTAGCATAGCTATCTTAAGCAAATCTGATTTGTTTCACTTAGATTTATTCAAAGTCAGTGTTATGAAACTCTGCTTACAAATAATACTAGCAAACTTCACAGTTATCACTGTCTCCTGATACAAAATGATACAAGTTAGAGAGTTTTCAATCTTTACCAACCTGTGAATAAAAGAATAAAAAAATTTATGGCTGACCCACTCTGGAAACATATTTTCCTTCCACATCTATTTTTCAGCTCATGAGAAAATAAGTTTGCAACATATTGTCCTGCAGAACTAGCCTAAAACTTGTTCTAAATCCATTTCAACTTTTAGATGTAAACAAGTTACAAATAAATACATGTTTATTTATGTAAGAATAATTATTTTCACTTATAGCTTTGCCTGAAATCTCTTTAAACTATTTCCGAAAGTGAGAAATGTATCTGTGCTTGAAAATTCTCAAATTTCTTAAACTCTTAAATTCTGTCACATCTGATCATATTTGTACCTATTGACTGGTAGGAGCCATATTTTTGTTTGCACTGGGGAGCACTCCATTTATGACACTTGGCAAGTTTCATCTGAAATGGTCTAGATCCCTGATTATCTTGTAACTACACCACCATTGCTTCACTCAGGTTTTCTACTTCTTAGTCCAATTCTCCTAATTTATAATTTCTTAGAAATTTATTATTTCATTAATAATGTTCTTATCAGTGCATTGGCATAAGTTGAAGTCTATATTGTTAATATTATAATCTTAGGCTGGGTGTAATTTGATTTTGTTATCATTGCTCAAGTTATTTTTTTCTCTCTTGATTCTGAAATTCCATTTATTTTTATGCATTTCAAACAAATGCCTTTTAATATTAAATATCTTATATATGTTAACACATTTCTCAGGAATTTAGAATAAATATTTAACATCCTTTAGAATATGAGAAAATAATCATATTTTCCTTCAAGATACAGAGATGTCTTTTGGGGACCCTTAATGCAGGATGCTACTTTGGTATTATGGCTTTTTGTTTTTTGTGGGTTTTATTTCTAGAAAATATAAGGCTGAGGGGTCTCATTACATACGAGGTACTTTGCTCTCTAGTCATTGAGTAGGAGATGCTTTATTTCTTTTTGATATATAAACATTATATATATATATATATATATATATATATATATATATGCATATGTATATATATATCTCTCTCTCAGGCTACATGAATCTTGGCTCTCTTTCTCCTGCCCCAAATCACATATTCATTTACCTGCAGCTATCAGGAGCAAGGAGAGTGTGGATTCACAATATGAAAGATGTGACTCTCTTGGAATCAAACTGTATACACTTTAGTACTCTTGGTCTTGAAACCTTTTCTCTTTCTTCTTCCACACCTACTTATGACAAGAACTGTTAATGCCTCTGGCACACACTGCTAGTTATCAATCTAATATCCATTATAGCTTTCTTCATTACTAATAGAAACTATAAAAACTTCAATTTAGTCCAGAGATACAGTGGGCAAAGCTAAACAAAGAAAATGAAAACTATATATCAAGGACTCTTTTCTGAAAAATATTGCCATAGGACAAAATTTTTGCCAAAGAGCTGTACAAAAATGGAAAACCTGTTTAAAATAGGGTCAGCTGACAACTCTCTTCCATTTTCATTTCCTTTTTCTAACTGCCAGTAGCATACTCTTGATTCCTGGAGGTAGAGGTGTATTCCTGAGCCCATAAAGCAGAGACTCAACACTAATGACAGTGGAACAGGAAATGGAAAAGTCTACCACATTAATGAAATCATGAAATCCTGAGGTTGCTACATCAGCCTTATCTCTGAGAACCTTGTCTTGGAGAAAAATAAAACCCTCATTTGTTTAAGCTATTATTTGTTCAAGTTTTCTATTAGTCATAACCAAATGGAATCCTGCATTTCCATATGTACTTCTTTTCTTATTGTTTTAAAAGTTTTCTTAAGGTTTAATTGACATGAGTTAAACTGTACATGGTCAAAATATGCAATGTGATATTTGTTACATATGAAATCATCACTGCAATTGAAATACATGCATCCATCATTTCCAAAAGTTCATTCACCTTTTTTATTCCCACTTATCCCTGCAAAATCCCCATTATTCCAAGACAATAATTGATCTTCTTTATGTCACCGCATGCTTTCCAAAGCAATTGTACAATGATACGTTCTCATGAGTAGTGTATAAGAAGTTGAATTATGCCACATTCTAGTTAAAACTTCCTTTTATGTTTTCTTCTACTTTTTCCATTTTGATTTTCCATTTGGTTATAGGATTCCTTTCAATTAATTGTTTTATTTGTTGTGAGTTATGAAACAATGTTTATTTTTCAGTATAGAAAAATATCATTTCCCTGAACTGTTTATAGATAAGATTATTGTTTCCCCATTGAATTTGCTTTGCACCACTGCCAATGATCAGTTGACTATATATGGATGGTTCTATTTCTGTACTATTTGTACTGTTGTACTGATTGCTTTTATTTGGGATTGCTTAGATATTAATTGGGATTGCTGAAATCTATAAATCAATTTGGGAAAACTCTCCTACATATCTTTGCACAGTATTTCCAGTTTTGTTAGCTTTTCTAAACTTCCAACTTCTATCTACTTTCCTAGTAGTCTGTCTACTCTGTCTGTTCTATTTTCCTCTCTCAGTGAATATTGTTCTTTTGTATACATTTTTTATACATTTTATACACAAAACACACAACTGCTACTAATTACACATTTTGTCTCTCTTAGTGTTGTTTTTGTAGGGAGGGTAATTTTAATCCCTGATCCTCTGTATTCATCCATTATACATATGTTTCATTCAAACATTTCATATTGAACTTTCATTCTCAGTAATAAATTACCTGTTTTCTCTATTTCCAGGATTCCCCCAAATTTCATGTCCACTAAGCATTACATTTATAGCTTTCTGAAAAAACTATAGATATTTAAATTTAAAAAAAATTAATACCATGCATTTGAGTGGGCCAGGTAGAGCTAAGTTATGTGCTTAGTCCATCATTTTGAAAGTGTGTATATTAGAATGAATATATATATATATATCTATATATCCACACACACATATTTGTAAATATTCATAGACATAACATTCTGCTTTTTTGACAATTATGACTTATGGTTCTCATTTGATTCAAAACTCAGTAAAGAGACATTTTTACTGTATGTTTCAAAATCAAAAGTTAGCAAAGAATAAGAGTTTGGATATTTTAATTTTAGTTCTATATCTGCTACTAATTATCCACGTGTATTAGATGGTTCACTTAAGTGCTCTGGATCTATATTCCTGCTTACGAGAGTTAAACAGTCACTAAATTTCTGTGCAGCACTAAGTCACTAATCTTCTAACAGGAAATGGTTGATGATCACTTTAGGGGTGAGATCCATCTGCTTTGTTTCCTCCAACTATAAGATACTTTCCTTTATAAAGATATAGATCTGTTGTTTAAAATGAGAGCAGGGACACTTTCAGAGTTTCTTCACAACAGACTTATATTTTTGTTCTTTTTTCAGTTTATCTGATCCATTACTTTTCCTTTTCAAGCTCTTACTGCTTTAGAAGTACTTGTATTTAATTTTACTCTGTATGAATTGAACTCAATATATTACGTCTCCAAGGAAAAAGTTGAAGTTTCAGTTCTCATTGTGGTATAAAAGATTGATCTCCTGTTACAGGGATTTCAAATATTGGTTGGAGAAAAGTTGCTTTGGAATTCAAGTAGTTTTCCAGAGGCCACGGCAAACATGTCATGTAGATAAGAATTTACTTTACTTATATGCAGTATGATTCTTTTCTGCTGGGGATACAGAAATCATGGTTTGCCTTATAGTGATACACTATTATAGGATTTTATGATCTCATTAATATTAATTTGGGACTCTATCACTCAATAGATGTTTAGAAAACCTACAAAACATGTAGATGATCCTAAAAATAACACTTCTGAAAGCAAACAAAATGTTAAAGATAAATTGGAATGCCAAAAATGGAATCAGCAAGAGATAAGCTGTAGGAAAAAATGCAGTTACATTTTAACTGCATTTTTAAAGAGCTTGGAATTAATCACTTGCATCCCCACAACAGGAGTGTATTAGTTTGTTCTCACACTGCTATAAAGACATACCTGAGACTGGGTAGTTTACAAAGGGAAGAGGTTTGGTCTGCTCTCAGTAGTGCAGGCTGTACAGACTTCTGCTTCCGGAGAGGCCTCAGGAATCTTACAATCATGACTGAGGGTGAAGGGAAAGATGGCAGGAGAGCGTGAAGGGGAAAATGCTACATGCTTTCAAACAACCAGATCCCTCATGAGAACTCACTCAGTGTTATGAGAACAGCAAGGGAGAAATCTGCCCCCATGATCCAATCACCTCCCACCAGGCCCCTCCCCCAACATCAGGGATTACAATTCAACGTGAAATTTGGGGGGTAACACAAAATCAAACCATATTAAAGAGGAAACTGGATAAAATAAAAATCAGTGACGTTTGAATTCTGAATTTGTGGGGAGAATTGCCGACTGAAAATGTGAGAAACCAGCATATCCTGAAAGAAATACCCTAGATCTGCTTTACTGGAAATGAAGCAACTGGAACCCTAAACAGTTAGGAATATTAAAAGAGTAACGTTGATCATTGTTACTGGTTGAGTATGGATTAATATGAGACTGAGAAACTGCTGCGGGGGTCTCAGTCTTTCTACAAAGCCCAACATATTCTCAGGGTGAAAATATAAGAAAGATCCCCTCTTGGTTCTGGCAGGTGCAAAAGAAAGGTACTCATTATAAAATAGACCAAGAGATTTTTCCATCACAAAAGCTTAAACTTCAGGGGAAGGCATTTTTCTAATGCCTTATGACAGCTGCAGGAAGGGCATTTCTCCTACCCCAGCTCTTCCTATCCTTCCTGTAACTAACTAAAGGAAAAAAGCAGCTAATAGGAATCAAGTCAAGGAAATTGACAGAACACTGTAGACCAGAGTAGAGGTCTGTGGAAAAAAAAAATATTATACCACTGGAGAAACATTTATGAAGGTTACTATCCTGAGACACAGGGCCATTTAAATGCTGGCTTAACAGGAAGATTATAAAATGCTCTTCTTTGATACATCTTTTTCTACACTAACTGGGTGCCAATTTAATACTAGATAATTACAGTTGAAAGAGCTGTAGAACTTGAACTCTTTCTCAGGAGCAGTGCTTCATGGAAGTTCAAAACCAAGGGAAAAGACAAAAAACAAGGACACTAGACTCTGACACCTACAGTTAGAACAAATATTAACACAACCCAACTCCTAACATAAAACCTCACACTAAAGGCCTTTTGAACTTAGTTCCCATAATTAAATACATCATATCCAGTTTTAAATAAAAAAAATTATAACAAATGCTAAAACACAGAAGATACATGGTCTGAGGATACAAAAAAAATGAGAAATAAATTCCATTATGTCAGATATTTTGGAATTATCAGACTGGGAATTTAAATAACTAAAATTAATATGTTAAGTGCTCTAATGGAAAAAAGTGGACAACATTAGAGAACAAATAGTTAATGAAGGAAGAAAGGTAGAAACTCCAATCAAAAATCAAAAGGAAATACTAGAAATCAAAAACAAAGTCTAATGAAGAATGTCTTTGATGGGCTAGCCATTAGACTTTACATAACTGAAGAAATAACTAGTGAACTTGAGGATAGATCAAAAGAGACTTCCAAACCTTCCAGAAGAAAATCAGAGATAAATAAAGAGAATGACAGAGTAACAATATCAAAAGTGTAGCATATGTGCAATTAAAATGTCAAGAGAAAAAATGAAAGAAATATTTGAAATAATAATATACATCAAATTGTAGGTTCTGGAAGCTCAAAGAATACCAAACAATAAATATCAAAGCACAAAACAAAACAACAACAATAAAAACCAAAAAAAACATATTTAGTCATATTATATTCAAATTGCAGAGAAACAAACACAACAAATAAATGCTGCCAGATTAAAAGGAAAAAAAAAATCCTAAATGTAGGATAAGAATAAGAATTACAATAGCCTCCTCATCAGAAGCCATGCAAGAAAAAAGAATAAGCAGAAGTCTTTGAAGTGCTAAAAGAAAAAAATCCATCAACCTAGAAATTTTTTACCAGCAAACTTATTCTACAAAGTTGATGGGAAATAATCAAACAAGCAAAAACAGAGAGGATTTATCTCCAGCAAAACTGCCTCACAAGACATTTTAATAGAAATAGATTAGGCAGAAAGAAAATGACATAGATCAGAACCTGTATTTAAAAAGAAGAGCATTAGACAAGAAATGAATGAAGGTAAAATAAAATATTTATTTTTCTTACTCTTATTTGATTTAAAAGGTAACTCTTTATTTAAAGCGGTAATAGTACCTCTGTACTTGATAATTACAGGATATAGATAAATGAAACCAATGTGTCACTATTATAAGTGATGGGAGAAAAAAGGAATACTATGGTGGAAAGTACCTGCACTGCAATAGAGTGTTATTTGAAGGTGAATTTAGATTAAATAAAAATATTGCCGGGCGCGGTGGCTCAAGCCTGTAATCCCAGCACTTTGGGAGGCCGAGACGGGCGGATCACGAGGTCAGGAGATCGAGACCATCCTGGCTAATACGGTGAAACCCTGTCTCTACTTAAAAATACAAAAAACTAGCCGGGCGACGAGGCGGGCGCCTGTAGTCCCAGCTACTTGGGAGGCTGAGGCAGGAGAATGGCGTAAACCCGGGAGGCGGAGCTTGCAGTGAGCTGAGATCCGGCCACTGCACTCCAGCCTGGGTGGCAGAGCAAGACTCCGTCTCAAAAAAAAAAAAAAAAAAAAAAAAAAAAATATTTATTGTAAACTCGAGGTCAGAACAAAAAAATTCCAAAGGATGTGAAACAGGTATGAAAAAAAAACATTTAAAATAAAATCATAGAAAATATTCAGTTAAAACCAGGGAAGAAAGAGTGGAGGAAACAAAACAAATGCACCGCATGGAAAATAAAAACATGAGCAATGTTATTTTAACTATAACAAAGATCATTTAAAAATGAATGGTCTAAATACACCAACTAAAAGGCAGAGATGGTTAGAGTTGATTAAAAAAAGATCCAATTATGCTTTTTCTACATGATGCTTACTTTAGATATAAAGATGCAGGTCCAAAGTAAAGTGGTGGAGAAATGTATACCATGCCAACACTGTGCAAAACAAAGCTGAAGTAGCTAGATTAATTTCAGACAAGTTAGACTTGGGAAGATGGAAGGTGATCAGCAATAAAAGTACCAATGCATAATGACAAAAAGGTCAGTTCTTCAAAAAGACATCATTGAGAGGTGAAGCCAGGTGGGCTTCTGGGTCAGGTGTGGACTTGGGGAACTTTTCTGTCTAGCTAAAGGATTGTAAACACACCAATCAGCGCTCTGCGTCTAGCTAAAGGTTTGTAAACGCATCAATCATCTCTCTGTAAAAACGGACCAATCATCACTCTGAAAAATGGGCCAATCAGTGCTCTGTAAAATGGACCAATCAGCAGGATGTGGGCGGGGCCAAATAAGGGAAGAAAAGCTGGCCACCTGAGCCAGCAGTGGCAACCCACTCGGATCCCTTTCCATGCTGTGGAAGCTTTGTTCTTTCACTCTTCGCAATAAATCTAGCTGCTGCTCACTGTTTGGGTCTGCACTACCTTTATGAGCTGTAACACTCACTGCGATGGTCTGCAGCTTCACTCCTGAAGTCAGTGAGACCACAAACCCACTGGGAGGAATGTGCCAACTTAACAGCTGTAACACTCACCACAAAGATCTGCAGCTTCATTCCTGAAGTCAGCGAGAGCACGAACCCACCAGGAGGAATAAACAACTCTGGACGTGCCACCTTTAAGAGGTATAACACACACTGTGAAGGTCTGCAGCTTCACTCCTGAAGTCAGCGAGACCACGAACACATCAGAAGGAAGAAACTCCAGACACATCTGAATATCTGAAGAAACAAACTCCAGAGACACCACCTTTAAGAACTGTAACCCGCACTACGAGGGTCAGTGGCTTCATTCTTGAAGTCAGTGAGACCAAGGACCCACCAGAAGCAACCAATTCCAGACACATTTTGGTGATCACGAAGGGACTATTGCCTTTCACCAAGTAGTGAGTACCATCGGACCCCTTTCACTTGTTTTTCTGTCCTATTTTTCTTAGAATTTGGGGGCTAAATACTGGGCACCAGTCGGCCCGTTAAAAGCAACTAGTGCGGCCGCCGGACTAAAGACACGGGTGTCAGGCTTTCTGGGAAAGGGCTCTCTAGCAACCCCCAACTCTTTGGAGTTGGGAGCATTGGTTTGCCTGGAACAAGCTTCTACTTTTCCTGTACTTTGGGGCTGAGCCAAGGGTTGACAGGAAAACCATTCAGCTCCGAGGTCTTGACAGCATGTTGGTTGATTCTGCGGCCATGAGTGGAACTCTCAAAGTCGTGTCACCCAAGCGAGACTCACCCGTCTATCCTATCTATCCTGACCCTTGCTTCCTGGGTCCTAATGCCTGCCAGAAAAACTTCCTCCCACCTCTATTTTCCAAGGCTAGTCCCACTTCAAAAAACCACTCCCTGTCTCTGGTGCTTTTCTAGTTTCTCCTGTAAGAATGATTTCTAGTGTAAATTTCAAGACTCTGTTACCTTCTTTAGGCACCCGGGCTCACCAATCAGAAAGACATAATTTGTCCCCAAAGCCCCATCATATGGGGGACTACCTGGAATTTTAGGATCCCTCCTCAGACAAACAGGCCTAACAAAAGCTATTCCTGAAGCTAGGATATGGGGAGCCTCAGAAATTGTATTCTTCCTATTCATATAAGTGAGGACAAAGGCATCAAGGCATCACTCTTCCAACTCTGGAGATCCCTTCTGTCCCTCAGAGTATGGCCCTCCACTTCACTTTTGGGGCATAATATCTTCATAGGACACAGGTAAGGTCTCAATACTAACAGGAGAATGCTTAGGAATCTAACAGGTATTTGAGAATGCATCAGTAAGGGCCACTAAATCCAACTTTTCTCAGTTCTCTTTGTGGACTAGGAGGACAGGCAAGGGTGCAGGTTTTTGAGAATGCATCAGTAAGGGCCACTAAATCCGACTTTCCTCAGTCCTCCTTGTGGTCTACTGTTTCTGCTACTGCTTCAGTAAGCACAACTATTCAGATCAGCAGGGTCCAGGGACCGTTGTGGGTTCTTGGGCAAGAGGTGTTTCTACTGCTGCATTGGTGTGCGCAACTATTCCGATCAGCAGGGTCCAGGGACTGTTGTAGGTTCTTGGGCATAGGGAGAAACAAACAAAGCAAAACTGCAGGCAGTTTTGTCTTTCAGATGGGAAACATTCAGACATCAACAGACTCACCCTTGAAATCCATCCTAAGCCACTGGGACCAATTTGACCTGCAAACCCTGAAAAAGAGGTGGCTCATGTTTTTTTCCTGCACTGCGACCTGTCCCCAATATTCTTTCTGATGGGGAAAAATGGCCATCAGAAGGAAGCATAAATTACAATACTATCCTGCAGCTTGACCTTTTCTGCAAGAGGGAGGCCAAATGGAGTGAAATACCTTATGTCCAAGCTTTATTTTCATTGAAGGAGAATACACAACTATGCAAAGCTTGCAATTTACATCCCACAGGAGGACCTTTCATCTTACCCCCATATCCTAACCTCACTATAGCTCCCAGTTCCTGTTAATGATAAGCTTCCTCTAATCTCTGCCCAGAAGGAATTAAGCAAAGAAATCTCCAAAGGACCACAAAAACCCCTGGGCTATCGGTTATGTCCCCTTCAAGCTGTAGGGAGAGGGGAATTTGGTCCAACCTGGGAACATATCCCCTTCTCCCTCTCTGATTTAAAGCAGATCAAGGCATACCTGGGGAAGCTTTCAGACAATTCTGATAGGTACATAGATGTCCTACAGGGTCTAGGACAAACCTTTGATCTCACTTGGAGAAATGACATGCTATTGTTAGATCAAACCCTAGCCTTTAATGAAAAGAATGTGGCTTTAGCTGCAGCCCGAGAATTTGGATATACCTCTTATCTTAGTCAAGTAAATGATAGAATGACAACTGAAGAAAGAGACAAATTCCCTACTGGTCAGCAAGCCATCCCCAGTATGGATCCCCACTGGGACCTTGACTCATATCATGGGGACTAGAGTCACAAACATCTGTTGACCTGTGTTCTAGAAGGACTAAAGAGAATTAGGAAAAAGCCTGTGAATTATTCAATGATGTCCCCATAACTCAGGGAAAGGAAGAAAATCCTTCTGCCTTCCTCGAGCAGCAAGGAAAGGCCTTAAGAAAATATACTCCTTTGTCACCTGACTCACTAGAGGGTCAATTGATCCTAAAAGATAAGTTTATTACCCAATCAGCCACAGCTATCAGGAGAAAGCTCCAAAAGTGAGCCCTGAGCTCTGAACAAAATCTGGAGGCATTATTAAACCTGGCAACCTCAGTGTTATGTAATAGGGACCAAGAGGAACAGGCCCAAAAGGAAAAGCAAGATCAGAGAAAGGCTGCAGCCTTAGTCATGACCCTCAGGCAAACAAACCTTGGTGGTTCAGAGAGGATAGAAAATGGAGCAGACCAGTCACCACATGGGGCTTGTTATCAGTGTGGTTTACAAGGACACTTTAAAAAAAGATTGTCCAGTGAGAAACAAGCAGCCCCCTTGTCCGTGTCTGCTATGCCTAGGCAATTGCTGGAAGGTGCACTGCCTCAGAGGACAAAGGTTCTCTGTGCTAGAAGCCCCCAACCAGATGATCCAACAACAGGACTGAAGGTACCTGGGGCAAGTGCCAGCTAATGTCATCACCCTCACTGAGCCCTGGGTACATCTAACCATTGAGGGCCAGGAAATTGACTTCCTCCTGGATACTGGCATGGCCTTCTCAGTGTTAATTTCCTGTCCTGGAAGGCTATCTTCAAGGTCTCTTACTATTCAAGGAATCCTGGGACAGCCTTTAACCAGGTATTTCTCCTACCTCCTCAGTTGTAACTGGGAGACTTTGCTCTTTTCACATGCCTTTCTTGTTATGCCTGAAACCCCCACACCCTTATTAGGGAGGGATATATTAGCCAAAGCTGGAGCTATTATCTACATGAATATGGGGAATAAGTTACCCATTTATTGTCCCCTACTTGAGGAGGGAATCAACCCTGAAGTCTGGGCTTTGGAAGGACAATTTGGAAGGGCAAAAAATGCCCACCCAGTCCAAATCAGGCTAAAAGATCCCAACACTTTTCCTTATCAAAGGCCTGAAGCTCATAAAGGATTACAGGATATTGTTAAACATTTAAAAGCTCAAAGCTTAGTAAGGAATGCAGCAGTCCCTGCAACACCTCAGTTCTAGGAGTACAAAAACCAAATGGTCAATGGAGACTAGTGCAACATCTTAGACTCATCAATGAGGCAGTAATTCCTCTATATCCAGTTGTACCCAACCTGTATACCCTGCTCTCTCAAATACCAGAGGAAGCAGAATTGTTCACTGTTCTGGACCTCAAGGATGTCTTCTTCTGTATTCCCCTGCACTCTGACTTACAATTTCTCTGTCTTTGAGGATTCCACAGACCACACATCCCAACATATGTGGATGGTCTTGCCTCAAGGGTTTAGGGACAGTTCTCATCTGTTAGGTCAGGCACTGGCCTAAGATCTAGGCCACTTCTCAAGTCCAGGCACTCTGGTCCTTCAGTATGTGGATGATTTACTTTTGGCTGCCAGTTCAGAAGCCTCATGCCAGCAGGCTACTCTAGATATCTTGAACTTTCTAGTTAATCAAGGGTACAAGGCGGCTAGGTCGAAGGCCCAGCTTTGCCTATAGCAGGTCAAATATCTAGTCCTAATCTTAGCCAGAGGGACCAGGGCCCTCAGCAAGGAATGAATACCGCCTATACTGGCCTATCCTCGCCCTAAGACATTAAAACAGTTGTGGGGGTTCCTTGGAATCACCAGCTTTTGCTGACTATAGATACAGTGAGATAACCAGGCCCCTCTACTCTAATCAAGGAGATCCAGAGGGCAAATACTCGTCTAGTAGAATGGGAACCAAGGACAGAAACAGCCTTCAAAACCTTAAAGCAGGCCCTGGTACAAACTCCAGCTTTAAGCCTTCCCACAGGACAAAACTTCTCTTTATACGTCACAGAGAGATCTGGGATAGCTCTTGGAGTCCTTACTCAGACTCGTGGGACAACCCCACAACCAGTGGCATACCTAAGTAAGGAAATTGATGTAGTAGCAAAAGGCTGGCCTCACTGTTTAAGGGTAGTTGCGGCGGTGGCCATCTTAGTGTCAAAGGCTATCCAAATAATACAAGGAAAGAATCTCACTGTCTGGACTACTCATGATGTCAATGGCATAATAGGTGCCAAAGGAAGTTTATGGTTATCAGACAACCACCTACTTAGATACCAGGCACTACTCCTTGAGGGACCAGTGCTTCAAATATGTACGTGTGTGGCCCTCAACCATGCCACTTTTCTCCCAGAGGATGGGGAACCAATCGAGCATGACTGCCAACAAATTATAGTCCAGACTTATGCCACCTGAGATGATCTCTTAGAAGACCCCTTAGCTAATCCTGACCTTAACTTATATACTGATGTAAGTTCATTTGTGGAGAATGGGATATGAAGGGCAGGTTATGCCATAGTTAGTGATGTAACAGTACTTGAAAGTAAGCCTCTTCTCCCATGGACCAGCACCCAGTTAGCAGAACTAGTGGCACTTACTCAAGCCTTAGAACTGGGAGAGGGAAGAAGAATAAATGTGTATACAGATAGCAAGTATGCTTGTCTAACATTACATGCTCATGCTGCAATATGGAAAGAAACGGAGTTCCTAATCTCTGTGGGAACCCCCATTAAATACCACAAGGAAATTATGGAGTTATTGCATGCAGTGCAAAAACCCAAGGAGGTGAAAGTCTTACACTGCCAAAGCCATCAGAAAGGTGAAGAAGAAAAGGCAGAAGGAAAACATTGGGCAGATGCTGAGGCCAAAATTGCTGCCAGGCAGAACCTCCCATTAGAAATACCTATGGAAGGACCCTTGGTATGGAACAACTCCCTCCAAGATATTAAGCCCCAGTATTCCCTGAATGAAGCAGAATGGGGACTTTCACAGGGTCATAGTTTTCTCCCCTTAGGGTGATTAGTGACAGAAGAAGGAAAGGTACTTATACCCAAAGCCAGCCAGTGGAAAATGCTTAAAACCGTCCACCAAACTTTTCATATGGGTATTGAAAACACTCATCAAATGGCCAAATCCCTATTTACAGGGACAGATCTCCTCCGGATCACCTGACAGGTAGTCAAAGCCTGTGAGGTGTGCCAAAGGAACAATCCCCTTGGTCCATCATAAAGCCCCTTTGGGGGAACAAAGAATAGGTCACTATCCTGGAGAGGACTGGCAATTAGACTTCACCCATGTGCCTAAGTCAAAGGGATTTCAGTACTTGTTGGTCTGTGTTGATACCTTTACAAATTGGATAGAAGCTTTCCATTGCAAGACAGAGAAGGTTCAGGAAGTGAATAAAGTCCTAATTCATGAAATAATTCCTAGATTTGGGCTTCCCCAAAGCTTACAGAGCAACGATGGTCTGGCTTTTAAAGCCATGATAACTTAGGGAATTTCCAGGGCACTAGGGATACAATATCACCTTCACTGCGCCTGGAGGTCACAATCCTCAGGGAAGGTTGAGAAGGCAAATGAAACACTCAAGAGGCACTTAAGGAAACCAACACAAGAAACCCATCTCCCATGGCCTACTCTTTTGTCCATGGCCTTGTTGAGAATCCAAAATTCTCACAAAATGGGACTTAGTCCATATGAAATGCTGTATGGATGACTTTTTCTCACAAATGACCTCCTACTTGATCAAGAAACAGTCAACTTGGTCAAAGGTATAACTTCTTTGGCAAAATATCAACAAAACCTTAGAAACCTACCTGAAGGCTGTCACAGAGAAAAGGGAACAGAGTTGTTTCAAGCAGGAGATCTGGTGTTGGTCAAATCTTTCCCCTCTACCTCCTCATCTATGGACTCTTTGTGGGAAGGACCATACTCCTTAATCCTCTCTACTTCTGCAGTTAAGGTGGCAGGAGTGCAATCTTGGATTCTCCACACTCGAGTTAAATTTTGGACATCCCCTGAGGAACCTGTGGGACCGTCAGCTCAGGAGTCCCAAGATCAGCCAGACCAGCCTTGATACACGTGTGAACCATTGGAGGACTTGCATCTTCTATTTCAGAAGGAAACATCCCAGATTAAAAAGGCTGCTACCACTGATCCTGAAGAAAAACACCTTCCTCCTTAAAAAAGATAAGTGAAAACCTATATTATCTTTAACACCTCTCTGTGCCCCTTTAATGGAATCCTTTTACTATTTCATCATATTATTAAGCAGCATACTAACCATATTCTTTGCAGTAAGGCTATATACTTTGGTTCCTGCCAGGACGAAAATAATATAGAACACAGAGAGCCACTCAGTTTGCTCCCAATACCCCTTTCCAGCCACTCACCAGAGCTATCTTGCAAGTACTCTGGGAGTATGGGAAAAGGAAAACAACAAACTCACACACCATTTTATCATAAACAACCAGTTCTGTCTATCCAGCCAAGGTATATTCTTCTTATGTGGAACGTCGACCTATATCTGCCTCCCCACTAACTGGACAAGCACTAGCATCTTAGTCTTTCTAAGTCCCAACATTAACATTGCCCCAGGAAATCAGACCCTATCAGTACCCCTCAAAACTCAAGTCCGTCAGCACAGAGCCATACAACTAATACCCCTACTTATAGGGTTAGGAATGGCTACTGCTACAGGAACCAGAAGAGCAAGATTATCTACTTCATTATCCTACCACACACTCTCAAAGGATTTCTCAGACAGTTTGCAAGAGATAATGAAAAATATCCTTACTCTACAATCCCAAATAAACTCTTTGGCAGCAGTGACTCTCCAAAACCACTGAGGCCTAGACCTCCTCACTGCTGAGAAAGGAGGACTCTGCACCTTCTTAGGGGAAGAGTGTTGTTTTTACACTAACCAGTAAGGGATAGTATGAGATGCTGCCCGGCATTTACAGAAAAAGGCTTCTGAAATCAGACAACACCCTTCAAACTCTTATACCAACCTCTGGAGTTAGACATCATGGCTTCTCCCCTTTCTAGGTCCCATAACAGCCATCTTGCTATTACTTGCCTTAGGGCCCTGTATTTTTAATCTCCTTGTCAAATTTGTTTCCTCTAGGATCAAGGCCATCAAACCACAGATGGTCTTACAAATGGAACCCCAAATGAGCTCAACTAACAACTTCTACTGAGGACCCCTGAACTGAGCCACTGGCCCTTTCACTTGCCTAAAGGGTTCCCCTCTGGAGGACACTACAGCTGCAGGGCCCCTTCTTTGCCCTATCCAGCAGGAAGTAGCTGAAATGGTCATTGCACAATTCCCAACAGCAGTTGGGGTGTCCTGTTTAGAGGGGTGGATTGAGAGGTGAAGCCGGCTGAGCTTCTGGGTTGGGTGGGGACTTGGGGTACTTTTCTGTGTAGCTAAAGGATTGTAAATGCACCAATCAGCACTCTGTGTCTAGCTAAAGGTTTGTAAATGCACCAATCAGCACTCTGTAAAAATGGATCAATCAGCACTCTGTAAAATGGATCAGTCAGCGCTCTGTAAAATGGACCAATCAGCAGGATGTGGGCAGGGCCAAATAAGGGAATAAAAGCTGGCCACCTGAGCTAGCAGAGGCAACCCACTGGGGTCCCCTTCCACACTGTAGAAGCTTTGTTATTTCACTCTTTGCAATAAATCTTGCTGCTGCTCACTCTTTGGGTCCGCACTACCTTTATGAGCTGTAACACTCACTGCAAAGGTCTGCAGCTTCACTCCTAAAGACAGTGAGAACCACGAACCCACCGGGGGGAAGGAACAACTCCGGACACGCTACCTTTAAGAGCTGTAACACTCATTGCGAATGTCTGCAGCTTAACTCCTGAAGTCAGCGAGACCAAGAACCCACCAGAACGAACCAATTCTGGATACACCATGATCTTAAATATTTATATATCACAACAGCTTCAAAATACATGAAGCAAAACTGATAGCAGAAAAAGATAAATCTAGTATTACAGTTGGAGTATTCCACATTTTCCTATCACTAATGGTTAGATCAAGTAGGGAGAAAATCACTAAGGTTATACATTATCAGAATAGTATTTTGAATTGATATTATCTAATTTACATGTATGGAAAAAATCAATACAATTAATAAAAATATAGCCAGAATAATGAGGAGAAAGAGAGAGAAGATACACATTAATGTAATAGAAATGACAGAGAGGTCATCATGACTGACCTCATAAACACTAAAAGGGTAATAAAGGAATACTATGAATTATTCCATGCCTGCAAATTTTATAATGGAAGAAATGGACCAACTAATTTCTTGAAAGATGCAGTCTAGGCTGGGGGTGCGGTGGCTCGCGCCTGTAATCCCAGCACTTTGGAAGGCCATGGCAGACAGATCAGGAGGTCAGGAGATCGAGACCTTTTTGGCTACCATGGTGAAACCCTGTCTCTATTAAAAATAGTAAAAATTAGCCAGATGGGGTGGCACACACCCATAGTTGCAGCTACTCAGGAGGCTGAGGCAAGATAATCGCTTGAATCCAGGAGGTGGAGGTTGCAGTGGGCCGAGATTGTGCCACTGCACTCCAGCCTGGCTGACGCAGGAAGACTCTGTCTCAGAAAAAAAAAAAAAAAAAAAAAAAAAAAAAAAAAAAAAACAGAAAGATGTAATTTATTAAAACTCTACACAAGGGGAAATAACCAGAATAGCTTTTTAGAAGTCCACCTCCTGGTCAAAAATTAAAACAACAGCAGCAACAACATCAACAACAACAAATACAATAACAAAAAAAAATTCCTGTATGAGTTTTCAGATCTGACCATAAGCCATTAAAAAGGCTTTACCTGGTAGTCTTCACAGCGGACAGTTGCCCTCCCTAAACTAGACTATGTGCACAGCCAGTACATTGCAATTTTGAAGAGAGTTGTGGTCAAGTACTTAGAACTACTTGGCTGAACATGCTCTTGTGCATATCTGCATTTTTAGTCCGGGCGTGTTCTTTTGGAAGCCTTTTTGTCTGAGGTATTTGGTTGAGGTCTTCATCAAATACCTCTTCTAAGACATCCTCAGGGAAGGACATGTGTTTGAAGACACGAATACTCACTCTGACTCAGTACTTGGTGATTGTTAATCCTAGCACTCTCTACCCTCTCCCCATAGCCTTAGAGTCCATAAAACTACAGGAGCCTTTTGTTCTTTTTCCCTTGATAGCGATGTCACTCTGTGCTGATACACCTGACCCTCCATCAATGAACTGGCCCATCTGGGGAAATGGAAAATGGGAGAGTAGGTATTTTATCTGAATTTAGCGTCTTGCTAATGCTATTGCAGTAAGTGATTAAAGGCTTCCCTGTTACTTAAATTTTGGCATGTTTTTGCTTTAGTAAACGACTGGACACCTGGTTGCTCAGTTTTCTCTCTAGCTCAGCTGAGCTCTTGACAACTCTGTATCTGTTAAATAAATTAAATAAATCATTAATAACCTTCAAGAAAGAAAACACTAAACTTAGATACCATCGCTGGTGAATTCTACCTAACACATATGAAAGAAACATATTTTTTTCACAATCTCCTCTAGAAAATAGATGCAGAGGGAACACTTTTTAACTTATTGTTTAAAGCTGATATTACCTTAATAAGAAAATCATCTTCAGACATTACTAAAAGTAAAACTACAGAACAATATTTTTCTCATAAACTTAAACAGAAAAAGCCTCAAAATAAAATATTAGCAAATTGAGTCAAACAATGAACAAAAATAATTACACCCCATGAACAAATATAATTTGTTCCAAGAATTCAAGGCTAATTTGTCATGCAAAAGTCAATAATATAATTCATCATATCAACAGGCTAATGAAAAAAATGTGATTATATCAGCTGACACATAAAAAATATTTGACAAGATCCAACACCAATTTATGAAAAATATTTCAGCATATGAAGATAGAGATCAATATGCAAAAGTCGATTACCTTTTCATACTCCATCAATGAACAATTGGAATTTGATGTTACAAAAACAATACCGTTTACAATAGCACCAAAGTATAAAGTATTTAGGAATCAATCTAACAAAATTTTTATATGATTCATATGTATAACAACAGTCTAATAAGAAAAATCAAGCAAAAAGTGAAATATTTCATTGTCATGAGTTGGAATACCTCAATATTGTTAAGATATCAGTTGTTTATATCTAGATGTAAGGATTAAAGATAATTTGAATAACTATTCCACAAAGATATTTTACAGATATTCATAAAATGACTCAGAAAGATAAATGGAATTGCACTTCAAAATGATTACAGTTAGGAAAGCTAAAAAAAAATGAACAAGAATTAGCATAGCATCGTGGTTAGGATCATGGACCCTGAGCACAACAGTTGAGGTTTGAATCTGGCTCATCTGCTTACTATTTTACCAGTGGTAGTTAGGCTTTTATCACTTGGAGGCTACCAAAACTGAGTAGACAAAAAGCTTATTATATTTTTAAAGGGACTATCTTTTCTAAAGTATCTGAAAGAAAACATGACAATTCAGGACCTAAAACAAAGCTTGTGTCTGCAGATATCTCTGCATCATGTGAGCTTTAAAAAGTTTCACACAACCCACAAAGTAGGTGATATGGTAAAGCTTTGTCTCCCCACTGAAATATCATCTTGAATTGTAATCCCCAGGTGTTTAGGAGGAGATCTGGTGAGAAATGATTGGATTAAGGCAGTAGTTTCACCCATGGTGTTCTCATGATAAAGAGTAAGTTCTCACAAGATCAGTTGCTTTTACAAGGCAGTTTTCCTGCTCTTGCTAGCACTCTCTCACCTACTGCCGTGTAAGATGCGCCTCTTCCCCTTCCGTGATGATGATAAGTTTCCTGAGGCCTCCTCAGCCATGCAGAACTGTAAGTCTATTAAACCTCTTTCCTTTATATATTAAACAGTCTCAGGTATTTCTTTATAACAGTGTTAGAATGGACTAATACAGTAGGTATTTTGTAAAGTCCCTTCAGATACAGCAAAAGTAATAAGGAAAAAGAAAGAAGCTTCAGGAGGGCAGAGTCAGGATCTTTGTAGAACAAGGTTTCTAGTCCCGAAGAGAGGGCCTTAGAAAGGAGTTTCCTGCCTCATTCCTCACTAACGTTTCTGCCAAGAGACATTCAGAATTTCAAAATTTCTATAGATCAATATTGCTCTCCTTCTTCACTTATCCAAGTGGACGTATTTATTGTCAATATATTTTTCCTGTTCCAGCAATACTAAATAAGTATGAGATTGACTGTAAGAAGATGGAGCAAACTCATGCCTTTATTCCATAAGGGTCTAAATCAAAGTGGTACCATCTGAGCCTAAGGAAGTGATAATCGCACCTACCCAAGATTTCCTGAATTTTAAATCTGATGCAGTGATGTCGTTACTGAACTGGACTTTGTGGGTTTTTTTTTTTTTTTTCCACTGAGGGTGAAGTGGGTATATTTTACCTTTGGTCATAAGAAAAGTGGATTGTCATTGGAATTAATGCAGTTCATCAAGTATTTTCCACTATGCTTTCTGGGTACAAGGATGATCTTCTTAACTTTATTAACATTGGGTGGTGCTGAAGATACGACATGTGCTTTAAGATATGAGAATTACTTCTGGGCCAGAATATTTAATTGCTGGTTTGAGATTCTTCAGAGACCTCTGTTGCTCTGCACAGCAACCAGGAACATGCAAATTGTTTATCACCCCAAATGAATTAAATGAGCATGAACTATTCATATGTCACCAGATATCATATGCAAAAAGGTATTTATCATTTTAAGCAACTGGTAAAGATTTTGTTTTTTTTTGCCACAGCATAACCTGGCTTATGATGATTGATACAAGAATGATAGATAGATGACAGGTAGATAGATACACTTCTGTTTATATATGTGTATGTATGTGTATATACATGTGCATATTTAGTTCAATAGAACTGTATCTATATGCTTACATGTAGGTATGTTTATAGATATAGGTGTGTACATATATTTAAGATTAAGAAATTCGAATATATTTACAGCTAACCGGAATTATTTTTTAGAGACAGAACACAGAATTCTTCAGAGAAAGTCCTGTAAAACTGCTAGAATTGTGCCTTGCAAAAAGAGAGGGTAAGGGATTTAAAGCATAAGTGTAGACACTGGACTCTATAGCTGTCTGGAGAGTTTATCTGTAACAACATAATGCAGCTGTGAGGAAAGAGAAAAGTGGTGCATTATGAACTAAGCAGCTATTGCAGGGAGCACACAATAGCCTTGATAAGAACAGTGAATATAGAGGTGAAAAAAGTGGCTCAAGTACTATGTGGGTGGAAATTTCAGAAGTTTGTAGAAATTGAGTCTATATGTTGGCATAGAAGTACTTCAAAGTGCTTCTGAATTTCTAGTATAGGTAACTGAGAATTTGTAACATTGTTGATTTAGGTTAAACACAAAAGGAAGACAGGTTTGGTGTGAGAAAGAAGGAAGATAAACAGTGTACATGCAAAATGTTCAGCAGCATGAAGTATTTGCTGGCTGAGTAGAACCAAACGATCAAGTTATTTTGAAGGTGAATTAAAATTACTAACATGATTCATTATCATCAGGCATATCACATAAATTTCATTGATTCTTTCAAATGAATGAATAAATTTCTTTCTACATGTTTTACTTCTTTAAACTTATAATCATTGAACAAAAACAAATGCATAAATAAATCTAAGTATGTTACTTTTTTGTTTTCCTTACTTTTGAACTGTTTTATACCCTCGTCACTCCTTCTCTTGTAAAGCTAGTTTTCATTCATTCACCCTTTTTTTCTAACCATCAGAACAATCACATAAGAACAATTATATTTCTCAATGTATAAAATATCAAAGAATCAGAGATTAGGAACTTTGTCCAGTTCCTAATGTGAGACAGCTAGCAAAGTTCAGAGGATGATTTCAAGCTCAAATCTGTACAATTCTGGATCCCATAATGGTTAACAGTAAGCTGTGCAACCAAAATGCCTTACAATACTTTGTATTTTCTATCACTGAGAAAGGCTTCCACTAGCATTTAGCCATTTATGCCATCTTGATGAGTGTTTACAAGTTTTCTGCAAAGTTCTGCATCCCTCTGAAAAGCAGCACATACTTCACTGGATAAGAAGCTCTTCATCTAATCACTCCAAGAGGATTACTTATCATATGGCAAGCCAGCTATTGTCTCCATAGTTTCTATTATCCTACCACAGCTGTCTTGTTGGAAACAGCTGCCTATATCAAAAGTAAAGCCAATACTGTAGCAAACACATTTACTTTTGCTCATGAAGATATCTTGTTCTCTTGTCATAATGAATGACAATTGTATTAACATTTGGATAATGAGTTTTTAGACATAATGGAATTGATGTGGTCTAGGTGTTTATGTCTTCTTAATATATCCCTATGAGTGCTTGTTAAAAATAGGATTATTCTAATATCATCATAACCATTAACGCACATGACATTTTACATTGTAAAGTGTGAAGAGCTTTTTTACCATAAATCTCATTGGAGAATGTAGAACTCATAACAAACCTCTGAAAGCTATTATGTAGGTAGGCAGCATACGTATTTGGAGATGAAGAACAAATAATTAATTTTATCGGGCAGAATATTTGCTTTTAAATTGCGGCTGTATGCGAACCTTTAGGAAAAGCAATCATTCTAAGAAGACTCTTCTTTTTGAGTTAGAAGTACAACAAACAAATATGTGAATTCAATCAACAAAATAATAAATTTTAAAAAATAAAGAAAAAGAGCAGCTATATGAATGGACAGGTCAACAATTAAAAATTTTCAAGTGTTATTCTTTTTTCTTTTAATTTTTTTTTTTTTTGAGATGGAGTCTCGCTATGTCGCCCAGACTGGAGTGCAGTGGCACCATCTAGGCTCACTACAAGCTCCGCCTCCCGGGTTCACGCCATTCTCCTGCCTCAGCCTCCCGGGTAGCTGGGACTACAGGCGCCCGCCACCACGCCCGGCTAATTTTTTTTTTTTGTATTTTTTTTTCAGTAGAATTGGGGTTTCACTGTGTTAGCCAGGATGGTCTCAATCTCCTGACCTCCTGATCCGCCCGCCTCGGCCTCCCAAAGTGCTGGGATTACAGGCGTGAGCCACCGCGCCCGGCCTCAAGTGTTATTCTTTAATATAAGTAGCTTCATTTCATTTTACCAGTTTAAAAATTAATCTTCACATTATTATATATTCACTCTCATATTAAACGTGTTATGTTAAGCAGGCAAATATCCAATTCTCAACTTATATTAATATTGAAATTGACAGAGATATCACAGAAGAAAATAAGTACACTATGTATAAGTATCCCAGCATGAAACAATAAATTATACATTTAAACATGAAGAACAGATAGCCTAAAGGTCTGTGTGACCCCATGACACTTATCTCTAGAGTAAAACCAATAAATGTTGAAAAGGTAAAATTATATATTTTGGAAGATAACCAGTAGTGTTGTGTTTAGTTTGGTGTTTGCAAATTTAGGGAATACAAAATAAATTCGCGTATTTGGAGATTTTCTATCGCACAGGAAGACTGGAACATTTTTTTCACGAAATAAAATCACAATATGGGCCGGGTGCAGTGGCTCACGCCTGTAATCCCAGCACTTTGGGAGGCCAAGACAGGCGGATCATGAGGTCAGGAGATAGAGACTATCCTGGCCAACATGGTGAAATCCCATCTAAAATACAAAAAAAAAAAAAAAAAATTACTAAAAAATTTACTGAAATACTACTATATGTATTTATTAGCTGGACGTGGTGGCATACGCCTGTAGTCCCAGCTGCTCAGGAGGCAGAGGCAGGAGAATCGCTTGAACTTGGGAGGTGGAAGTTGCAGTGAACCAAGATCTCACCACTGCAATCCAGCCTGGAGACAGAGAAAGACTCCATCTCAAAAATACAAAAACAAACAAACCAACCTCCCCGCCCCACTGGCAAAAAAAAAAAAAAAAACCACAAAATAATTCACAGTAAAGAATACTACATCTTATAAGCTCAGTTTCTTTTTTTCTTTTCTTTTTTTTCTTTTTCTTGCTTTTTTTTTTTTTTTTTTTTTTTTTTTTTTTTTTGTGAGATGGAGACTCACTCTGTTGCCAGGCTAGAGTACAGTGAGGTGAGATCTTGGTTCACTGCAACTTCTGCCTCCCAAGTTTAAGCGATTCTCCAGCCTCAGCCTTACGAGTAGCTGAGATTACAGGCGCATACCACGCCCCGCTTAGTTTTTGTATTTTTAGTGGAGACGGGGTTTCACGATGTTGACCAGGCTGGTCTTGAACTCCTGACCTCAAGTGATCCATCTGCCTCGGCCTCCCAAAATGCTGGGATTACAGGCGTGAGCCACTGTGCCCAGCCAGCTCAATTTCTTTCACACTATTTTTGCTAGGTTTTCCTTCTTATCATTGATGAAATTTGTGAGAAGCTATTTATTATCATTTAACTATTACTATAAATAAATTTTATTTTTTAAACTTCCTTGATTAAGAAATGATTTGCATAGTATTTTATTCAAATTTTAATTTGTAAATAATATTCTAAATCACACTTGCTGAGTATTTTCATGTTATTTTCCAGTGCATTTTGTATGCTAATTTTAGTGGTGTTTAAAATACTTGATTTATGACACCAATAAATATAGAATACATTAGGGTTAATTGTGGGGGAAATATTCCTAAATTGTTACTATGTTGTACAATTTTATTTATACCTCTTATTGGTAAAATATTTCTAAACTTTGTTCACGTTATTATTAATCATTATATATATAGGGAGATGAAAGTCAAGTTTCATTTTTAGAATATTTATATGCAGTTAATGTGGTAACATTTATTTCAAAACACAGTGACCTTCCTGGTGCTATCCAATGCCATTTTTATCACAAATCTATTCTCCATATGTGAGAAAGATAGTTTCTAGGGTTTATATTCTGTTCTTTTGGTTTCTTCATCCTGCCTTATCATGAAAAGGCACAGTTTAATAAATCTAACTTTATCCTAGGGCTTAGTAAACAATATTTTTCTCTGCAAAAGTAATTTAGCTACATTTGGTCCTCTGTCTTTTCATTTATTGTTTATAATTAGCTCGTCAAATAGAACCAAAAAATACATTAGTAAAAACCATTAGGATTTTGACTGATTGCATTTAATCTATAAGGTAATTATGGAAGTATTCTTATCTTTACAAGATTGCGTTCCCAATAGACAATCAAATCATGGTGTGTTTTTCTATTTATTTAAGTATATAAAAAATTTCCTGCAATGTTTCTTAATTTTCAATAGATAGATAAAGAGTTTTCGTTACATTTATTTCTAAGTATCTTTTCAAAGTTAACTTTTAAAATAACATTTAATAAATGTTTGTATATAAAAATATCATTTATGCAGAAATGTAACAAACTAAATTTCTGCTTGTTTTAATTTGTGCATACATATTTTGAATTTTCTATTCACATAGTTATAGTACCTGCTAACATGGTCCTTTTGTTTCTGTTAAAATTATAATTTTTAAAAATATGGAATGTTTCGCCGGGCGCGGTGGCTCAAGCCTGTAATCCCAGTACTTTGGGAGGCCGAGATGGGCGGATCACGAGATCAGGAGATCGAGACCATCCTGGCGAACACGGTGAAACCCCGTCTCTACTAAAAAAAATACAAAAAACTAGCCGGGCGAGGTGGCGGGCGCCTGTAGTCCCAGCTACCCGGGAGGCTGAGGCAGGAGAATGGCGTAAACCCGGGAGGCAGAGCTTGCAGTAAGCTGAGATCCGGCCACTGCACTCCAGCCCGGGCGACAGAGCAAGACTCCATCTCCAAAAAAAAAAAAAAAAAAAAATATGGAATGTTTCATATACTCAATATTTGGTATCTGTGATGCTAGTGAGTATCTTTGTCTCATTCATGATATCTGACAGAACATTTAAAAATTCACTATCAAGTATGTTTGCTGTAGTATTTTCTTAATAGAAATTCTATATCAGATGAAGAAATTGAGAGTCTGTTACATGATTTTCTGTATATCTTGAAATATTTCTGATTTTTGTTTTTAATGTGATAAATTTTCTAATTACATTTTAACATTAATAAAAAACTTAACAGAGCATGAATAAATCCAATTTACTTATATTACTGTGTAAATATATTTTCTCTATTTAAAAGGGACAAATTTCTTTATATTCTATTTAGGGACATTTCATCTATGTTCGTGAACAATTGACCTCTAATTTTCCTTTCTTGTAATATCCTTGTCAGATTTGATAGCAAGTGCATGATGGACTGAGAAAACACATTGGGACATTGGGAGAAATACTTCTTTATATTGTTTGGAGGAATTGTTGTAAGATTTGCATTAGTTTTTCCTTAAATGTCTGTTGAATTGACCTATGAACAAATTGAGTCCAGAATATCGTGAAACGGTTTTTAGTTAAGGTTGATTTTACTCAGGCCAGGCACAGTGACTCACACCTGTAATCCCAAACTTTGGGAGATTGAGGCAGGTGGATCACTTTACACCAGGAATTTGAGCCTTCAGCCTGGCCACAGAGAGAGATCCCATATCTAAAATGATAATGCTAAAAATGATCATAAAAATAAAATAAAATGATTTATTTTATTTAAAAATTAGAAGACTTTATATTTTATGTTTTTGGACTGTTTTTAGTAGCTGTGTTTGCTAGGAATAATCACTTTTATTTATATTTTAAAATTTATTCATCCAATTTTCTTTGTATTTTGCCTTTATGGCATTTAGGATGTATTGTGATGCCTCCTTTGTCATTAGATAGTATGTCTTCTCTTTTTTTGGTTCCTGATCCATATACTGCATTTTTCATTAAATGTTATAATTTTTAACAAAGTTTCTTTAGTTTTCTTTTTATATTGCTTTTATATATTTTAGATTACCTGACTATAATCTACTTCTCCTTCCTACTTTTCATTCATTAGTATTCTTTTTCTTATCTTATTGAGAATTATGCTTAGGTCAATGACTTTAGCCTTTCTTCCTTTCTAATATATGCAGTTAAGGCCCTAAAATTTCTTTGGGCCTTGCTTCTTCTCAAGCAATTTCATTGGTTTTGCTGTATTCTATAATTTATAGTTAAGTTTTTATTGAAGTATAGTATTTATGCAGTAAAGGGCTCTGAATTTACTTATCTTTCATATAGATATTACTTTTTATAAATGTGTACATCCATGTCAATATAATACAGTTCAGAATATACAATATTTCCAGAATTGTCAAAGATTCCTTTGTACTGCTTTCTAAGCAATGGGGCCTTACAGAGATAATCAATAGTTTGATTTCTACCACTATTTTACGTGTGTGTGTGCTGGAACTTCAAATGAATATAATACACTCTTCTGACTTCATTGCAATATAAATTTTCTCTTTGTGCTAGATAATCTGTGTGGATAATATAATCATGTATTAAAGCTACACTCAACTACCCTAACTCTGTTCAGCTTCCTGACCTGCATTTAGGCTCTCCCATAAATATATTTCAAAATATGATTTTTTTAATCCAAGAGAATAAAATTCCTTTAAAACTTTTAAAGTTTCCTTTAAGGCTGTGTTTTTTCTTAAAAAAAAAAAAAAATCATTCATTAATTTAGAACAAGGGTCCCAAGAAGCACTTATTCCGGCCTCTAGATAGAACATTGCTTCATGACAAATTCATGAAAACTCTGAGGTGTTCCTATTTAATTATGTGTCAGCTTTCTCCTTTTAACCTGATATTGGTCAGACTGACATTCATATATATTTTTAGATTCACAAGGTTATTAAAGTGCTAACTGAAGCTTAGGTGGGAGCTACCTTCTGTATGCAACAGTGGACATTTTAGAAGTTGCTACATGATCCCCTTGGTAAGCTGTTATGTCGTCAAAGGCAAAAGCAAGTGCCTTCCCTTTTAGAACAGAGCCATTATTTGGTGATACTTTTGTCAGAATCAAAATAAATCTGTCAAAATTGAAGAAATCATACCTGCCACGAACCAAATTGAGGGACTTATTTGAAATAAGTTGTAAAATAGGCAATGGGGAGGGGTTTGATTTCACCATCAAGAAGGTGGTACACTTTAAATCACATTTCATTTTTAGACAAAAGTCAGAATGCC
Organism: Rhinopithecus roxellana; assembly: GCF_007565055.1. Classification (NCBI taxonomy): domain Eukaryota; kingdom Metazoa; phylum Chordata; class Mammalia; order Primates; family Cercopithecidae; genus Rhinopithecus; species Rhinopithecus roxellana. Next base: position 91,277,903 of record NC_044550.1, on the reverse strand, counting down.
ATTCTAAGCAGCACTAAAACCTTTTTTTGTTATTGTGATGGAGAGCTCCATGCAGCTTATAAATCAGATATAAATTTAGTGCACAAAGGCAGACCATATACCCTCTTCACATATCCAATGTGCTGTACAAGAAGAACAAAATGCCATCAATCTTCAAAATCTATAGTACCGTAAGGTAAATTGCTAGTGCCTCATTCCTGCACTCAGATTTTTCATCTCAGGTGCCAGGGCAGTAAAGTCTATAAAGAGAGCATTATTCAGAGTCTCTTATTCCTATTCTTTGTCAGTTCTTTATAACTTTTATTCAAAACTTACTACCATCCTCCTTCCTGCCTCTAGAGTTATATTCATTATCTCTGATTCCAAATTACCGAGTGAGGGATCAAAAGTCTGTGACTGAGGCAAAGCAAACTGAGATTTCAGTGACTCATCTGATAGAGCACAGCAAACCCATAACCAGGGTGACCATGAGTCCCAGTTTGCTGGAGGCAGGTCTGGTGTATGCCTTTTGTTCCAGGGTCCCAGCTGTCACTCTTTGTCCTACAACCCCTCAGTCTGAAAAGTGCTACCTATGGTTTAGATGCTGGTGTATGTAGCCTCCCTAGCCATAACTTGAAATTTATATGAGGTCTATGAGAATTCCTCTGTCTAATATATACTTATTAATTAAGTGCTTGAATTAATATATGGACAACCATTCTCACATATAATGTGAATCATGGATTCTATTGGAATGTTTTCTACTTTTAACAATTTCCTGTTTCCAGATGAAAGAATAATGAGACAGCAGAATGTTTTTCTTTATGTTGCATGTACTTCATTATTAATAGAAAAATCCCTATAAACTTCAGTGGGATACATTCTTAGTAATTTTTTAGTTATGCTTTACGTGTTTATATTATCAGGCATGCTGAAAAAGAGATTGCAATCATGAGGAATTTTGGATAACAAGTAAATTTGAATTTTATTTTTGAAATATTGATAGTCACAGAAAAAGCCCTTATTTTCTTAAATTAATAAAGTTTATTTTATATTTAAACATTATTATATTTCAAATTTGTGTAATGTAATTTACATAATCAGTTATATATATTTATAGTGCTGAATAAAAATTAAACTATATCTAACTATATTCATATAAAATATTTAAGTAAGCACCAAAGAATAAAACATTACAATTCCAAAAAGTTGGATAGTTTTCCTACGGGTGTTTAATCACATACGTTGTTGTTCTTAGGAGAGCTAAGGTTATACAATAGCAAAATGCTGTAAGTGAAAACTATACCAACATTCGATGATATTGAATTTAATATACCAACTAGGTATTTCTAAAACACCCATGTAATACCTTTAAGTCTTTTCTTGAATATACTTTCCTACCCACTACAAAGTTTTTGTTTTAATGACCTCTCCGGTTCCCAAATCTGAGAAAGCAGGGAGGCCTGAACGTGTGAGAGTGTGAAGCCAGTGTGTACCAAGTGACGGTCAGGAGTTTGTGGACTTGCCAAACAAGGAGATGAACTTAATTGGCCAAATCTTGCCCTTAATTGAAATCACGCTGAAGTCAATGAGAATTGCTTTAACTTAGGGCGACATTAAATGCTCGATATTGATGTTTCCTCTTCATTACTGTAGCTCAAACATCAGTCCTGGAAAGTACAAGGGAGCATTTTTAACCCGCTGCATACACACATGAAGCCAAAGTAACGAAAGCTGTTCTGAGGGAAGAGTCGGTGGTTAAAAACTTACTCTCTGAATATATAAGATAGTCCCATTCCCAAAACATATTTTTGCCTTTTGTCATGTAAAATAACATGTTTTGCTCATTTTTCTACTTTTATCTACCACATCTGTATATGTGCATATTCAGATTTTTGTTTTTGTTTTTGTTTTTGAGATGAAGTCTCGTTCTGTCACCCAGGCTGGAGTGCAATGGCATGATCTGCGCTCGCTGCAACCTCTGCCTTCCGGGTTCACGTCATTCTCCTGGGACTACAGGAGCGTGGCACCACGCCCAGCTAATTTTTGTAGTTTTAGTAGAGACGGGGTTTCACCGTGTTAGCCAGGATAGTCTCCATCTCCTGACCTCATGATCCACCCGCCTTGGCCTCCCAAAGTGCTGGGATTACAGGCATGAGCCACTGCGCCTGGCCTCAGCTTTTATTACAACTATTACTGCTTTTTATCAGTCTCCTTGAAGTTATCTCTCTTTTATACCTATTCTACTCCCTAGTGCATTTTTTCTTACATTTCTAGCTGTGACACTTTCACTCTGGGTTTTCCATTTTTGTGGTGACTCAGAGAATGTCCCTTTTGACATCCTTATCCTATTCCTATCTCTCCCAGCAATATTCCACTCTTGCTTGTTACTCAGTGCTTCCTACCCAATGGCTTTTTTATGTCTTCCAGCTGTGGAGAGCATGGAAAATCCTTTCTGTTTTTCAGATTAAGCCACAGTCTGAGGCAGGCACTCTGTCCCTGGCCTCAGGGAGAGTGATCCCCTCAGTGTTCCTGGCCTTCCCGTTCGTCCTGTATTTCTGGATACATATTTTGTTCCTGCATTTCTACCAAAAGTAGTCTGTTTTCTAATTTTGCTCCCTTGTCCCAACTGCAATAGATTTTCTTCAGTGTCCTAAAGACTGCAGTGTTTGTTTTCCTTCCTCTGACAAGATGAAGATTTTTGGCCGGGTGTGGTGACTCACGCTGTAATCCCAGCACTTTGGAAGGGCGAGGCGGGCAGATCGTATGAGGTGGAGTTTGAGACCAGCCTGGGCAGTATGACGAAACTAAATCTCTACTGAAAATGCAAAAATTAGCTGGGCATGGTGGTGCACACCTGTAATCCCAACTACTTGGGAGGCTGAGGCAGAAGAATCACTCGAGCCTGGGAGGTGGAGGTTGCAGTAAGCTGAGATTGTGCCTCTGTACTCCAGCCTGGGAGAAAAGGTGAGAGCGGGTCTCAAAAAAAAAAAAAAAAAGAAAAAAAAAGAAAGAAAGAAAAAAGAAAAGAAAGAAAGATTAAGACTTTTGTTCCGTAGGATAGATAGGAAAGGAGGCTTAGGGTGACCTTCTTGCACCTTCCTCATTGGCTGCTTTTCTCCCCTCAGGCCTAAATCACAAAAACAAAACAAAACAAAACATTTTCTTTAAAAAGTGAGGAATTTGGTTTGAAAACTTTAGGAATTAACTTTAGCTTTAAGTTCCAAATTAGAAACTCTGCTCAAATTTGAAGCGAAGGCACCAATTAGTTATCCATCAAAGATAGTGATCAAATAAAGAATAGGTGTGCTATTACTTTTGTTTACACAACCCAAAAGTATTACTTGATTAAAATAAAATGTGTTTTTATTTCCAGAACACTCTATTAAGTAAAACCATTTAAATCATTTAACGAATTAGCTGGTATAAATTATAGTCTAAAATATCTATGTGCTTTGATAACTTAATTACACGAAAAAATTAAAAGTGTGACAATCAGGCTATAGTTTCTGGCCTTTATTGAAAATGTATATTAAATAAAATATTTTCTTTGTAGATGTTAGACTCCTCTTACTCATGTATAGATTGCACATCCAAAAAATCTTGTCATTGGTCTTTTTAAAATCTTGTGAGAAATAATAGAAATGTCTTTTAAAATATTTATTCAACGTGTACTGAACAAATATTTAGTGAGAACTTATAAGCCACATTTTTCTAGGTAGAAGGATTTGAATCAGTGAATAACAAGAATACGAAGACAAAACATCTACTGTCATTTGCTCAATTATATTCTAGTGAAAACAACTAAATACAGAATATGATGTCAGATATTATCAATATGAAGAGATATAAAAGCAGAGTAACAAGAGTGTGAGAGTAGGAAACGCTTCCATTTTAAATGGAGAGATGATGCCAGAACACTCTGAGGATTTGTCATTTGAACAGGTATAAATGGAATGAAGGAGCACATCAGGAGATCTGTTGAAAGAGGATCCAAATACCCTAAGGCAGGGAGGTGAATGTGGCAGAAAAAGTGAGCAAGGCAAAAATTTTAGAATATAAAATATTTTAAAATATTGTACTTCATTTTTAAATAACATGTCTATCCATGTTAATATATCCTTTTTCGTTTTTAGTATGTTATTTTTGTAGATTTAGGGGGCAGAAGTGCAGTTTTGTTACATGGATATATTACACAGTGATGAAGTCTGCGCTTCTGCTGTAACCATCACATGAATACTGTACATTGTACCCAATAGACAATTTCTCATCCCTCCTCACATTCCTCCCACCCTCCTGTGTTTCTGAGTCTCTGACGTCTATTATTCAATTCTGAATGTCAATGTGTAGCCATTGTTTAGCTCACACTAATAAGTGAGAACATGTGGTATTTGATTTGCTGTTTCTTAGTTATTTCACTTAGAATGATGTCCTCCAACTCCATCCACATTGCTGCAAAAGACATGGATTTCATTATTTTTTATGACTGAGTAGTATTCCATGATTTATATGTACCACGTTTTACTTATCCAGTCATTCATTGATGAACACTTAGGGTGTTTCTATATCTTTGCTGTTGTGAATAGTGTTGTAATGAACATACAAGTATAGGTATCTTTTTGATATAATGATTTATTTTCCTTTCGGTAGTGGGATTACAGGATTGAAGGGTAGATGTATTTTTAATTCTTTGAGAAATATCCATACTATTTACCAAAGAAGTTGCATTAATTTACATTCCAGCCAACAATGTCTACGTGTTTCCTTTTCTTTGCATCCTCACCAGCATGTGTTCTTTTCTGACTTTTTATAATTGCCCTTCTGACTAGTGTAAAGTAGTATGTCTTTGTGGTTTTAATTTATGTTTCTCTGATGATTAGTGATGTTGAGAAATTTTTCATATGTTTGTTGGCTATTTGTGTGTCTTCCTTTGAAAATGTCTGTTCACATCCTTTGGCCACTTTTTAATTTCTTTCCTTGTTTAGTTGTTTGAGCTCCTTATAGACTCCTTATAGACTTTTTTTTTTTTTTTTTTTTGAGGCAGAGTCTCACTCTGTCACCCAGGCTGGAGTGCAGTGATGCGATCTCTGCAAGCTCTGCCTCCCAGATTCACGCCATTCTCCTGCCTCAGCCTTCTGAGTAGCTGGGACTACACGTGCCCACCACCACGCCTGGCTATTTTTTTGTATTTTTAGTAGAAATGGGGTTTCAGCATGTTAGCCAGGATGATCTCAATCTCTTAACCTTGTGATCTGCCCGCCTTGGCCCCCGAAAGTGCTGGGATTACAGATGTGAGCCACCGCACCCGGCTGAGTTCCTTATAGATTCTTGATAGTCCGTTGTCACAGGCAAAGCTGGCAGATATCATTTTCCATTTTGTAGGTTGTCTATTATTTCTTTTTACCATGTAGAAGATTTTTAGCTAAAATGAGTCTCATTTATCTATTTTTGTTTTTGTTACATTTGCTTTTGAGAACTTAATCATAAACCCTTTGCTTAGGCCAATGTCCAGAAGTTAGAAAATAATTATTTTACAAAATAAAATATTCTCATGTAATCTTTATAACAACCCTAAAAGGTAAAGCTATTACTTATTTACAGATGAGAACACAGAGACATGTTAGACATTTGCCTAAGGTTGTATATCTTGTAAATGTGTGAAGCTGGATTAAAATCCAGACACTCTGACTACACAATCTCATATTAGCCACAATCCTATGAACTGCTTCAACTGTTCTTATGTGAGAAACATATATTCACCTATCCAAACCCAAAGAGTTGACTTGGAGACACAAAGAACAGTGGAAGTGAGACTTTTAATGGTGGTCTTGCTAGATTGGGTGTCTGGTAGGCAGGCACACCTGGGGCAGTTACAGCAGGTAATTTAACTCCTAGCTCATAAGTCCCTCACCCAGTTACTCATTGGTTGAGTACTATGGGTTTACAATCCCCCCGGACATCACCTAAGTTTTATTATCTCCCTTATAAGGTTGTACCTCTGTCCCCTTCCCGACTTAAGTTTCAATTTCCCACTGACAAAACTTTCTTTATTGGCTGACCCGTCCTCTACATTCTGTTTGCTTATCGTGACCTTCTAGGTGCATGAGCTGTGCTGTTTGTTACATCCTCAAGCTGGATACCAGTACTTAGATTTATCATGCCTTGAAAATTTAGAAATTAAAATGTTTTCTCACACGTAATCCTTTTTTCTTTCTTTCTTTCCTTTCTTTCCTTTCTTTCCTTCCTTTCTTTCCTTTCTTTCCTTCCTTCCTTCCTTCCTTCCTTCCTTCCTTCCTTCCTTCCTTCCTTCCTTCCTTCCTTCCTTCCTTCCTTCCTTCCTTCCTTTCTTTCTTTCTTTCTTTCTTTCTTTCTTTCTTTCTTTCTTTCTTTCTTTCTTTCTTTCTTTCTTTCTTTCTTTCTTTTTTTTTGCCTATTCACTAACTGCTCTTTTCAGGTAATTGTTTTGTTAGAGCCTCTAAGACTAAGCTCATTACTTTCATATACTTGCAATATACTCTGTAGTAACCAACGTCTTCACACTCTTTCAGGTATATCTGAGGCCCTCGTTCTCTTTCTCAAAACAAGCATCACATTTCGCAACTGAAACTCATATTTTTGACCAACTGCAGCAATTTTAAGCCTTTTATTTTGAAAGTTTACTGATTTGCTTACTGATTTTGTTTTCATTTATTAAAATTAAAGTTTGTCAAATATACATATTTGAAATATAGTTTTTCAAATATACACATTTGAAATGTAGTTTTTCAAATATATACAATTGAGTTTTAGTTCTTTGTCATTCTAGGAAAAGAGGAAACATAGACATGTATATAATTTTTTGTTCCTAAAATTAAAGTTTAAAAGTTTCATGACACATTTGGAAAGAGTACTTCATCTAAGGTTTTATGAGCAATGAATGAGAAGTGGAAGACAGAGAAACTAAAATGGCATGGGATCATGAAGGAATATTGATACAATGCAATAAAGCAACCTTCGAAGGATCATAACTGAAGAATGAAACTTTTAAATCTGGTTCAGGCTGAAAATCATTACTGAGTGATACATGGCTTAAAAAGAGAGAAGGTTGGTTTGAGAAAATCATTAAAGTGCATTTTTGCCATATTTCACGCTTGAGATAATAGGGCTCTGACATACAAAAGCCAAGGGGACATAGGAAGAAAAGGTCCTGAAAGCTCAGGACTGCTACAATCTACAAGTTTCAGTTCCATTTTAATCTAGAAGAAAAGTGAGATACAAAAAGTGATGTTATGTTTCTATCTCAGGTAACGTGAATGGAAAATAAATTAAATGACTCAACTTGACGAATTTTCCTTCCTATTATACACTACATTTTCATCTAGAAATTTGGTTTTCTGACTCTATTTATTCCTGTTACTAGCACCTATAAATATCACCTGTGCCAAAAATTAATGTGAAATTAATCTAGAAATGTGTTAAAATGCTTATAAGGCTAGAGTGTGTTTTTCAGGTGGTAGTAAGGAAAGAAAACCCAATTTTCTTTTAACTGATAAACTCTTGTTTTCAAACACAATATAATCAGCGACATCAGTTATCTGTTGCTATGTAACATTACTGCAACACTCAATGGTTTAAAACAAACATTTGTTTAGCTCAGGAATCACTGATTCAGTGTGGGCATGTCAACTCTAGAATGTCCTTGGCTATGTACCTACTGCAGTCATCTGACGGATTAGCTCAAAGATATGATGAGGGTTGTCTTTGTGGAGCTTGTCTGGGCTCTTTTGCAAGTCTTGTGCCTTGGACAACATAAACCAGCTGATTGACTCTCTTCCATTTGGTGGTTAGCTCAAAGATATGATGAGGGTTGTCTTTGTGGAGCTTGTATGAGCTCTTTGGCAAGCCTTGGGCCTTGGATGACATAAACCAGCTGATTGACTCCGTTCTATTTGGTTTCTCATCTCCAGGAAGCTAGTCTTTTCTTATTCATATGGAAGTTACAGGAGTCCAAGAAAGGGAGCAGAGATATGCAAGGCCTCTGAAGTCTGAAGTGAGGAGTTACATAGCATTACTTCTGTGTCATTCGCTCTGGTCAAAGCAAATCACCAGATCAGGTCAAATTCCAGGAGTAAGGAAAGAGTCTCCACCTTTTAAAGAAAAGAGTTGCAAATCACTCTGCAAAGAGTTTGGGCATAAGGAAGCATGGATCATTTTGGCCACTCTTCTAATCCAGTGTTAATGGTCTTACATTCTTACATATGTGTAAAGAAACTCCCCAGCAACTTGCTGCTCTGAGATTTTCCTTAAAGTATCAACTTCGTCTATATCACTATAATACTGGAAGCAATTTATTACAAGAAGTTTCAAGTTGCTTGCATATAATTTTACTCTTCTGCTATCTCTGTAGCATGCTTAAAAACTTACACCCTTGGGCTTTGTCTCTTCTGGTTATTACTAACCTGCCATAAAGTGTATTCTTTACTGCTGTAATGCAGCAGTTAATTAAATTTCAGTACTAGTCAACTTCAACCAAGGTCATCTGAAGTCAGCTTCTATTTTGACAGGAATCTATTAGCATCGTGAAACACCAAGCAAGTTAATAGCTACATTTAAAGTTTGGTTATTTTCATTTTTTTCTTTTCCTTACATCTTAATACATGGAAACACATATCAAACCTTAGAGTTATGAATTAGAATGTCTTTCCTAGTAAATGACTTATTGATGCTGAAGTGATTAACCTTTCATTAAAACTTGATATAAAATTCTTCCCTCCATATATCTATGTTTATTACTCAAGTCCTAAAGGAAAATACATCAAACATAGGACAGCTTGGTTATTTAAAACACTTTTACATTACAGAGACTCATAAAGTCTGGAATTTTCTAATTTCTCCTCAAGTCTTTCTGCTTCATGGTAAATTGTAATAGACTCCCCAAATGGACATATACTTTTTGAAATGTATCCCACTGTCTGCCTTTAGAATAGATAAATGAAACTAACTAGCTTCTATTCTATATTTCCTACATGACATCTAAATAGAGAGGTATAAATAAGTCTTCTCTTTTGGCAGAATGTTTTACCCTTTGAATCAATGGCAATGTCTAACTTTATACATCTCTTCACAACAACTCTGTGACCTAATTGACACATATTGTATAAGGAACCCTGTTATTTTAAGACAGAGTAGCCTGAATGTAAATGTAGGGTCACAGTTTCTGTAACTGAGAGAAGTCATGTGTCTCTATCCAGAGGACACTTTCAAAATTCCTATCCTATTTATTCCTTTAGGTCCACAGGGGTTGTGATCCTATGATCACAACTAACACAGAAGCATCACCTTTTACCTTGTCCTCTGCTTTGACTCTGCTTCTCTTTGATAAAATTTACTTTTCCAGGCCTCTAAAGTCCAGCAAATCCCCCAGCTAATATTTCAGTGAGCTAAAGATGTTCAGAGCTTTCTGCACATCCTGCTATGCTGATATTGCGGCTAGTGCCAGTTCAATGCTGGTGACACCTGACAATATCTACTAAGGGAGTATTGACCAGCACCAAGCTGTACTGAATTTGCTTCACCAATATGGAGAGAATTCCTTCCCCTGTGTCATAAACTGTTACATTTGTAAAAACAAACTAATTTGCTAGGCTTTAGAAAGTTTTCATGTGATATCAACTTTTTTGTTTGTTTTCTTTTTGTTTTTTCCCAAAATAACCAAAAAATGACTAAAAGAAAATCACCTCTCCACTGTGGTCAACTTTGCCTTTCCCATTCCCATCCCCTGCTCCCCCCACAGCCAACATTCTTAATAGAAGTAAGGCTGGCCTGGCAACAATCTGAATTGTGGAAAACTGTACTGTACTTAGAATCTGATGACTGATGACTACTGTTAAATGGAGAAATTTATAGTACATATTTTTCTTTCCTAGGTGATTTTGCCAGTCATAAAATCTAGAGTATTCAAGAGAATCCAAATGAGCTTTGGGAATATATTAAGTTTTTACTCAAGTTTCTTGATAATGAAAACTAGTTTAAACATGATAGCCACTACCGAGGCTAGATTCCGTTAGTACTTCGTAAGCTGCTTCCACATGTGGCAAGAGATTCCCTTTAACTTGCAAGGTAAAGGAAAAAAAAAAAATGAGGCTTAAAGTACTATTTTTCATTGTTTTGAAAAGAACAGAAGCAGCAGAGAAGTAGTTCAGCAAAGCACTGTTAGAACAAGTTATAATTTCCAGATATAAAATGCATTCAATAATACATAATACGAACTGGGATCTGAACTTTTAGTATGAACTGAATGAAAAAAGACAGTTATTTCATTATTAATATGTGAGAGCAAATGATAAACCTGTCAATATGTCAGGTAATGGGACTACATCAAGGGGCAAAATAGATGTGATGCCTGCCTGCCTGCCCCTTGTACGTGTACATATTAATAATAAAGACAGACGTTAATGAAATATCATGAGTATGCTTATTATAAATGGAAAGAGCATGCATGACAGAGGTGGGTAATAGAGATTAGATGTAATCAGTAACATTGGGGAAGGTATAGTGGAAATATACTGATGTGTTTATCAAGAATTACCTTTTCCTTTCTGCAGACCTGTCTTACCTATAGCTCAGATAATGATCAAATGCGTGGACATATCACCTGAAGTGGACTACTTGGAAATTCATTGAACAATTTCTTGTAAGATTAGAGGCAATCAACATGCTTTTCTCCTTTATACTGAATCTCACTCTCTCTCTCTCTCTCTTTTTATTTTTATTTGAATTTTACTTTTAGTTCTGGGATACATATGCAGAATGTGCAGGTTTGTTACATAAATATACATGTGCCATGGTGGTTTGCTCTCTTAAGTGTAGGGATTCAGTAAATCTGTGTTGAGGTCCCTTGAAACATAAATTTAACATGTCCTAATGGGAATAAAATGGACATTAAGAGACAAATTAGGACACAGGGCCATCATAATGCATCATGCTGGCCCTGAGCTTCTCTTTAAAAGTATGAGCCAATAGTTTCATGAGTCAATACGTCCCATCATTAGGCTTCAAATTGGCCATCTGTCACCAGCAAACAAAAAAGTCCAACTTAATACAAAAATTCATAATTGTAAGCATTACAAGTAACATCATAATACATGAGAATGGTTGTGAAACATGGATGATTATAAATGTTCCTCCAGTGATACCATGAGATGCCATTGATGTTTGCTTTGTTGTAATGAAGGATCTGTTTAAAATTTCTCTCTCAAAATATCTTGGCCTCTATTCATCTACTTACTGATGAAGGTATTTGAGGGTGCTTAATAGAAATACATTCAGAAATGATTTTGTTAGCCAATTCTTTAAATTTTAGCTGACAAAACCACTCCCTGACATAAGGGAAAATGAAATAAGCAAGAATAAACCCAGGAAAACTGATATGGAATAATGATTTGGAAGATTAGGAAACATTTTTCTGGCGGTAGAAAACAGGTTCTGATGACTAGAAGAAGGCAGACAATTGCCTTCTTCTCAATCTCCCAAGTCAGTATATTTATAAGAAATTATCACTGTCTGCCACACTCCCATCTACTCCTTCCATTAAGTCACTTATCTTCAGCAAAGGATTATGTCCCTCTTTGATGAAATGTAAAAAGAGGAACACTGCAAAACTTACACTTTAGTTACTCTCCCTTAGATTTCTATTTTTGAATCTACTAGACGCCACCAACATTGAATCTACTATGTGTGACAGGCTTCACTCTTCCTTCAACTGATGAACCTAAACTTTATCATTATAGTGATATAGAGATGATTATAAAAGACTTCCAAACAATTGAGTTTCAGTTTCTAGTTAATGTAATAAAAAGTAATGATTAATGTATACAGAACCCTCCAGACCCCACAGACTGTTTTAAGAGTTTTCTTTACATTATCTTATTCAATACTCACAGAAAACCTATATGCTAAGTACTCATGATTTCTATATTTCACATGAGCAAACCAACGTCAAGCAGAGTAATGAGTTGAACAGGCAGAGCCAATCTGTGGCAGGGCCAGAATTCATATCCAAGAAGGCTGACTCAATAGTCCATACATATAACCATTACCTTAAATCACAACACAAAATATAAATCTATGTTATAGGATTTAAAATTCCCAATTAATTATCCCTCCGCTTTCCTAGTTCTGAAACTTTGCATAAGTGAATGTAGGAATTAACTGGAAACCAAAATGTCAATTTTGTTTTTGGGAAATATGCATTGATGTATTTCAACATATGATCTCCTGTTTTTACTTGAATCAAGCCTATCTAGTTCATTATAAAATGCAGATGAATAGCTAACTTAATGCTTTCCTGCATAGAGAAAGGGCTTAGCAAGTCATTTACTAACATTGCCATTGTTATTATCATTATCATTATTATTTACTTTTAGAAGATTTGTTTGATATTTTCTTTATCCTCATTATTGTGAATATCAAGAAGATATTAATTATGCTTCGCTTTCACTGAATATTTTGGCTTTCTGAGAATTTTTAATCTAAAGACTGGTACTCTTTTCTACCATTATTATTATTACGATTATTATTTTGGATACTTTCAGACATCTATTTTCTGAAGTCTAACATCCTAGGACTCGTAGATATTTCACATTGTCAATCTATCATCTATGTCTATTATTTTTCCTTTGACTATATGCTCTACAATAAAGCCAAATAAATAAGCAATGATTTTAATATAATAAATATATAAACAATAGAATACCTTTCTTCTATTAATGTTCTTCTTTGCTATTATTATTTTAATTTAAACTAGCATATTTTTAATGTTTGAGTATTTAGGAATCTTCTTGGCTCTAGAAGCTTGGCATTTAGGCTAACTAAAACTGCAATTAGTGACAAGAATGTGGGGCTTTCATAACAAAATCCAAAAATAAGTGATACTGGTTTAATTATCAAATGAGAAACAAATAAAAAATAACAAAAATCAGGAATTATCGTATCATCTTTTAGGCATACATGACAAAGGTTAGTGGTGTTTTGACTTTTCCTTCCTTGTGTCTTTACGGGTATTCTTAGGAGAATTTGGGACCTACATTCATTGGAAATGTAAACCATGAGAGTAAGATCCCAAAAGATCTACTGGGCTTTTTCATTATTTCTGAGTGATAGCCACGACATTTTGCGCTAAATGGTAACATGTTTTTAAGATATTCTATGATGAGTAGAGTGCTTTTGAAGTGCTGGACTAAACTAAAAGTGTATCAAGATTTTAAATGCACATGAAGAGATACAGAAAGAGATAATAAGACAGTCATTAACTTGGACTCTTCACTGAATGACGTACCGTACATTATACTAAATGTTGTAAGAAATATGTTTTACACATTTTGTTATTTATTGGGCATACTTTTGTTTTGATTTGTTTAAACATTTTTGTAAGATATCTCAGAGCCCGTTTGATAAGCAAAGGTAGAAATAAACAAATAGATTAATTAAATATTTACATAATTTTAATTCCCACTCAGTACTTGCTACATTGAAGGCAAATTACAAATAATTATTTTCTAGTTATAAACATCAACCAAATATTTGGAGACTCAGATAAAATATACATTAAATAAAGGAAATTTATTAATAAAAAGTTTTTTCTTAAGTCACACAAAAGTGTTTTAATCTTAAACATTGAAAGTACTAATACCACTTTTCTGTAGGCATACTTAAGAATATATCAAAATATTATGTTTTAAAAGTCTTCAGTTATATTCAGATTTTTAGTCTTATCAAGCATAATTTAATTTTGAAATTACATGCACATTTTAGTATTTAGCAATATGTAAGAAGGTAAGCAACTGTAATGATTTGTCATTTTCCAACACCATCACTTATTTTTTGAAAAAAAATTAAATTGCATAATAAAATATTTATAATTTAAATGCATCAAACATCACTTAGTATATATGATACAACATGCTTTGAAATACTCTTATATTTTTTTAAAGTTTTAAGAAGCCATCAAGATACAATATTGGGATGCTTTAAAATTGCTTTTCACAAATGTAATAAGAGGGTTTGTGTGTACAAGTATGTGACTAGGATGTTTAGAGAGAGTTAATAAAAGAATAAATTTAATTTTTTTTTTAGTCACTAATCTAATATATGGTCAACTTCAGAAGCTTGTGAAATAAATTCAATGTGTCTTTCTCTTTCTAGGAAACATATTTTTCTTTGCCTTCTCGCTTTCTTTTTGGAAGAATATTTTAAAATTTTTACGACATTTTCTTTTATATCTTTTTCTGCCAAATGCTATTAGTAATGCCTAGCTAAGTTTCCATTTTTTTCTATGATGATGTCACTATTTCTTCACTTGAATTGGTAATTTTTAGTTTGCAATGTCTCTGCATGTATGGCCAGCTCTGTTTATTTCTAATTAATTATTTTCTAATTATTTTATTTCTACATTTGTCTTTCACTTTATGGAAGAAGGGAATAGAAAATGTGTTGCTGTATTGATCACATATTAAGTACTTAATAAATGTCAATTTATTTGTATTCTAATGAGCATATTAATAGCAGGGGTAGAAATTATTTACTGTCACCAAAATGACTTTGGATACATGTCTAGAACAATTTGTTAATAAATTATCAATTTTATAATTTTTATTGCCTATATGTGGCAAAGGCCTTATTACATGTAGCAATGAGGGAAGAGATGGAGCCTTTTCTGGCTATTGCATGGTTAGAAATTTGCTTGGAGAATGTGCTTTCCTATTTTTTAGAATTAATGGGAATCAATATTATCACTTTATAAAATTCAGATATTGGGTAAAGTGGGCTCCAAATTATATAAGAGAAAATAAAGAATGTAACTTCTTTATAACTAAATAATAGTCATAAATGGGTGTTTCTATCATGTGTTTCTCTGTCTGCTTCATGTGTAGTTATTGATTATTCCAGACTGTTACCTTTTTCTTTTCCTCCTCACTATCAATATTATTCTTGGTCAGTAGGTGTCTTTGAAAAGGTGCTTATAATAAACCATCCCCTCTTCTGAAACAGAAAAACAAAATTAGTTTTTCTGTTGGCCACATATGTACCAAGGGCAAAACCGTTTACAAAGAATTGCCTAATGTAGTTTCAGTATGAATCTTCTTTCCGAAAGAAAATAAATATTTTAAGTTAATAAGGGAAGAAGAGCATTAACTAATAAAGTGGTTGTAACTCTTGTGCAATTTTATTACTCTTTTATTCATTTGGCGCTAAGCTTTAAAATTCAGTTGTTTTAAATGATTCTCAGTTGGTCATATTTTCACTCTATTTTTCTGTAATATTTTGTTTTAAAAAGTAAACCTATAGCAAATTTTAAAAGGTTTTACTGTGATCACTCTCATTTTTAGCACCTAGAATCAACCTTTGCATTTTATTATACTTGTTTTTTCACATATCTATTCATCTACCCAATCTTCTATCAATGAATACAGTATGCGTTGTATTTCAAAGAAAATTGCTGATAGTAGTTCAATTCCACCTTAAATTCAACATATATATTTAAAAATAGAGTTCAATATTTATTTATAGGTATTAAAGTTTACATTACGTGAAACACACAAATCTTTCTTTTACATTATCTTATTTTTGTCAGGTGCATATACTTTAATCCAGCTCTTCATCATTGTATAGAATATGAACAAATGTTCACATCAGTCTTTAATCTTTAACCCATTTCATTCCAGACACAACCATTATCATTATTTTTTCCACTGCCAATTAGGTTTACCTGTTCCAAAATTTAATGTATTAATAAATGGAATTATACATAATGTATTCATTTGGGTAAGGTTTCTTTTCAGATTTACCTATATTGTTGTTATTCTAGTAGTTTCTTCCTTTTTAATTCATTGAAATGAGTAGTATTTCACTGTAAGAGTATACCACAATTTGTTGATCAAGTCCTGTTCATAGACACCTAAGTAGTTCCCAGTTTTGTGGATTATGAATAAAGATGTCATGAACACTCTAAAAGTTTTGCGTGAAAAAATCTTTTTTTGTTTCTGGTGAGTAAATACCTGCAAGTGCAATTGTGTATGGTAGGGTGAATGTATTTTTCATAAGAAGTGTCTAGAGCTTTTTCCAATGAGATTTTACCATTTTACATTACCACTACCAATGCATGAGAGGTCTTCTTGCTCCAAAATATCAAGTCAGTCTTCTAATTGTAGTTCTTCTGGTGGATATATATGATTATACCCTGTTTTAAACACATGTTTAAGAATCTTTGTGAATTTGGATTTAAATTCATAACATAAATATGTTATTTGGATTTAAATACATAACATAAATATGTTATATTTTCGTCTAAATATGGAACACCTTTTAAACTAATATATCAGTTCTATTTTTATTAATTTCTCTAGAAATTAGCATTCTACAAATTTTAATCCCTCCTATTATTTCTTAAGTAAATATTTGTGTATTCTGCTCATATGTTTACCACTTGCCTTCTTATTTTTGCAACATCTCAAAACTTATGTCAGAAATTAATTTGTGTTTTTACATGAGACTTCTAGATTTAAAATTTTCATTAGTGGGATTAATTTTTCTCTCTCTTTTTCTCTCTTATAATCCATAAAGATAAAAGGTCATATAATCACGACATAAAAATATTATATGTGAAATAGAAAAATCACAACAATAGTTGGAGATTGTAACATTTCTGTCTCAACAACTGGTAGAAAAAGTAGTCAAAAAGAGTAATTCTACAGATCTTAATACTAACAACCAACTTTACCTACTGACTTTTATAAAGCATTACATCCAACACCTTAAAAAATACACATTCTTTTTAGTGCACATTGCTATTTATGAATATAAATAATATATTGAACCATAACTGGACCATACCTAAGTTACATAGTTCTAATTAACTTTTGGGTAAGCAGACGTCACAAATGGCTTATAAGCTATACTGAAACAAATAGAATACATAAAGAACATAAAATTCATGAGTTGCATCTAAATTATCCTTTAAGGGTGCATTGATAGCCTTATGTTCTTTTATCAGAGAAAAACTTGAAAACCAGAGATTTTTATTTCATCTTGTAAAGGTAGAAACAAAAAGGGAAATTAAAACAAAGTAAGTAGAAGTAACTAAATAATTGAATATAAAAACAGAAATCATGGATAGTAGAGAGATGAGGAGAATAAACAAAACTGATACTTTAAAAAGGTTGGTTAACATCATGACCCTTAAATATGACTAATAGAGAAGAAGAGAGAGAACAGAAAACACTAAAATCAAAGATTAAAGATGGAATATCACCAAATATTCTACAGACATTGAAAGAATACATTTATGCCAATTTTTGAATAACTGTATGCTAATTACTTCAACAACTAGATGACATGGATAAATTTCTCAGTAAAGCACAACTTATTCATACTGACACAAATATAAATAGAAATTCTAAGTAGTCACATGTATATTTAATAAACTAAATTAAATTAATAAATTAAATAAATACAAATTAAATTTGTATTACAAAATATCCCTACACACAACAAAATAACCCAAGACCAAGATATTTCACTGTTGAATTCTGCCAAATGTTTAAGGAAGTAACACTTCTAATCTCACACAATCACCATTAGGATACTGGAACATTTTCCAAATAATTTCATGAACCCAATACAAAACTGATACCAACACCTGACAGAAACTGCAAGAAAAAATTTCCAGATAATCATCCCCTGTAAATGTAGATGTAAAAGTCCTACGAAATTATTAATGCAAAGAATTTGGCAACATATTTCTCACAAATCACAAATTAATTTGTATCCCAGAAATAGAAGATTGGTTACATCCATTTAATATGCCATAGTAAAACAACATATAACACGAGTCATATGATAACCTCAACAATGAAGAAAAATGTGTTTGACCAAATTCAACACACTTTCATAGCCAACAATGTCAGAAAATTTGAGAAAGATGAGCACTACCTCAAGTCGATATAGAGCTGTCACATAAAACCTTAGCTAATAATATACTTAATGATGAAATATTAAACAAGACAAAGATGCCTTTTCATACTACTTCTGTTCAATACTACATTGGGATGGTGGAGGAAAAAAGAAAAAAAGCGCTGTTTTGGAACAAAAAAATTGCAATAGTAAATTTTAAAATAAAAATAATATTGATTGGAAAGAAGTAAACCTTTCTGTAAGTGAATTCAATATGGATGTGATAAGAAAATTGAAATTGAAAACTAATAGAGCACAATTTCTATTGCATTTTATTTATCATAATTATACAATCATATTCAAACTTTCTCCTTTTTTTACCTGAATAAAATTTAGTTGAAAATATATTGAATATTTGTTGGTTACTATAACTGTAAAATTAATTTTAGGCATATTTAATCCTTTCATTCCATATTATATAAGAGCCTGTTTAAAATACCATTATTCATATTGCATAACCAAAAAGAACATAACATTTTTAGGGTAAAATTAAATATAATGCACAATGGGAAATAAATATAAAAACAGAACATTCAATTGATACAGTTTATGCTTATAAACTTTTCAGAAGATGTATCTTTACTTTTCATATCCTTTGTGTATATTTAGCTTGAAGAGTTAAATCATAAGAATGAGCTAAAGCTTTCATAATATTTGAAGTTTGTGAAAAGAGACAGGGAAACATATATAATGCCCATCATAATGACAACATCGATTACAGGAAGCAATGTAAAGATGTAAATAATTTATCTTTGCTATATTCAAGTTGAGTCAATGTCAGAATGCCTAATTTGGGAATCTTACAAATAATGATTTAAGAATAATTTGAAGCCAGGCGTGGTGGCTCACACCTGTAATCCCAGCACTTTGGGAGGCCGAGGCAGGCGGATCATGAGGTCAGGGATCGAGACCATCCTGGCTAACATGGAGAAACCCCGTCTCTACCGAAAATACAAAAAATTAGCCGGGTGTGGTGGCGGGTGCTTGTAGTCCCAGCTACTCGCGAGGCTGAGGCAGGAGAACCGTGTGAACCTGGGAGGCGGAGCTTACAGTGAGCCGAGATCATGCCACTGCACTCCAGCCTGGGTGACAGAGCGAGACTCCGTCTCAAAAAAAAATAAAATAAAATAAAAAAGAATAATTTGAATAATAAGATAATTTATTAAATAGAAATAACTCTCTCTAGTCCTATACTTCATGGGATTTAGAAGATAGCTACTACAGTGAACTCACAATTGATAAGATGTTATAGGCAAAATAATTGTTAATTTTCTTGAAATCATGATTCAGATGTTGTTTATGTATATTGACCAAAGTAAGATTTAAGTGTGACACAATGAATAAATGATACGTGCAGAATATTTTATACTTTTTTCATTAGTAACAACAGAGACTTTTCAGGTATCTAGCTCCCAAGAGTTTATTGAAAATGCTTATAGATTCATTTTGTTCTTTAACGTCTGTAAATTAGAAAGACACATTTTACTCTTGTCAATCTTCACTTGAAATATCCTCTTTTTTAAAAAAACCTTAAGCATAGAGATTGCAAATCGCATTTGAAAATATCTGCAGTTGCCAAAAAGATAAAGAGAAATAATTCTGTATATAATTAAATGTTGTGTTGTACTTGCGGAAGGTTGAAGGATACTATACTGTGAACTTGCATGGATATGAAATTGAATATGAATGGTATTGTTAAACACATGACACATGTTTGATACCTAATTACTTAATTCCTAGTTGCCTCTTTTCATTAAGGCAAAGGGTGTATATTTGTGTGGGTTCCAAAATAAGTTTATATTGATATGTAATTTGAAAGCAACCAAAGAGCTATGTAGGTTAACGTTAGAGAAATATGCCTATGGATCAAAAGTAGACAATAGTACATAGGAACTGAAACGATAGGATTAATTGTCTCCAGATCTAGAAGCAAAACAAAGAGGGAGGGTTCTGATTCCAATATAGTAATTGATATTAAAAGGTCCACATATGTTTTAAGCAACTGAAGTGAGGTTCAATGCATGAATCTCTTGTATAAAATAGTAGTTGCTTGTTGATAAGTTAAAGCCCCTCAATGTTAAAAAGCTGCATATGTTTAATAGCACACACAGAAGAAGAAATAGGCAACAGAGAGAAAATGTGGGCAGAGTCTCACAAGTAGCCACTGACTGGACATGCAATATGCAATATATCACCAAGAAAACAAACTCACATTAGCAACATCAGGCAGGGAAGAAAAGACAAAACTTGGTAGGCATGGATATTAAGTCCAGAGAGAAAGAGAACTAAATTCCTGTATTAATGAACCTGAAAACTGAGGTTTAAAATGCAGGAGGACAATAGTACTAATAGTGTCAAAAATATTCAACAATCAGGAGATAAATTCTCTTTTAATTAAATGCAAGTTACAGAGCCATCTCCATATAAGAATCAGATAGAAACAGTGAGCATTTCTTTGGCAATATGATAATTTATTTTTAAACAATTTCTTGCAAGAATATAGAAGTGCCCATTTCAGGGCACTTGGGAATAAATGGAGGAAGAGGGATGAGTAGAAGCTAGATTTCACACAACTTTCTGAATGCTTCCAATATTTTAACATTACTTTAACCTAATGTTAAAAATAAATTGAATATAGTAGGTCCAGAAACTAATATTCACAGTAGGAATTGAAAGTTTTCCTTAGTATAAGAGTTGAAATCTTAGAGAAAAGGATAAATATGTATATAATGACAAAACACATTCATAACTAATTGCTTATCAATATGGAACTGGGGAAAATTGGAGGTTCAGAGATTTGATAGTGTATTCTCAAGAGAACCATTACAAGGCATTTCAAAAGAAGAAAAGGGGGAAATCTCAGAAAGAAAAGTGAAATCATTCTCTGAGACATTTATTTGCTAAAGAAACTTTTTCATGTGTTTTTATCTTATAAAGGTGTTAATATTTTCCCTGACAACTGCCTTGTCCCTTTCTTTTATGATTAGGAGAACAACACTGATAGGTTCCTGAAAATTATGTCAGATTTCCTGGAAAAAGACTAGTATTATTTTCAATATAGAATACTTAGTATAGTATTAGAAGAAACACAAATCCAAACATTTAGGTGGGGGATCAGTAGGTTATATATGTATCCTGAGGGGCATCTATTACTTAGAAGCATGAAGTGTGTCTCAGGGAAGATGAATCTTTCTTTGGGGAAGGAAGGTAGAACAACAATAAATGGATTCCATGGAGGGGAGAGATATTAAACGGATAAATGGTACCTCTTGGGTAGAATTATACAACTTAGGAGGAGAGGATAGAAAAGATTTGTTTGAAAAATGAATGTTTCTATCAACGTGAGAATTGTAGAATTCCTAGGTTTCACTATGAGGGATGCTCAATGAAAAATATGGAGAAAAATTTTAGTAAAACAAATGTCTGTGCCTAAAGGCAGGAGAGAAAAATAAAAGGACACAGATTTTGGGCCATAGCAAAGGAATGCTCTTAGGAAACAGTTAACATTTTAATAACTTTAAAAGGCTCTCTTACAGATATAGTTGAAAAATAAATGGGAAGGGGAACATAAGTGAAATATGTCACTGCTGAATAAAAATAAAGGATAGAAATGAATGCCTCTGATATTGTTGAAGTAGCACAAGTTGCTCGCTTATGGTAAATGTTAAAGATGAAGTAAAACAAGGTCTTAAGAATAGACCTTGGCAAAGCAGTCGTACTCTGGGGCACAGGCACTAAAGAAGTTAAGAACACTTTCTATTTCAAATCACTTAAGGCAGATACGAACACAAAGGGATAAAATATTTTTCTTGAAAGAAAAGTCATAGGTAAAAAAATGCAAAGCATGAATCTCAATGGTACAATGGTAAAAATTGTCTAGGGAACCCTATGGATAGAGAAATTCAGAGACAATGAAGTCAAGACAGAGAACAATGTACAAACCCTCTTTAGAAAGTTTCCTGCTTAAAGCTGGGGTGCATTATTCACAGAGAAGTGAAGGCTGTGCCTGATAGAGTGCATGACCTCTGTTTAGTTATAGCTTTCTAGATATACGAGATAAGTACAAATTAAGCATATTATGCAGTTGAAAATTCACATTGACAACCTCACAGTCACTCCCCTCTCTTTCTCTCTTTCTAAACAGAATCCTAATTTCATTTGTCCATCTCCTGATGAAGATGAGTTTCAAGAGGAGACTCACTATTCTAAGCTAACCATTGTAAATCCATTCTCATTTTGTGACGATAATTTAGGAGCACCAAAAATATAAACCACCTCTAGCCAATGAGACATAAGCAAGATCATCTGAAATGAACTTCTGGAAAATTTTCCTCAATCTCAGAAGGAGATTTATTCCCTCCCCCTCACCAGAATTTCCAAGGCTTTACACCTTAATGAAACTGTCACAAGTCCCCAAGGGGAACCAACTGCTACTTCTAATGGGGAGGAATGCTTGCATCTATAGGTTCCATTAGGTGCCTGCTGTGTGCCAAATGTTTTTCTATGCATTTCACATGCATTTTTAACACTTAACCTCCATATCCTTAGGACTATCTCTACAAATGTAGATGCTTAAGAAAATTACCTTTTACACAGAGTTTGCTAAACAGAGGGTGGAAATCAGACAGCTTGAACTTAAGAATAGAGTAAAATGGATATTAAGATACTTGAAATATTGATTAGAAATATGTATCGTGTCAAATTCTGGGGTAAAAGATAAATATAAGTCGAAATTTCCAACTTTTTTCTATTTTTAAAACTTGAATTAATAATCTGGGGTAGTAAGTTTCTTTGTTGCTGTTAAAAAATAAAAAGAAACTCTATCAGTTGCACTCACATGAAGGAAAGATTCTCTGTAGTCCAGAAAACTTTTGGAAGAGCTTCTAGAAGCTGCACAAATCAAAACTGCTTTGAGGTCTTTGCTACTTCATAAAGGGGAGACACATTTACCTTTAACAGAAATGGGCTTCGTGGAGAGGAAAAGGATGGAGAGAAAATTGTCAGATAAGCATTATTCGCCCCTCTTGGACTCCCAGACTGATTTTGAGCCTCTATTGTCATTTTGATGTCTGCAATCAAAATCTAGGGAGTTTTCCAAAATCCCTAATAAAATATCAAATATTTGATATCATTCCTTCCCCAAGGGTAACAAATATTTTCAATATTTGACATTGTGCAGTTAAACATATTGCTGCCTTATGTAGAAAAGTGGGTTGAATACTTCTCTCACTGTTTTAGAATTATTTCCCCTTCTTCCATTTGCTATAATTGATCTCTATAATTCTGGTATGTATTTGACCATAGACTAGTGATCATACCACCTAGGTCTTTTGTAACATTCAATCCTTCAGAATGTAACAATGGGAAATAACACAGATGTTAATTGGACACAGAGAGATTTGAAGGAAACTCCCAAATTAGAGTGAAAGTTGCAATCTGTCCACTGTGATCAAGCATCATATTTTCTGCTACCCATATCATAACACAGAGGCCTATGTGAAGTACATAGACTAAAATTAGTTCAAGCTAAAGGGATTTATTTTTACCAATAAAATTGTATTGCTCGAAAATGCATAACTCTGATACAGATTTGAGATGCTGCAGGGCCCACCTCTCATGAGCCTTTTTTGTTACTTGCAATGATAGAATTCCCTTATATATTGGCAGAGTGTTGTGCCAAGGCATCTTTCTAGTTTACTTCAGGAACCTCAAGGAGTAACAAACGGTGAAGAAAAAATATTGGCATTAGGAGAATAAAGACCAGAAACTTTTTCCTTGTTGTTGTTGATGATGTTACTTGTTTGTTTTCTATTAGAGACATTAACTAAAACACTGCTCAGAGTGAAATCCCAAAGCTGAAAGAACATTTAATGAGAGAATTTTAATATGTACACCGTGGCTTGGGTGGAAAAATATCAAAAATGGTTAGCAAAATGTTTTCTCTGGATATGAAAAGAATAGAGAATTATTCTGACACTTAGGATTGAGATATCTGGGAATAGCACTTTTGCTGTAGACCACAGGTTCCCAAACTTTTGCAGCTAGCAGAGCCCTTATTCTGGCCTGATTTTTTTAAATGATTCCTCTCCGTAAAATAAATACTAATCAATTTCATTTATTAAGTGGTTAACCTAAACAGTACAACCATTTTAAAACAATACCTATAAATTGTAAGAAAATATTTTATTTCATCATTAAAAACCACAATGTCGTATAAGATGGATATGTTTACCTTTTGCACACTTTATAGCCTCTTGAATTTTGGAATTAGATTGGACACCAGTATCCCAAAAATCTGTTTTGTGGTAGCTTTCCTCAGTACGTGATTTTTATTACAGCAATTTCTGAAAACACAGATTTGCAAAGACATGATGCCATTGAAAGGAATTCAATGTTCATTAGTATTGAACTGTGAAGTATCATGTGATGTATGATGTTTAGTAACTCTGTTGAGTGTTGCTGTGTTTTTCTTGAAAATATAAAATGCAATACATTATTCCATGGGAACTGGGTGAATTCACTGTTGCAACCTGAGCACCTCAGAACACGTTCTGGGAACTTCTAGCACAGGCATTGCTATTAACACTCTGGATATAAACCAACACAGCTTAACTCTTCATCCAGAAATGTTCAACTGTCATTAATACCAATGCCTTACCACAATAGATATAATATATATAAATATAAAATTGAAACAAATAATTATACTTTTAATTTTAAATTAATTATAATGAATCTGGTGACTTAGCATGTGGTTATTAGTTTTAACCTTATAAGAATAAATCACATTAGTAATTAAACTTCTAAAAATAAATTTTCTGGATTATGTTTATTTATTTACACATCCGTTGTATCATATGATATGCCAATTCTTTATTAGAATAATTTTCAAATTCTATTAAATGTTAATATCTTCAGTACATCTAGAGCTTGCCTTGTGTACATACACAAATATATACATATTTTGTTAGATGGCTAAGTTTCTTGAAAATTAACAGTCTACTGTGTGATTACTACATGGTATATTAATTTTTAAAATAAACACATTTAATGCTTGCTGTGTGCCAAGGAATATTCTAAATGTTAATTTGTTGCTGCCTCATAATAACCTTATAAGTTACTGTAATTTACATTGTTAAGCAGAAATCTAGTAAAGCTATACCTTTTTATAAGATGCAAAGATGATAACTAACAATTACTTATTTTTTGCTAGATGTGAGAAGCTGTCTTAAATGCTTTAAATATATTAAATACTTTAATATTTACAATTACAACCATGCACCACATAATGACATTTCTGTCAAAGAAGGGTAGCATATACAACAGTGGTCCCATAAGATTATAATGGATTCGAAAATTTCCTACCACCTAGTGATGTCATTGGTGTCATAGTATCATAGTGCAAGGCATTACTCACGTGTCTGTGGTGAAATAAACAAGCCTATTGTACTTCCAATAAACGTACAGCACATACACTTATGTACAGTACAAAATACTTGATCATGATAATATGTGACAGTATTACTGGTTTATGTTTTTATTTTATGTTTAATCATTTTTTAGAGTGTACACCTTCCACTTATTAAAAAATAGCTAAAAATAGTCTCAGGCGGGTCCCTCAGGAGGTATTCCAAAAGAAGACATTGTTATCACAAAAGATGACAGCTCCATGTGTCCTTGAAGGCTTTCCAATGGGAGAAGACGTGGAGGTGGAAGACAGTGACACTGATGAACTTGACCCTGTGTAGGCCTATGCTAATATGGGTGTTTGTATCTTAGTTGTTAACACAAAGGTTAAAAATTAAAAAAAAAAAAAAAAAAAAAAAACAAATACAGATAGAAAGAGCTTATAGAAAAGATACAAATAAAATATTTTTGTATAACTGAATAACGTGTGTTCTACTTAAGTGTTACTACAAAAAAGTCAGAAAGTTAAGAAGATTAAAAAGTTTGGCCAGGTGCAGTGGCTCACGCCTGTAATCTCAGCACTTTGGGAGGCCAAGGTGGGTAGCTCAGTTGAGGACAGGAGTTTGAGACCAGCCTGGCCAAGATGGTGAAATCCCATATCTAGTAAGAATACAAAAAATTAGCTGGACATGGTAGCACTTGCCTGTAATAGCAGCTACTTGGAAGGCTGAGACAGGAGAGTCGCTTGAACCCAGGAGGTGGAGGTTGCCGTGATCTGAGATCGTGCCTTTGCACTCCAGCATAGGTGATAGAGGGGACTTGGTCTCAAAAAAAACAAAAAACAGAAGTTATAAAGTAAATGTTACAGTAAGCTAAGATCAGTTTGTTATTAAATAATTTAAAATACTTGTACAAGTTTAGTGTAGCATAAAAGCATACAATGTATTATGTCTACAGTATTGTAATGCCAGTAGCTCTTCATATTCACCACTTGCTCACTGACTCACCCAGAGCAACTTTCAATCCCGTAAGCTCCATTCATGGTAAGTGCCCTACACAGATGTGCAGTTTTTTATCTTTTATATCATACTTTTACTATACCTTTTTCGTGTTTTGATTTATTTAGATACATAAATATTTAACATTGTGTTATAATTGCATACAGCATTTAATACAGTAACATGCTATACAGGGTTGTAACTTCAGAGCAATAGGATATGCCTGATAGCTTAGATGTGTAGTAGGCTACACCATCTAGGTTTGTATGAGTACGCCCTATGATGTTTGTACTATGACAAATTTGCTTTAAGACCTATTTTTCAGAGCTTATCCCTGCCCTTAAACAACACATGACTGTACATTAGGAAACTGAAAAAGATTAATTCTGTGCCTTAGGCCACAAAACCATCTAGTGATAAAGAAAAATAAAATCAAGTAGAAAGAGAGAGAAAGGGATGAGGAGAGAGAAAAGGAGAGGATAAGAGAGGAAGGAGAAGTAGGAGCAGCAGGAGGAGAAAGATTTGTGGCGGTTTGTACAAATGCATCTAATTTTAAATATTAGAAAAAATCAAGGTCACACACACTGATAACAAAAAAGATAAATTCACTTTTTAATTATTTCACTTAACCATTTGATTACTACTTCTAGTAAAGCATGGAGTCCTTATTCAATTTAATCATGAGATTGTCCATTCTTAATTTATTGCCTGCTTTTATTTGTTGTATTTGTTTTTTCATGAAGTAATTTTTAAGAAGCTATCCTTATTAGGCATGGTGAAAGTTTGGTTTATATGTATTATTTTATTTATTAAATTTTAAGATCAATTGTGTGAATTATTATCCCCATTTTATCTTTCACAGGTTAATTAAGTATTTTTTCCAAATAATTGTTGCTTTGCATTGTCTGAAAAAGCAGAGCAAATTCTTTAAGATCCCAAAGCTCAAATTTTATCCACTACAAGATACACAATACAATTTAAATTACTTTATATAGTAATATTTTTTGTTTGTTTGCTTATTTGTTTTGAAATTACTAGAATGTATTTGTAATTGGCTATTTTATTCTAAGAATACAGTTACAATTTTCAGTCCTAAAAAAATAGAATTAAAGGATCGAAGTAACCCTGGTGAGATTATCTAATGTTTCATCTACCTTTTAAAAAGGATTCTAACAGATTTTAATATGTGACTATTCATCATACTTTCAGAATCTACAGGGAAAGACCAGGCACACCTTTCTTCAAATTGCTCTGTCATTTTTTAAAACACCACTTACATTCCAAAAACATATGTTCACTTTCAAACAAATCTCTCTCACTTAATTTTAGCTCTTTTCTTATTTTGCTTTTCAAGGACTTGAAGAGAGAATCTCTAAATCATGTCCCTTCATATGTAAGACAAGTGTTTCCTTTTAACAGGTTAAGAATTTTTCCATTTTAAAACTTTTTCTCATAAATCTTTTGTTCTAACTTTTTAATCTACTCTGTATCACCATTTTTAGATTTATAATATCAGAAACCAACTAGAAAATTACCAAACAACGTCTAAGTGTAATGGGAGGATATTAAGATTTCTGCATAATAGTTATATACCCAATGTGCTGTGCTCTCTCGCTCTCTCTCTTACTTTCATGTTTTCTCTATGTTTTTTGAACATAGGTGGGTTTTCTCTACAAGTATTTATGTAGTACATGACAACGATAAATAATTTACTCAGTTTGAATTATAATTTTAAATTTACAGTAATAGTAACAATACCAGCCAGAATAATGAGCCATCTATTTGGTTGCTCTTTTATGTGACATATGCATATGTTAGTTACTCTATACATATTTATTTCTCATATAAACTCTGCAAATCTCTGTTATTATCCCAATATTAACTAGGTAGGAAATGAGATTAAGAGAGGACAATAAAATTGCCCGTGATTGCACAGTTACTAATGCAGCCTGGATTTGAACCCCTTGTATCTATGAATTTAATTTCCTTGAAATAGCCATGTACTCAGAAGAGTACTCAGAATCTTTGCTTCCTGTAATGGTGGATAAAACAATGTATAATATAGGTCAGTGTTCTCCTTGAGAACAACCAAGCTCATTCGAAAATGTGTTTTAATCTTCTTGAAAATAACAAAGATCTAACCATACAATGAAGAATTTCTAGGCCATGATTTGAGGAATAAATCAAGCAAGCAACAAACAAAAAAAAAAGTCATACTAAAAACCAAGGATTCTGAAAGCATTTATAATCAAGGAAGAAAGACCTACAAATGAATCTGTTTTTAGTCTATGGAACTTGACAAAAAATGGATATGAAACCTTTTGTGATTCTGATGAACCATTCAGTATGTTAACCTAGGATCCAAAGATCTTTGTCATAAGTTAAGGTTTAACTGGATTAAAGCAGGCTGCCATGCATTAAAGCCTGACTTTATATGGTCTTTTAAGGCTTCAGCTGAGAAAACAAATCCCAAACTTACATTAATATGATCAAAGATTGCATTGAATATAAGTAAAGGATATCACCTTTGAAAGAAGATATAATCACACAACAGTGAAATAAGCAAGGATGATTAAAAGTATTTTTTATACAAGGTCTAATATGGAGTACAAATGACTAGACATAAAAGGAAACAAGACACTGTAGTTAAGAACGAGCAGAATCCACAAATTGAAATATTTTCCCAAGGACTATTTGGAAATATTGACCACAGCCTACAAATGCAAATTATGATTACTATGCAGTAAGAAATAAAAGGCACGTTTTCATACTTTCACTAGACTTAAAAACAATAAAACCATTTTAAAAGGAATAAAATATTTAAAAAATAAGCCAATGCACACCAAAACACAATAACCAAAATTAAAAACTGAAGGGATGTGTTTTGTGGAAGTTTAGGCAGGGCTGAATGGAAAACTGGTAAACTTGAAGACAGAGCACATACAACTATCTACACTGCAGCATAGAGAGAAAACAAACATAGATTTGCCATAAAGCAAGTTTCAAAAATTTCAAAGGACTAAGAGCATAACAAATGTTCTTGCTATGTACATTGTAACTAAGTTGAAGATACTTATATTCTTAAAAATTAAGAAAACAATTTAGAAACACTATGTGGATTCAATAAAAACCTAATAGAAATAGGAAAATATTATCGTTTAAAATACTATTTCGAAGAAGTTAAAAGAGGGTTTATGAACTCACTTATGAAAGTAGAAAAAAATTATTTAGAAAACCTCACAATGAGATTAGAAGACAGAACAATTATAGACTATTTTATATCAGTGATCAGCCAACTTTTTGTTTAAAGGGCCAGAAAGTAAACATTTTAAACTTTCTAGGCCTATGATCTTCATTGAAACTATTAGAATATGCAGCTGTTTCCTGAAAACAGACACAGACAATACATAAGCTAAAGAGTGCAATCGTGTTGCAATAAACTTCCATTACAAAAGTATGTGGTTGTGGTGGGCTGAATTAGAACCAAGTGGCCTAAATTAATGATTTTTGAACTTGAAGGTTTGAATAGCTATCAATCATTATGGGAGAGATTTTAGTGGGTGGAATATTAAGAATTCAGTACTTGACATGTTAGGCGTGAGATGATGATTTAACATCTTAATAGAGATATTGAGAATGACCTTTGGTAAAATATTATGCAATTCATGAGAGAGATTTGGCTGGATATATAAATTTGAAGTCATGAGTATTAAAATATGAGACCATGCTGGAAAGTATGCAGCTAAACAGCTAATCTTCCCTTCATTCAGTTTCCTCTTACTAAGGAAAATAAAGGAGGCAAATTACTTGGTAAATGTCCTTGTAAATATAATAATGATAATTTTCCTGAAAAATAAACAAATGATTTTGCTAGCTGAAGGCTCTACCTGTGATTGATTTTAAAAGGATATACCCTGATTTAGAATTAATTACAGTAAACCTGTCATCTATGAATTTTGTGGGAGGCCTATGGGATATGCCATATAAATTATTTAATAATCTGAATATAAATGATTTAATGTATTGACCACAATTGAGTAAATAATCTCAAACTCACACACCACTTAGAGACCACTTGTGTTAATTTTTTAATTAGCTCAGAGCGGGTCAAGTGTGGAATAAAAGAACCATTGGAACTGTGTTGATAGTCCTAGAGGTCTTCCTACTTCATTTGTGCCTCAATATTTATTAGTTACCCTGATACTGGGTAGTATTTCTGTTTCATATGAGCCTAGTTAATAATATGATCCTGTGTATTCTTTATAATATAATTACGTATGATAAGATTAATACAAGGGTAAGTTTAGACAGAGACGAGAACCAAGAACTGATATCCCAAAGGTACTACCATAGTACATGTCGGACAGAAGAGAGGTAATAGGAAAAGAGGGCTGATGTGGAATAATCAATAAGGTAGAAGGAAAATTAACAGTTATGCTAAGTTAGAAGCCAAGTAAAGAGAATGTATCAAGGAGGTGAGAATATTGACTGTGTCAAATGTCACACATAGTTATTGCAATTTACCACAACCTATAAAGTACTTTGGTGACCTTGGGAAAAGCGACTTTGGTAAAATGGCCAGAGTAAATGCTCAATTTAAGACATAATGTGAGAGACTTATTTGAAGACAGTGAGCATAGACAATTATTTCACATGGAGTTTTGCTACAAAGAGGAGGAAGTTTATTAGAGTTGTGGGTCAAAAAGTTTTATTTAAGATAGGAAAGCGTGTTTAAATACGTTTCTATGAGGACTGATATAATCTATTAGAGGGGGAAATTTTAGTAATATAAAAAAGCAAGTAGAGAAATGTTACAGCAATATCTGTGTAAGGAAGACAAAGGAAATTTCGGACATAGACTGAGTAATTGGCATTACATAGGTAAATGAAGATTTCATTTCTCATGAAGGGCAGAAAGTTACTTTATACTAATATGGATAATGGTTATGAATAGGTGTAGTGGTGACAGTCAGTCAACATTCTCTTGCGATTGCCTCAATTTACCAAGGGAAGTAAGAACAATAGGCATTATATGAGGGTAAAGGAGGTAGAAAATGTTGGAAATTTTAGGAAAGAAAAGGCAGTGTAAGATAACATCTAGAACAACAGAAGAGCAAATAGTATAGCTTGGTTGTCTCGCAGCCCAAGAACCCACTTTTGTTTTTTGGTCATATATTTAAACCTTTATGTGCATTTTGTATAGTCGCAATCAGCAGTGCATAGTTGCAAGATAAGAGAGATAAGAGATTGAATTAAACCATGATGTTATTCTGTCAAAAAATGAAAGCATAAACTAAGTCCCTGGAATTCAACAATAGTTACGAGGGAGTAGTAATAATGATTGCATATGGAATTGAAGTAGGATGAGAAGGATGGAGAGCACCTCCAGTAGTGCAGGACCATGGAAATGTGGAATGGACAATAGTTTGGAAGTTCTAGTTGAATTAGGGGACACTGGAACTAACTTAGAAAGAAGGAGGTGGTATTAGGAAGTATTATGCATGAAATGGTGATTCCATAAAAGCATTACAGTTATTAGTAATGACAGCACCTCAGGGACGACTCTGGTGTTGAATGGAGGAATTTAGGGGAGTTAATTCTAGTTGTTTTGAATATTATCTACACATAAACTGAAATAGATAATAACTAATATTAGCATTAGACATAGTACTTTGATCAGTTTGACTCATCCAGAAATTCCAGTGAATGATCAGTTATTCATAGATGGAATGATAGATGATGGTAGTGAGTTATATAATCTGATGACAGGAGAATGAAAAAGGGAGTTTTTAAGGATGGGCAAAAGTAAAATGATCTGAAAGGATTAATTAGGAGCAAAGAGAATGCCTGTGTCCAGGCTCAGAGTCAAAAATGCTATGACATAAAAAGCAACCACAACAGGAATATGCAGGTATCTTCTCTCTCTGGAAAAAGCCAGGTGAATGAAATAGTGGAAAGAAGATTGAGGATCATTTTGCGGATAATGGACTATGAATTCCAAAAGACACGGTGAAATATTTCACAAGGTAGGATGTGAGAAAGGAGGAAAAAATAAGGGATAAATACACACATCAGAAAAACATTAAAATGGACCAGCACGGTGACTCACACCTGTAACCCCAGCACTTTGGGAGGCCTAGATGGGCAGATCATTTGAAGTCAGGAGTTTAAGACCAGCTTGGCCAACATGGTGAAACTCTGTTTTTACTAAAAGTACAAAAAGAATTAGCTGGGCATGGTGGCACATACCTGTAATCCCAGCTACTTGGGAGGTTGAGGCAGGAGAATCACTCCAATTTGGGAGACGGAGGTTTCAGTGAGCCACTGCAATCCAGTCTGGGTGGCAGAGCGAGCCTTTGTCTCAAAAAACAAAATAAAATAAAATATACAAAAATTAGCCAGGCATGGTGGCAGGTGCCTGTAAATACAGCTACTTGGGAGGCTGAGGCAGGAGAACCACTTGAACCTGCAAGGTGGAGGTTGCAGTGAGCCGAGATTGTGTCACCACACTGCAACCTGGGCACAGAGCAAAACTCTGTCTCAAAAAAAAAAAAAAAAGGAAAAACATTAAAATGTCTTATAAAACTATTTTTGGTGATAATGTGGAGCAACGGAAACACTGCTGTTAGGAGTTTAAATTGGTATAGCCACTTTAGAAAACAGCTGGATGCTCTCTGGTCATCTAATAAGGTTGGTTATAGAAATAACTCATGTGCCAGTGATTCCATTTCTAAGTATATGCCCTAAAAATGCATGCATATGTGCACCAAAAGGCATGTGAAAAATATAGCAGCATTGTCTACCATTTCCCCAATCCAACAAATTTCCATGTATCTATCAAGAGTTGAAATAATAAATTATTTGTGGTGCACTAATATATAGAATAATGTATAGCGTTTAAAAAGTACAATGAGAGCTGCAAGCAACTTGTATAAAACTAGCAAATATAATATTAAGTGAAAGAAGTCAGACACAAAATAATATACACTGTGTTTGATATCTATTCATATATCATTAAATTCTAGAAAAAAATCTATGCTCTTTAGGGATACATTGAAACTTGATAAAACTATAACAAAGACATGAAAGTGATTGTCAAAAATGTTAGAATAATGATTAATTCTTGTAGACAATTAGAGGGTTGTCAATGAGAAAGGTCATTTGAGTGGCTTCTGGGTTGCTGACAATATTCCATTTCTTGACTTACTTGGTAATTCCAAAGGAATTTCTTTCATAATCATTCCTTTCACTGAAAATGCATTATGTGCTTTTCTACATGTCTGACATTTTACAATAAAATTAAACATATGAAATAGTGCTGAAATTGGGGGACCAGTGTTTTAATCCTAATTTGGTAGTTTTTTTTTAGTGTAACTTGGGTAATATCACTTAAAATTTTATATCTTCTTCTCATTTTCTCTTTTGAAAATGTGTAGCTGGGAAATTGAAATCTCCATCTCTCAGTCTCATTGTCTTACTGTGTGTAATTTATACTGGCACAATTCTCGTTTCACCTCATATTCATTCATTCATTCATTCAAGAAATATGTGTTGAACATCTATTGTTAGCCATTATTTTAAGCACTGGGTGAAAAGTGATACCTAAACACAATCTGGGAATGGTAATATTTTTTAAAGTGTGTATTTACACTCACATACAAAATACAAGAATAATGTAAATCTAAATCTACCTTTCTTGACTAGGAGGCTCAGGTAAGCAGACAGTTCAGCTGCTGTATGTATGCCATGAGCAGAGTACATCATGCTAGACAGCTAGATAACCCAGATACTTGTTATTTGTTTTCCTTGGAGAGGGAAAGAGAGAGAGAAGTATGGTAAGAAATAAGAAGTCAGATATTTATTTCCACATAATTTAAAGTTTTCAATAATATAATAAATCACAGACCAAATTGGGTAGATGTGCAATGGAGTTTAGAAACCATTAAATGTCATTCCATTTTATTTTTACTATTTTATTTTATTTTAGAGACAGAGGTAGAATCTTACTGGAGTCTGACATGTCAGAGTGCAGTGGCAGGATCTCGGCTCACTGGAAATTCTGCCTCCTGGGTTCAAGGGATTCTCCTGCCTCAACTTCCCAAGTAGCTGGGATTACAGGTGCAGGCCACCATGCCTGGCTAATTTTTGTATTTTTAGTAGAGACAAGGTTTCTCCATGTTGGCCAGTCTGGTCTCGAACTCTTGGCCTCTTGTGATCTGCCCACTTTGGCTTTCCAAAGTGCTGGGATTACGGGTGTGAGCCACCGCGCCTAGCCTCGATTTTAACGATGAGTAAACTAAGCTCGAGAGATTTTATGTAACTTGTTCAAATTTTAAAAGACATGTCTCAGCAGTGCCAGGGGAAGCAAAACAAAACAAAAACCACAGAATATTGGACTTGTTGAAGCACTTTTACACGTTTTTCAGCATTCATTTACATACAAACAATGTGATAATTGCATTATTCATATTTATTTATTAGAGTAGGTCCAGGGGAATTATAACAGGCTACATTTTGCAAACCTAATTTCCAGACTAACACAACAAAAAGCTTCTCCTTCAATTATTTAAATTAATGAGGTTTTACTCTGTGTTTATAACTAACCTTCAAAAGAAATTTATGAATTGCCTTACTTTAAAAATGACTTTGGGTCTTTATGTCTTTACATGAAATTATACCTTGAAATCATTCAAAGATGAAGAACTAAATTATCTCCTTTATTTCACAGCAGGTGACTAATATTCACTGAACCAGAATGCTGATTTCTGGTAAAGTGAATGCACTCAAGAGTCACTAAAGTTAAATTAAGTACTTACCATCTCGTTAGACACTTACCTGTGTGGTATCAGTCTCTCCCCTCCCCTTCCATTTTGCCTTCCTCTACCTGCTCTTCCTCCTGCTTCTTTCTTCTTCCTAATGAAATAAACACAGTTAATTGTGTCCTTGTGTACCTCCCATTTCTTCCAATTGCCTATGCAAAAGAAGCATCTTTTTCTTTTTCTGTTTTTTTTTTTTTTTTTTTTTTTTTTTTTTTCCTGTGAGAGGATGTTGACATCAAAACTAAAAACTCAGACTAAACCAGATTACATGAGCAGTGCATTTGCCAGTGGCAATATTTTCAAAACAAGTAACAGAATACATGAATAAAAGTAACTGGCAAAATAAGATTTTTTAAAAAATAATTTTAATTACAGACAAACAATATGAAGCAAATGGTTCAGGATTAGATAATTCAACAGAACCACGATGGTAATTTTGTGTGTCAGTTTCTCTGAGGTCCTCTTGGCTTTGTCTCCAAGACCTAATGCTGACTTCTGCTACCCTCATCAATATGATCTCCCATGATAATGGCCAGTTAATTCCCAGGACAAAAAGAAAAAGGGAGAGAACTCTCCTTAAAAGTTGTTTCTTTCTAACAAAGATTTACAGAAACTTCTATTGCAAGTTTCCCATTGGAACTGTTTGGAAAGGATTGTGTTGTATGCAGTACCTCAACTGTAAACAAGGCTGTATGGCCACCAGTTGTTGCCATGACACATTTACCAAATTTCACTCAAAACTGGGAAGATGCTGAATATGAACAAGGAATATGCACACCAAAGGTGACTAATTCATATCACCTGCCATCAAATCTATGTAAATCTAGGTATTACTGAGGTAAATGACACAAATTTATCTTATAAACACCATTTCCAAATGTACTGCAGGGTAATAGGCAAGTTCACACAATCGTTCTTTTATTGACATTGGTAGTAAATAACAGAAAGTAGAAACATCAGAAAATAACCCTTTCCCTCTGATACTGTTTGGATATTTGTCCTCAACAAATCTCATGTTGAAATGTGGCCCCCAGTATTGAAGGTGGGACCTAGGGGGAGGTGTTTGGGTCATGGAGGTAGATTCCTGATGAAAAGCTTGGTGCCTTCCCCAGGATAAGGAGTTCATACAAAAGCTAATTGTTTAAACAGTCTGGAACCTCCCTTCTTTGCTCCCTTTCTCGCCATGTGACATGCCTGCTCCCCCTTCACCTTCTGCCGTGAGTAAAACCAAGTAGATGCTGGTGCTATGCTTGTACAGCCTGCAGAAACATCAG
The DNA here is from genome assembly GCF_007565055.1 of Rhinopithecus roxellana. NCBI lineage: Eukaryota > Metazoa > Chordata > Mammalia > Primates > Cercopithecidae > Rhinopithecus > Rhinopithecus roxellana. The sequence goes on along the minus strand of NC_044550.1, from coordinate 91,241,438 downwards.
TGAAATTAATCTCTTTTCTTTATAAATTTCCCAGTCTCAGGTATTCCTTTACAGAAAGCAACTCAAATAGACTAGTATACCCTCTGATTCATTTGTGCCTTTAAATTCACTGTTTTGAGAACAACTGCAGTAACTTAGTGTTACATATTTATAAGTGCTTTACATTAATCAATCTTTAGAAAAACCCAATGAGATAGAGCCTATTTCTATTTTATAGATGAGCAAACTAAGTCAAACAGGGAAAATAATTGTTGAAGATCATGATGGCAACCACTCTGCCAAGAATGAGAAACGACCCAAACACCTACAGAAATGCAATTTCTGAACTGGTGGCTATATTATGGTGTTTATGTATAGGTATATATATATAGGCATATATTGGCAACAAAATCACAGTTCTTTTCAATAGCAATAAAAACAGTGTTATTCAGCTACTCGGGAGGCTGAGGCAGGAGAATGGCGTAAACTCGGGAGGCGGAGCTTGCAGTGAGCCGAGATCCGGACGCCGCACTCCAGCCCGGGCAACAGAGCGAGACTCCGTCTCAAAAAAAAAAAAAAAAAAAAAAAAAAGCAGTGTTATTTTTGCTAAGTGGTGTTGTTTATTTTGTGGTCTGTTAGGAGACAAAAGATTTAATAAACATTTTGGACAGCACTTATGTAACATTTGTTAAATGATAAGGCTAACTCATTTAATGTTCGTAAAACATATTGAGTGGATATTGCCATAATTTCTATTTCACAGATGAGAATATTGCAGCATGAAACATGCCTAAGTTACCTGATCAAGTAAAGATGATATTGCAATTACTCAAGAGGCAGTCTGGCTAGAGTCTGCGTACTCTTAACCATAGCGTTATATGGCCTTACATGGCTGAGGATAATTTTTGGAAGCATTGCTTTTCCGTTCACCACTTGGGAATCACCTGGTGCCTTCCTTCTCTTCCCAAACTTGGTTGTACACTGTTGCAAGTTTCAGAAGTGTGATATGTCATAGAAAATTTCAAGTAAATTATTTACTTTTAAACTTGAGCCTACAACTACTTACACAGACACCATTATATGTTTAACCTATTAAAAGCAAGTATTTGAAGAAAAACAAAACAAAACTCTGCAAAGGAAGAGGTGGATAGTATATATCTGATATTTCTTTTTTTCTGAGTAGCAAAATTGTAAATTCAACTGCTTCCATGATCCATCTTGTTTCTTTGACAAATCATAAAAACATTTTGGAGGATTATTTAACATGTATGAGTTGGGATATTATAACATGAATAAGGATTGCTGATGACTGGGAAATAATATCGCATAAACATATACATTTGTGTCATTATATACAAATTGTGCTTTTCATTCTCAACTGAGCATCAGTGTTGCTGTCAATCATTCTTTACATCTCTTAGCTTATTTTGTCAGCTGATCTTTCAATTTTCCATGAAGTTATTTTAAACTTACTCCATTGTTGTACATCCATGAGAAAGCTCCTTGTTTCTGTGATATATCCTTTAGTTTTCTAACTTTGAAATAAAGGGGAAATGGAGTAATCTACTGTGTAGAACAGGGGTTAATGTTTAGACATTTTATGAGTAATATCTTTTCGAATAATAATATAATCTCAGGTAAATTGGCACTAATGAAGAAAACTATTTTCCATTTTTCATTTTGGAGTATGGAAGATTTTAAAATCATTCTCTGAGATGTGTTTTTATATTTCCTAATTAAAAACTTCTCTGAGAAATACCAAATTGCAAGCAACTTTAAATTATAGCACAGAATTGCTTTACATAACATAATTGCTATTTTCTTCCTGTAACATCTCTACCCACCCATAATCTTTGTAAGCCATTTCCATAGAGTCTTCCTGAACAGCTCATCTGGAGTTACACTTGATGTAATGACATTCTACTTTTCTCCCATGTCCCATGAAAATATGTTAAGTATCACTAATATCGTTAGGTGTTACATACCTGAGGTGTAGCCAGGGTTTCATGATTGTGATGGTTAATATTCAGCGTCAACTTGATTGGATTGAAAGGTGCAAATTATTGTTCCTAGGTGTGTCTATGATGGTGTTGCCAAAGGAGATTAACATCTCCTTTGATGTTAGTGGACAGGGAGAGGCAGACCCACCCTCCTCGGTGAGCACCATCTAATCAGCTACCAGTGAGGCTAGAATAAAGCAGGCATAAGAAATTGGAATGAGCAGACTTGCTGAGTCTTCCGTCCTTCATCTTTCTCCCATGCTGGATACTTTCTGCTCTCGAACATCAGACTCCATCTTCTTCAGCTTTTGGAATCTGGGACTTACACTAGTGATTTACCAGGGTCTCTTTGGCCTTCAGCCACAGACCAAAAGGTGAACTTTTCGGCTTCCCTACTTTTCAGTTTTGGGGACTTGGATTGGGTTCCTTGCTCCTCAGCTTGCAGACAGCCTACTGTGGGACTTCACCTTGTGATTGTGTGGGTCAATAATCCTTAACAAACTCCCTTCATATACACATCTATCTTATTGTAACTGCCCAAGGGGCTCACCTTGCCCACTGCCTAAACAGAGCTGACTTCTCAAGACAGGGGAATTGCAATAGAGAAAAAGTAATTTACACAGAGCCAGTTGTGCAGGAGGCCAGAGATTTATTATTACTCAAATCAGTCTCTCTGAGCATTCGGGGAGCAGGCTTTTTAAGGACAACTTGGTGGATGGGGGAAAAGTCAGTGAGCCAGGAGTGCTGATTGGTTAGGGTGAAATCATAGGGAGTCAAAGCTGTCTTCTTGTACTGAGTCAGTTCCCTGGTGGGGGCCACAAGATCAGATGAGCTAGTTTATCAGTCTGAGTGGTGTCAGCTCATCCATCAAGTGCAGGGTCTGCAAAATATCTCAAGCACTAATTTAGGAGTAATTTAAGGAGAGTCAGAATCTTGTAGCCTCCAGTTGCATGACTCCTAAACCATAATTAGTAACCTTGTGGCTAATTTTGTTAGTCCTACAAAGGTAATCTAGGCCCCAGGCAAGAAAGAGGTCTGCCTTTTTAAAGGACTCTTATCGGCTTTGTTTAAACTACAAAATATAAATTAAAGTTTCTCTCAAAGTTAGTTCAGTCTATGCCTAGGAATGAACAAGGACAGCTTGGAGGTTAGAAGCAAGATGGAGTTGGTTAAGCTAGATGTCTTTCACTGTCTCAGTCATAATTTTGAAAAGATGGTTTCACTGTTAGTCCTGTCCCTCTGGGGAACCCTGAATAATACAGATATTAGTATCACAGAGAGTGGGGTGATCCTATAAAGATAGCCAAAAACGTGGAAGCGACTTTACAACTGGGAAACAGGCAGATGTCGGAATAGTTTGGAGAGCTCAGAATAAGGCAGGAAAATGTGGGGAAGTTTGGAATTTCCTAGAGACTTGTTGAATGGCTTTGACCAAAATGCTAATAGTGATATGAGCAGTGAAGTTCAGAATGAAGTGGTCTCAGATAGAGATGAAGAACTTGTTGGGAACTGGAGTAAGGTCACTCTTGCTATTCAGAGACTGGCAGCATTTTGCCCCTGCCTTAGAGATCTGTGGAACTTTGAACTTGAGAGAGATGATTTAGGGTATCTGGTGAAAGAAATTTCTAAGCAGCAGAGCATTCAAGAGGAAGAAGAACATAAAAGTTTGAAAAATTTGCAGAGTTGATGACATGATAGAAAAGAAAAACCCATTTTCTGGGGAGAAATGCAAGCCTGCTGCAGAAATTTGCGTAAGTAACAAGAAGCCAAATATTACTCACCAAGATAATGGGGAAAATGTCTCCAGGGCTTGTCAGAGACCTTCATGGCAACCCTTCCCATAACAGGGCCAGAGGAATAGGACGAAAAAGTGGTTTTGTGGGCGGAGCACAGGACCCCCGTGCTCTATGCAGCCTCTGGACATGGTACCCTGAGTTCCGGCTGCTTCACCTCCAGCTGTGGCTAATGGGGGCCAACGTACAGCTCATGCCACTGCTTCAGAGGGTGCAAAGCCCAAACCTTGGTGGCTTACACATGCTGTTGGGCCTGTGGGTATATAGAAGTCAAGAATTGAGATTTGGGAACCTCTGTTTAGACTTAAAAGGATGTATGGAAAGACCTAGATGTCCAGGCAGAAGTTTGCTGCATGGTCAGAGCCCTCATGGAGAACCTCTGCTACAGAAGTGTAGAAGGGAAATGTGGGATTGTAGCCCCCATACAGAGTCCCCACTGGGGCACTGCATAGTGGAGCCATGAGAAGACGGCTACTATCCTTCAGACCCCAAATTGGTAGATCCACTAACAGCTTACACTGTGCACCCAGAAAAGTCACAGATACTCAACAACAGCCTGTGAAAGAAGCTGGAAGGGAGGTTGTACCCTGCAAAGCCACAGGGGTGGAGCTGCCCAAGACCATGGGAACATACCTCTTGCATCAGCATGACCTGTATGCGAGACATGTAGTGAAAGGAAATCATTTTGGAACATTAAAGTTTAATAACTGCCCTATTGGATTTTGAACTTGATGGGGCCTGTAGCCCCTTTGTTTTGGACAATTTCTTCCATTTGGAAGAGGTATATTTACCCAATGCCTGTGCCCAAATTTTTTCTAGGAAGTAACCAACTTTTTAATTTTACAGGCTCATAGGCGGAAGGGACTTGCCTTGTCTCAGATCAGACTTTGGACTTGGACATTTGAGTTAATGTTGGAATGAGTTAAGACTTTGGAGGACTGTTTGAAGGGCATGATTGTGGTTTGAAATGTGAGGACATGAGATTTGGGAGGGGCCCATTGATAGTTTTGCTGGTGTGGAATGATATGGTTTAGCTGTGTCCCCACTGAAATCTCATCTTGAATTGTAGTTCCTGCAATCCTCATGTGGGTATTACCATATGGGAGGTAATTTAATCATGGGGAAAGTTACTCTCATGCTGTTCTTGTGACAGTGGGTTCTCACAAGATCTGATGGTTTTATAAGGGGCTTTTCCCCTTTTGCTCATTCTCTCTCCTGCTGCCCTCTGAAGAGTTGCCTTCTGCCATGATTTTAAGTTTCCTGAGGCTTCCCCAGCCATGCAGAACTGTGAGTCAATTAAACCTCTTTTCTTGGGCATTCCTTCATAGCACCACAAGAACAGACTAATAAAATGATGTTTGTTTTATGACTTTTATTTCAGAAACTCACTAGTAACTAAATTGCTTAAAACTTTTCAGGTATATTTTCTAGCATCAGTACTAATAATAGAATGACAGATGCATTTCTTATTATATTACATTGTCTTGTACGTATTTTATACCTTATTCTACAGACCAGAAGCTTATCCAAGTTAATTACTTCAGTGTTTCATCCAGATCTGTTCATTCTATTAAAGTAATCTCACACCATAAACGAACATATTGATTTTGACTCTAGAGGGCTTTTGTGGTGGGTTTCCTAATATTTTCATATTCCTTTTGTAATTAAGCCTTATTAACTGTGGACCCACCACCTTTTAATAAACACAGGTGCATATGTGAATGAGTCATATTGCCAGCAGGTATAACTATGCATTGAATTTGCAGAATTTGCAAGTCATTTTTATGAAGAGCTCTTCTTTATTTTGTCTGCTTTTCTTGTTTCTGCGATGGTTTTATTAAACAAGTAATGAAGTGTAGATACAAAAGGGTGTATATGGAAGCATGTAGGGTACCTCAGATGCTGAATATAAATATGCAGCTGAGAATGCATAATATCACAAAATAATAAGGTGAGAAAGTTTTGCCAGCAGATATTCACAGCAAATATAGCAGTCCAAGCTTGGACTAAATCAATAAACCCCATATGTGACCAGACAGTGAATAATCTTTATAAATACAAAGATCTTTGTTTTTATTTGCCTTGATTTTTCCAGTTATATTTAATAGAAATGGGTCTGTGTCCTTTCCATATATAGGAACGGTTACACAGTAGACAATCAGAGCAGTAGGTAAAGCAGTGGGTGAGGTAGGAGGGGTTAATCGTTACTACTGGGATTTATCCCCTTGTGAATATGCACAGTATTTGTATTCAGCATTTCATCACTGTATTTCACACAAAATGGAGAATGAATAGCAATATTTACCATTAATATAAAGTGCTAGACTACATTAGTCTAATCATTATATTAGAATAAGATGGTAAAGAATATATATATATGTTGAAGGGAAACAATAAGTACCCTCTTTCTACATTTGTGCTAAGTATTATAGTGATGTCAGAGAATGCGTGGGCTATGTGACTTTGAAGGGGAAAATCATATGCACTTATTCAGCCAATTAGAAGCTTGCTGGCAGTTCTTGTACCTCTTAATATAAAACTGTAAAATTCTGGTAATTATTTTGCTTATGGAATACATGTAGTGGGTCTGGTGTGAATACAGCTATACTCTCCTTCCCACAGCATATAAACAACAGTTGGCTCCAGGCTAGGGCTCCTCTGAAGTCACTTATAAGCCTGATTGAAAGAAAGAACAAAGAAGGAAGCAGAGGTGTATTCTTCTCTCATAAATGCCTTTAGCACATTTAGACATTTTGGATTAAAAAAAACAACAACAGCGACAACTCACTGAAGATTTGTTTTTGAAAGACCAGAAAAACAGAGGTCAAGTTTTAATTACTTAACCCACAATATTTCTTCCAATATACATTTCCCCACACTGTAATCTATGTCTACCTGTCTTTTCCTCTCAATGCCTAAACCCATATGAATAAATAAATCATTACAACATAAAGTGATTCTGATTAGAAATAAAGAAGGGCTTATTTTTCTGGGATGACTTGATAATAGTAAAAAAAAAAAAAAGAATTTTCAAGAAGTAATTCTACGTGAAATAACCATAGCATAAATGACACATAATAAAGATAATGTCATAATTTAATAACTCTAGTTATTTCAGAAAATCTTAACTATTTAAGAATAACTGTCTCCAAGATGATAACTTTAAAATCAAATAATAGGGGCTTGCTGTTCACTTGAAAAGCTATTTCTTGACTTATGGCTCCCTTTTCATCTGCAATATGAGAAATGGTTCTGCCTATTCTTCTGTTCACGAGCATAGGCATATATGATTATTGATAGCCTTACCAGACATCCTACAGACATTCTCTAATGATTGACACCAACATCTGCATTTGAAACTAACACTTGTAAAGACATCAGAATGTAAATGTTCTAGGGTAGGCAAAACCTGGTTTAAAAAATCTAAACTTTTTCCTCTTTTTGAATAATCAAGAATATATAACAGTGCCATGACGTTACACATGATTTCTTGAGAGCCACAGTTTTGAAAAGTAGTAGCCTCATTTATTATGTATGTACAGTGCCAGAACTTATTTTTAAAAAACTCATTGTCCATTTAGTTTTTAAATGGGAAAAGTGATTCAAGAACACAAAATACTTTCTGCTTATAGATTATTACAACTGATCACTATTTTAGTTTTGACAACAAGTGGCTAAGTCAGTCATATGGAAAACAAATATTTATAAAAGAATGCATTTGATCATGTGAAAAATTGTTTAAGATATGACGTCAATTATAGGAGTGAAATGTGTCTATGATAATAATAAATCAAGGTTTGGGACTGATCAAGGGGAAAAATGTGTCCTGTTTACATATTAGACTATATTGTTTTTATTTATTAAAATTCTCTAGTCTCAAAATTTTTATAGTGCCCTTATATAATGACTGATACACACCTGTTTAAATTTATTTACAAATATTCCTATTCTTAAATATTTATCATTTTAATGTATATTTTCTAAGATTGTGACAGAATAACCAGCATCCAGAAATAGTTATTGATAATTTTATAACATTTTTTAGGATGAGGGCCTAGACACAACTATAATTATGGCGTTATATTTTTGAGAAAAGTTTTCTTCGCTGAAAACAGGCATTTTTCGGAGTCAAAAGGCATGTTTTAAAAGATAAAAAAAAAAGAAGAATGTGAACTGGAAGATCTGGCTCTCATTCTGGGAACTGAAGTATGTGCAGTTGTCTGGAGAAATCTTTTTTGACTGTCATGTGGAATAAGAGTGAGGTGAACAAAGATGATAAGGAAAATATTTTCACTGTTCAACTTATTTTATCATCAAATTGAAAATTGCTGCTTCTTTACAATATCAAATATCTAGATATTATAACTTTGAATTTTACAGCAAAATATGAGTCAGAACACCTTATAAAACGTTTATCTGCCTGGGCCCAGAAATCAGAATTATTTCACGGAGCTTATTAATATACAGATTCTAGTCATGGCCCTAGATCATGTATTTAAAAATCAAAACATTGATGGATTTTATTTTTCTAGAGCAGTTTTAGGTTTACAGAAAAATTGAGTTGAAAGGACAGAGTTTCCATGTATCCTCTCCCTCTCCACTCTATTCTTCTATTAACCTGTTACTAACATTCCATGGCTAAGATGAAGTGTGTCCCATTTGTTACAACTGATGAACCAACACTGATACAATTTAATAATCGAAGTCCATCATTTGCGTTAGGGTTCACTCCTTATACTATACCCTTCCATGGGTTTTGACAAATTAGTCAAATGTGTCCAATGATACCACCATTACAAGATCACACAGAATACTTTCAGTGTCCTAAAATTCTCCTCTACTCCACTCTCTTCTTTCCCTGAACCCCTGAAACCACTGATCGTTTCACTTTCTCCACAATTTCTCCTTTTCCAGAATGTTATGTGGTTGGAATCATAAAAATATGTACTCTTAAGAAGCTCCTAGGGAATCTGATGAATAGGCAAGTGAGGTTACCAGTAGAGTTGGGTGTGAAAGAAGCGTCCTTGGGCCGCAAAGCCTACTGTTGTACTAATTAGTGTAAATGTTGCAGATGGCTGTGAGGTCTAAGAATATCAAATGTTAATGAACTTAATAAACTCAGAAACCAATAAGCAGAATAGAATTTTTGGGTTAAAAATTAGATAGCTGTGTTGATAAGCTTGGAGATTTATTCCAAAGTGGGGCTATAGAAGCGCACAGACATTAAAATGGGAAGGTAGATGATTGACTAAGGTGTATAAATGTAGAATAGGCTTCTATGTAATATTATAAACAAATAAGTCTGCTAGAATATTTCTTTTAAGCATATTCTACACTTACAGAGTAAGGCAGAAAGTGGCAGTGGGGAGTGAGGAGAGACAAATACTAACAGACACAAATGGGATCACAACATTTCCTAATGCAGGGCTAAGAAAATGCTCAGCCAGTTCATACATAAACTGCAGATTGCTTTATTTTTTATTAACTGCTGAA